>NW_027185391.1:2250186-2290186 GCF_022577435.1 Embiotoca jacksoni
ATATTACACACCGAACGCTGCTGATGGGTGTAAAAGCATGTAGTGTATATGATTAAAAAAAAGACTAAAACCTCTACCTCTAACAAAGTGAGTTGAACATTATTAACACTGGAGCAGTTGTGTTGCTGTATAATCCCCCTCCCCTCTCCCTTCCCCCCTAACCATGGAAATCAAGACCAAAAAGCCGAATTTCATCCTGCATCTACTTGTGCTCGGCAGACCGCATTACACGTAGAAGCCATTTGTGAGTGCATTGTGTTTGGCTGGGATTAATTAACACTTATAATGTGGTGGGGAATCAGGCGAGTCGGGCCTGTGTTATAATAGGGGAGCATTTTGGCTTGCAGTACCGGACAAAGAGTTTACCTCCGAGGTGTGTCAGTGTGTGTGTGAGATTGAGTGAGAGAGAACAAGAGACGGCAGCCTACTGCACTACATTGTATGCTATCGTGCTGAAACATATGGACGGACAGCGTCTTTGTCACTACTGTAAGGGCATGTTTGACATGGTTTGATATGGAGGGGCAGACAAACACAAAAGCACTGTCCTACTCACTCAGTGCCAACCTGTCACGCTGTCAGTGCAGTGTGTGTGTGTGTGTGTGTGTGTGTGTGTGTGTGTGTGTGTGTGTGTGCGTCTCTGGGTGTGTGAGAGTTGGTTTAAATCAGTGACCATGAGAAATGCACACCTCAGTCATACAAAAGTATGAGGGAGCATGTGTGTGTGTGATACCTTCGCTGTGTTGTCGGTATACAAAAAATAGACGCACTCACATCAAGTCAGAAATTCAAACTCTGCAGAAACTCATCAATTTCTTTATAGTGTCGGTGAGCTGATTGTGTTGTGGAGTCCTCTTCGTGTACACACCACCTTCTTTGTCGTGTTTGTCTCATGGTCACTGCCTGCCTGCCTGTTTACACTGTTCGAGGGAGCAACAGTTGCAGTACCCCAACATCACCTATGGGTGTCACTCTTTTTCTTCAGAAGTCATCTTGTTTCGCTGCTGTCGCCCTTTTCCACTCATTCTGTGGCAGGAATGACCAAGTGTGTGTGTGTGTGTGTGTGTGTGTGTGTGTGTGTGTGTGTGTGTGTGTATGTGTGTGTGTGTGTGTGTGTGTGTGTGTGTGTGTGTGTGTGTGTGTGTGTGTGTGTGTGTGCGCGTGCGTGCGTGTGTGTGCGCGTGTGTTTTAGACAGCGAAGGCACCTGTGCAGGGTTAGGTTTCATGTTTATATGCTTATGTTAGAATAATCTGCGTTCAATACTGCAGATGTACACAGGACCTGCTGACTGCTGACGATCTACAACACACACACACACACACACACACACACACACACACACACACACACACACACACACACACACACACACACACACACACACACACACACACACACACATAATGGTCTTAGTAATTTTTTTTTTTTTTCTAATCATGGCATTTTCATCTTGACAGATACCAACAGCACAGAGAGGAGCTACAGTAGAACTGGTTCATTTGAACTGTGTTTGAGTCTGATGCTCTCCACATGGTGAGATACCAGGTTGTCCCCGGCAGTCCTGGTCTGAATTTCTCTTTTATTGTCCTATGGTGAGAAACTGTTGGTCTTCAGTGAGGAGCTGTTCTCGTATCCTTTGGAGTAAGAAAATTAAAACATCTTTATTTATCAGCATTTGGACTGGCGGCCTAGAGTTGATGTGAGACATCACAACTTGAGTGATAGAAAAAACCTTTGTGAATGCATTCCTTACTTTTTGATATGTTGAAAATTCCTGATAATGGAGGCCACAGCTGACCATCTGAGATTCGGCTGGACTCTTTCATCAGCCTCTCTAAGTGATGGGCCACACTTAATCGCATGCTCTAAGATGGTGGCGCTTATTTAATAAGAGACGACAGCTCTTATTTTACCGTGTACACCACCACACATCCTGACTCCTCCCCTCATACCGGTCCTTCTCCCTGGTCCAACTACTTCTCTACCTGGTCTGACTCTTCCTCTCTGTGGTCTGACTCTTCCTCTCCCTCGTCTGACTCTTCCTCTCCCTCATCTCCTCTGTGTTTTTCTGTATCCACGTTGAACAAAATCTATCCAGAAAGTATTTTTGTTATTTCTAATGTACCTGAAAGAACTTCAACAGCTGTCTCTGTCCGGACTCAGATCAGAACCAGCTGTAGTTGATCTATTTTACACAAGTTAAGTCATTTATTTATTCATGTCTTGATGATGCTTACTGACTTTTTCAATGCACTGTAACATTGGAGCTGCCGTTGTTGCAGAGTATAATCTTCATAAAGATTTGCTTGTGTGCAAGCATTTATAAATGAGATGTTTGTATGTAATTTAGGTTTGTATGTAAAGAAAATGGAAGCATTTTTAGAAATGTGTTAATTGACTCTATATTCTGTGAAAACGACATGAATGTCCATAATGGTGTGGTCCGCAACAGCTGGATGTTGTGCTTATAGTGTTTAGTGAAAATGTGTCTACAAATTGGACAGAAGGATGTTAGCAATAATAAAAAAAAAAAAGAAAAAGGTTGTAAACAGTAAAAATGAAAAAGCCGATGTACCAACAGTTTTAACCTCAGACTTCTGGGTGTCGATTCTCTTGGTGTCCAGGCTGCTTTGGGACCAAATACAGTTTGAACGACACATAAACAACATGTTATCAAGCAGCTTGTTGGTGTGCGGGGCCAATCTCCACCAGCTTTTGTTCAAATCTACCCACTGAAGCAGAGGACCTTCTCATTTCCTTTGGAAATTGCCAACTGCTGCACCTAAAGAGAATTTTTGTGAGAACTTGGAGAACCTGAGGTGGATGCTGATTTGGGGGGTGAAAGAGGAAGCAAGTTTGGCTCCGGGACTCACAAACTACCTCATAGTTTTTGTAACATCTAGATCTGCCTGATCTCTTTTTCTGACACACACACACACACACACACACACACACACACACACACACACACACACACACACACACACACACACACACACACACACACACACACACACACACACACACACACACACTCGGTTGAGTCACATTTACTTTAATGAATGCTCTATGGCTGATTCTGACCCAGAGGGAAGGAAGAAAAGTTGCAGTGTATGACTTCCTTTCTTTATGTTTTTGTTTTGTGTGATGGGCTCATAAAACAGGAGGATCGGGCCATTTGGGTTTTTTCTAAAGTTAGATATGTAGCCTGGCTGCTCAATAATGTCCAGAAGAAACAATGATAATGAGCATAAGCTCTCTCTGAAATCCATGAACATTTTATGATATCAGAGATGAAACTGAACAAACAAAAAAAAATGCACTAATAGTGAACAGACCAGCTGATTTCTGCAAAGTCATGTTGATAACCCGTCCTGCACACTTTGCTCTTCTTTGATTTGACTGGCTTGCCACGTTCATGAAAGCGGGTTTATTTTGCTCACACCGATGTTAACGTCTTGCAAGGTCATGTTGGCGAGCAGCTACACAATACATCTGATAGAGGCTTGCAAACTACTTCTGATGCCTTCTCTGTTAAGTTAAAACTACCTTTTCATGTAGTTTATTGGAAGAAGGCGTCATTTTGTTAAACACCATTTATCAGCATGAGTCAGTAGGTAGCAGTTATTGTTTTTCCATTTATTTATGAGACTAAAAAGTGAACAATGCTCTTTTGGGACCTGGAAAAAAGAAGTGTGTCAGGAGCCAGCATTTTTGTGGCTTTATAGTTTCTGCAGATATATCTGGAACCAACCATCTGATTGCACACAAACTCAGGGTGCTCTTACTTGTTAGTGTTAAAGATTCATACAAGGACTTCACAAGCATTATTTTGATGGAGTTTACAATTTTGTCAATGGTAGTTTGTCTGGAAAATACAGATCATCCTCACACACATGATGCCATCCCAGTCTAGCTCTGATGGTACGTAGGTAAGGTATCCCAGTTCAATCAGGTTTAGGTCTTTACCTGAGGAAAGGTAGACATTAATCCTCCTTTAGTTTTGCTACTACTTTCTGTTGATGATCACAGTGTTCAGTGTGCAATCACTTTCAAATAGCCCAAGAAATATCCAGTGTTTTTTCAGGAGCCAGAGGCAATGTTAGTGTCTGGCAGGAACACACATTTAGAAATAGTTTTTTGTGTTTAATTCTTAAGATCATTTCTTAGTTTGGGTAAAAAAGAAAAATGCCAACTGCAGTTTAGACTATCTACCTGCCCGAAGCGGCAGAGTTTCCTGACTTATTGATGGAAGTGTTACATTTCTACAGATAGTACCACTGCAAGAAAACCTGGGATATGGATTGCAAGTATACCACATTGTTCTCATAATGCATATATTTATTTCAAATGCAACTCTGTCTACTAAACTACGCATAAATATAACAGTAATTTGAAACTGCAAATAAATTCCTTTAAAAAAATGTATTCATTGTATTGATTTAAATAAGTGTAATCTGTGAAGCCTCGGCTTTCTTTCAATGTGTATTTGCTCAGTGGTAAAATGTTCACACTGGGTAAACTGAATTAATTTTCATTCAATATTATTCTAACTAAAGCGTGATTAAGGTTTATGTGGTTCTGTTTATGCGACTTAAAGTACATGGTTCAAGTTCAGGCAAAAGTCGTGGTTAGATCTTGAAAAAGCTTGCAATGATTTGAAGTTTGAGACCTGACATGTATATTAAAAGTTTCCCTCTACTGAAAAATATGTTTTGTTTATTTTCAAATTCTCTGACACACCACAAACTGTTTGTACATTTGTCTGCTGAAAGAGGAAAGTTTCTCTGAGCTCTGAGTTACCAGGCTGCATCTGTTATAAAAAGGCTCCTCATCTTGAAGGTTGTAAAGCGCTGCACATTCACTGAAGAGGCCACGCAGCTCTACTAGGGCTGAGAAGGAGGGACATTTGTTGTGCTTCCTTTCTGTTGCATCAAACTTGGTAGAGTTGCAGTTAAGAATGTTTTAGGTTCAATAACATCAGTGTCATTGACTCACTTGAAGGCCATTATTTACCGTCTAATTCACGGTTTTAATCATGCAGAAATTAAAATATAAATTTGCCTGAGTTTTTTTTTAAATCTCACTGAGGCCGGGTGATAAGGATAAGGAGATTTATTGCATTTCAAAAGTGTGTCTTATCCACAGAGCCCAAGGCTGTTCATTTTGGCCTTTGAGTTTTGCAGCTGTTATTGACTACATGTGGGGATGTTTTATCAGGTGGAAGACTGAAGAGGTTAAAACTCATATTTTGAAGTTCACATACAAACACAATTTGTGACCTTAAAAAATATTGTGGAAACCAATCCCAGTTTAATAGGCCATTTAGACAAGTGTGATATACATAGTTTAAATTTCCAGCGCACGTACAGTGAAATGGACGTTTTGGAAATTACAAATATGTGAATATTCAAAGTTTTCAAAAATTTTCAATGAAGAGGAAATGTTTGTGTGTTTTTAAGGATTCTGAACAAATTAATTGAACTTTTTCTGTGGACAATCATATGAGACCTAATTGATTATTCAAAGCAGAGTCATTTTAAACATCTTAATGCATGACATAAGGGAACTTTTAAACTGAGCCAAAACCACGATCTTTCCCCAACAAGTGTTTTTGTGGCCAATCCTTAACCACCTGTGGGATGAACGCTGGCCACGAGCTTTCCTTAGACTGTCCTGCACAAAAAATAATTCCATACGTCACTTGTGCAAACAACTTACTAAAACCCGTAATTGCGTTTTGTCCAGAGATCTCTAGAGTTGTGTGAGACAGCATCAGTCGTTTTTGCAAATGCCCCAAAATGACATATGTTTATGTTAAAATGACGGCAGAGTAAACTACGATGGGTGCAAAGAGGGAAGGTGACAAAGTTCTAGAGGCATAAAGTGGGCATAGGGAGGAGGTCGGGGCGGATGGAGGGGTCAAAACAGTGCACCGCTGTTTGTTTCCCTAAACCAATCTATGGTGTTATATTTTCTTTACCTATTACCATTCCAAAACGGTAACCATGACAACAGAAATCCCCTATAGCCTTAACAAAGTGCTTATTTAAACTCAAACCATGATCTTTCCCTAAACCTAAACACATTGTGCCTTAAACCTACCGAACCTTTCTCATGGCATTGTTACACTATGAAAGGGATTGTTGAAAACTCACAGACTGTCACAGTTGACTGACAAAAGTATCCATACAGATTTACATTTTATACCCTAGATATTAACAATGCATTAAACCTCCCAATACTAGAATATAATAGAATATCTTAGTAGTATATTTTTTCCTCCTCTGTCCTCTGTCTTTTACTTCACCTTGATGTTGAAGATACTGGGGCTATGCCCCCCCCTCCCCCCCATGCCTCAAGGGCCATACATAACGTGCACATCCTTGAACGAGCGTGAGTGGCCCAGGGTGGGCCGACAAAAGGCTAGGCTAAGTTTTGCGGCCAAAAAAAAGTCCTTTATATTTTTGCTTAAATTTTCCACAAACACAGCGGCCAATAACACGGGGTGGTCTGTCTTTGAGCTCAACAGGCCGGGAAAACCTTCATATGTTTTTTAGGTGTGAGGGCTTTCCGCCAGTGGCATGCTGGTGAAATACAAAATATCAGTTTTTTGTTACAGAACAACATTTAAAAAAATCTCTGGTTTTTCATTAGAAAAACTTTGGAGTTTAAATCAAGGCTACAAAAAAAGAAGAAAGCTGCTGTTGCCGGTTTCTTAAAAAAAAGAAGCATCAATGTGTCCTCAGTAGGACAGACTTCTTAAATCCTGAACCCTGCTGCTAAGTGATTCTACAAGCTTGAAGAAGGAACCACCTAAATATTTCTGTCTCTTCACCTGAAATGTGGAGTTCACCACTGAGTCAGATTTAAGATGTCTTGGCAGCTGCTCCACCAGGAATTATTGTGCAGGGCAGGAGAGACAGAGAGGGAGCAAGGAAGAAGGACCGGAGAGAGAATAAATGGAAGCAGGGAAGGAGAGGGGTGTGTGCAGAGACTAGAGAGAGTGTGAAATAGAAGGAAAGATAGAGGTGGAGGAGCCGAGCACAAAGCACGTAGCTCCAGGAGAGGCTTATGCTTTAGACGGCCATGTCAGAATGCAATACACTCTCTGGTGCTGCCTTTATCTCCCCCATGCCTCTTCCTCCTCTCTCCTATCTGTGTCCCCCTCTTCTTCTTCCCTTCTCTGTGGTTCCCTTCCATCTGCATTCTGGTCCTCCCCTCTATCTCACTTCCTCATCCCCTCCCTCAGCTCTCTTTGTTTTCTGCCTCTTTCTCCTACAATGCCTTATTTTCACGCAGGCACAGGAGTATGAAGACAGCATCGCCACCGAGCATATTGGTATACCTCTCTGTCTTCCTATCTGTGTGTGTGTGTCTCTTTCTAACACAGACACACACACACACACACACACACACACACACACACACACACACACACACACACACACACACACACACACGCAAAACACTTCAGCATGGAAATTGAAATAATGATAATGTATCCCTCGTCTGCATCAAAGTATTGCCACTTCAAAAAAATGCCGGCAGCCATGAAATGCAAACGTGAAACAGATGGATTGAGGAGGAAGGAGAAAGGCAGTGTGTGTGTGTGTGTGTGTGTGTGTGTGTGTGTGTGTGTGTGTGTGTGTGTGTGTGCCTTTGACCATCCTGCTTTACTTTGTACATTGGCTGTAGCTTTAAGGCAGGGAGACTGAGGGTGTGTGTGTGTGTGTGTGTGTGTGTGTGTGTGTGTGTGTGTGTGTGTGTGTGTGTGTGTGTGTGTGTGTCGGTGGAGGAGGGCTGCTGAGTGGTGTGTATTGTCAGTGGGGTTTGATGGTGCCATCTTTGGAGGGACATGCCTGTGTGTGTTTGTGTGTGTGTTTGTGTGTGAGTGTGAGAGTTGCCCATTTGAGCTTTTGACAGCATGTTTTCAGTGTGTGTGTGTTGTGGTCAAGAGTGTGTTCTGTCCCTTTCTAGATAAGTGTCACCTATCAGATTAGAGCTTCCTGCTGCAGTCACCGATGCACTTCAGCTCTCAGTCGGACTACATCTGTATTTACAGACTATAGAAGGAGTATTTCTTTCTTTCTTTCTGTGACAGTGTTGTATGTCTGCTTCACCTGACTTATCATTATTTTTGTTTCGCCTGCTGACCTCCCCTCTGAGTGAGTGAGCAGTGGGTTGTCTCCCCGTCTGCTCATGGTGCATGGCGGAGGTGTTGGTTGGTCGTCGGCCCTCCGTCGGTCTCTGTGTGGCTTCCATGCGAGTCTTCCGACACATTCGACCACCGCTGCCGTCTCAGCCGGCGTCTCACCTGGACTCTCTGCGGATTTCATCTCTAATCGCTGTGTGAAACTTCACTGAGGTTTTCAAAGCATTATTTCTGAAGCAGGTTATTTCTGAAGCAGAAGACAAAGGTGGAAAAGCTCCGACACTCAGAGGAAGAATGAGTGTACGAGTGTGACGGAGCTGTCGCTGACCGCGTGAGGAGCATTAAACACACACACACACAGACACACACACACACACACACACACACACACACACACACACACACACACACACACACACACACACACACACGGTTTATTCACTCTCTTTTTAATATAAAGATATCTAAGAACTATTTGTTAGGCTTGATTAAATAAAAATGTATTTTTTTCTGTTTTATTTTTCCGCATTAAGCAGATATGTGATAACCTCTGGGTTGAAGTAATCACATTATTGTGTTTATTATGTAATCAATTAGCCTGGTGGGAGGGGCTTTCTGCTCTGAAAGAGGCCTCCTCAGGATGGAGGTGTTCGTGTGAGCCTGGTTACAGAGAAGCTAACAGCTACTTTGTTGAGATGCAGTTGACTTACTTTTGTAAGTTTTTGGTTCAGAGCTTATTTTGTTTGTTGGTATTTGTTTTCTATTTTAAATTTTAAAAAATTGTGTTCTCTGAGGGCTGAACCCCGTCACAACTACGGGGTCCTCACTGGAATGATATTTTATCAGGTGCGACTGTTACAACATTAAAGTAGCATAAATACATTTCAGAAACATAATGAGATGATCCATAGATATACAAAACACATAGTGAGTGTTAAAAGTTAAAGCTCGTGAAATAATAACTCATTCCGAAGATTTATTCCCGTCAGTGAAACTGATCAAAACATGCTTTAAAAGTTATCATGTGTAGCTGCTGCTAATGACTGATGATGAAATGACTTCCAGTTACACCTTCATGAGCTCAGTGTGTCTGACATCCTCAGTTACATCACATGCAGCAGATGGTGATGATGGAGCCGCGACTGATTCACTGTTCGGGGACAACGCTGCGTCATTTGTCAACCAGCTACTCCAATCAGTAGATACAGTTAGTTCTAGTTGTCATGTGTTATTCAGAGCATTTAAAGACGTGTCAGTTCGTTCAGTATTTCTATATTTCAGAGCCTGTTCCAAGTATGCGCTTTTTATTTTGGTGGTGAGGCTTCATTTTGGTTGGATAACAGCTCGAGCCTTTTACATGAATTTGACTATGCTGTTTGTGCACATGAACGTGGATATATGGAGGATATGAGCTACTAATATGAAGATTTATGTATGCGATTGTTGTTCTGTCAGTAGATATTGATTTTTACTGGGCTTTGTGTAAGTCCCCTATCTGGTAGAGCATTAAGTACTTTTGGGGTCATCATGAAGGAACGCCAACTGGTTATAGTTCACATGATTTGTCCACTGTCGAGTGTTCCTTTAAAGCATAATGAGCACACGTGCTGTTTGTTTGTGGTGACTTGCAAATACTGGTTCGATATAATGGATTCAATTTGTTGCTGCTAATAACTACCAGTGAAGTGTCACAGGCAGCCCGGGTCTCCTTTGTTTTCACCAACACAAGCACAGTTCTGTGTTTTTTGGGTGCACACAGGTCAGTCAGCTCCATATGGCAGCAGACGTAATTAGCGTCTCATCGGCTCCATGTTTTGACTGAAGTTGTTTCACAGTTCACTAGCTGTTTGGGTTAGCAGTGCTGCTAGCTACTTACCCCCCGCAGAGCAGCAGGTGAGTCAGCCGGCAGGGTGCCGTCTGCACAGGTGGAGAGACACACACACATACTAAACCCCCCCCCCCCCTCCCCCCCCCACACACACACACAGCTATCCTTGTTAGGACATTGCCGTGACTTTCATTTATCATGGAACAACGAACCCATATCCTAACCTTAATCATACCCAATCCATAGCTGCTGTTCTGTTTATTCCCGGTACACAAGGCTGCAGGACGGTGACCTGCCTGGAGGTGTCACCTCACCTCAACCATCAATCTGTCCTTAAACCTCAGCTCTGCCATGCAGTTCATACACGCTGTGTACATCATTAATGTGAAGCCAGTATTTTTACCCAAACATGGCTCAGGACAGGAACGCATGCAAACACACACACACACACACACACACACACACACACACACACACACACACACACACACACACACACAGCTTTACTGGCATTCCTTACCATTTAAATACAGATTTTATTGACTTTTTTATTAGAAATAATTTATTATATTCTGTATAATTGCTTATATTTATGGACCCAATACGTTTAATTTGAGTGTAGACTTAACTACTGCATCAAAACCTAAATCTTAAGCAAACCTTTTGTAACCTGAAATGCCAACACCTCCTTCTCCTCAATGATTACATGCATGTTGTAGTTTGCATCGTTACCTCTTAGTTTTGCTGCTGAAGATGATATTTGGATGTGATACAGTTTTTAATCTTACAAAATAAATTAAAAACAAAGGTAAATCATAGTTTTATGAAATTTTATGATTTGTTAATTATTGTATTACAATATTGTTTCAATACAGAGCCTATAATAAAGTTCAGGAACAACATAAATGTCAAAATGAAAAGTAACAGCTACCATGAAGCTCTTTTAGATTATAATTCTGATGGTTTATCTTTGGAAATGCTTCCAATAACTGATATGCATACAAGGTATGTTAAATATAGTTTGGTGCCATACATGTTTGAATAAAAAAAAGCCACACAAAAAGGCAGATCTCTGGAGGAGAGACTGGACAGCTGCTGAAGGCATCAGACATACTGCCATTTATCAATATTCATTATTTGACATTATCTGCAGATAGAAATATGGTAAAACTGGAATTATTTGAATATGAATGGAATTTGCACTCCAGATTTTGTACTCGCATTCACATGTGCAGCTACATGTTTACACAAGACATGCAGTATAAACTTGTTATACAGGGAGGTCCACAGCACTTTCATTCAGGAAATGGGGGTAAAAGGGGAAAAGAAAGAGAAAAGGAGAATAAATTACATTTTAACTGATGCATGCAAAAAAATCGTACAGTGCAGCATTGCTGGAAACAGACTGTAAGGAACGTTGGAATAAACAATAAGAAACATATATATGCAAATAAATATACGCTTATTCGGTATGTTAGTGTGTAACACCAGACAAAATGTGGTGGTAAAAAAACCCAAAAAAAACAGCGGAATATTTACAGCTTAAGAGAGAAAAACATTTTTTATCAAGAGGTAGAGCAAAAGTAGCAAGAGAGGAGACAGAATATTGGATGTTTATTCACAAATAACTACTGAAGACTGTAAAATGTCGGTCAGAAGTGTGTGTGCCGGGAAGAAGCATCAGTTCATCTCACCTGATCTGGTCACTTGTGAATACTATTGAAATAATTTTGTTAAACTCTGAATTAACATCTAAAAACCCAGTCAGTGAATCAGATTTGATTTATCATCAATAAACAATTATGTTTTCTAAATAGATTTTTTTTTTTTTTGCGTAATATCTAAAGAGCATTTTTGACACTACAACAGTAAGTACGAATACGTTTCTCCACTAAAAAAAAGCAGCAACTTGAACGGGGCACAACATTTTCATGCGTTTGTCATGTCGCTATCTAAAGATCAGCCTGATTAGAGATGAGCTGGAACCAACGAAGCCTGGAGGGATACCACACACACTGTTTTCAGCAACTTGTACAGGTTTGTTTTAGTCTGTCAGGATGGAGCATGAACCCTAAGACTTATTAAAGGCACCAGACAACACACTGAACTGATGGTGAGCTGTTTTTGCACCAAAATAAACAGCAGCTTGAACTGTTTCAAGGCAAAAAGACAGTTTATATCATTTGGAAATACAGAAATTGGAATCTGATAGTAATTACTGATAGAGTGTCTTTGTGAAAGGTTGCTGTCTCCTACAGCTACACTTAGAAGATTCAGGTCGACACAAGCAGAGGAGGCCAGAAGACCAGGCGATGCAGGTTGTAAATGATCTGACAGACAGACTGAAGGGGGGGGCGATGTTACGTGGGAAACATCCTGCCTTCTCATGAATTCAGCCAGCAGCTCCTCTGGAGGACGGTGGACACAGTTAGGAGGAACAAGCTCCCTGCAGGATGAAGAGAGGCCTTCTCCTCAAAGTTATCCGTCAGCTCCACCATCACTCTACTTTCTCACATCCCAAAGAGGAAGAAGACGGTTGTCCTCCTGAGCACGCTGCACAACTTCCTGCTGGCTGCTGGTCATCCTCCGAAACCTCACTGACATGTCCTCGAACAATATCTCTGCGATAATGGAACAAGACGGAACACGAGGAGGGTGTTCCTGGAGCAGCTGGAGCATTTGTGACCCGGCACAATCAAAGAAGTTATTGTTTTTATAGCTTGTTGGCAGGAGAAATGGTTAAAAGAAAACTAATTCTGCAATTTTTAAAAATTTCCATCTGAAACAGATTCAATCAGCTCCTGCTCCACAACTGGGAGGCCAAAGTGATCAGAAACACAACGGAGAATTTTCAAGTACAGTGAGTCTTCTTCTTCTCATCACCAGGCCAGAGTGAGATGAGCCAAATTTAAAATAGGTTCTAATCAAAACTGTAAATTAGAGTGAATATCAGCCTTATAACAATGAGTCAGTGACACTGATGTTTGTTGAACCTGTTCTAAAACTTTTTAACTGTAACTCCATCTGATCTGACACAGCAGAAATAAAGCACAACAAATGCAGCCTTCGTTTCAGTCACCAGGCAGCATAACCCGATCAGCAACCTTCTCACAATAAAAGGTCGGTGGCATTTTAATAAGCCTGGTAAACGGCCCGCCGGTGTTAATCAAAGAAAAGTAGGACACTGGTAAATAATACATCCACAAGATTATTGCCAATTCATCTTCTGACAATTGAGTAATCAATTAATCAATTACTAAATCATGCCGGTGGTTTCTGGGTACCTGAGGAAATAATAAAAGAGACATGTCCATTCAGGAGGTTCATCCGGTCGTATTGGTCATGACAACGAAAGTAAAAGTATCCGTGCACATCTTGCTATTTCCTTATTTCAAAGTCAAACTGTCAGCTCTCTTAACCTTTATGGAACGTCAATTTTTATTTCATTTCTCATACTATTTTAACATTTTAGACTAAATGGTGGCATTTCATTCCCCACACATGTCGATTCACTGTGTGCACCCCCAGTTCTCCTTTCACATCATGCAATCTTGTATATTTATATATCTGCTGCTTCAGTTTTCACATTGTCTTAAGTTTGCAGCAGATTGTAGCAGCAGAGCGGCCCAGTACGTAAATCCTGAGATGTGTGTGTGTGCATCAGATGGACTGGTCCTGATAGTGTTGTAAGTGCTATACAGTTAAACAATAGTGCGCGGTGAGGAAGCACCCGTGCTGAGGGTGTCATATATTACAAGAAAGGCAGCCTCCAAACAAATTATGGCTGTGTCTTTGTGTTGTTCTTAGCCCTCCATCTCTCCCTCTCTCTCCTTCCCAGTGTTATATATTTTCACACCTCAGTGAGTCCATTGGGCACGCACACACGCACACGCACACACACGCACACACGCACACGCACACGCACGCACGCACGCACACACGCACGCACGCACGCACACACACTGTGCTTATCTGACTGTCTCCTCCACCCTCCTCCTACTCCTCCTCTCTGTCGTTCCTTCTCTCTCTTTACTGCATTTTCCTTCTTATTTCTCTTTCTCCCTTCATATCACCCTTCCTCACTCGCCCTCCCTCCCTCTTTCTCTCTCCTTCCCTCCCCCCCCTCCCTCTCCCCCTCCCCGTCTCTCTTGGGTCATGTTGCAGCAGCTCCAGCAGAAATAATAGGAGCAAAGGCGTGAGGTTGTTATTTGCATAGAAATAGCATGACGCCCCAGGCAGCTTCAGGAGAAGGACACAGAGATCATTTGTCTCAAAATTTTAATGAAAACTTTTGCTGAGACAGAGATTTCTTTCGCTCTGCAGCCCCCCCCGCCCCTTACACCCCCCCTCCCCTCTTTTTCCTCTCCTTCCCCGGTCCCTATTCTTTCTCTGCACCTTCAATACCGTCCGATCCTTACGCTCCCTCCTCTCTTCTTCCCTTTCTGTAGTAGCACAGTGTGATGTGAAATTAGATGACACATCAGTATTGTGCCGCTGTGCACCACCAGCACGTCAGTCTTACTGCCGGTTTGTCAAACGTTGCTGGAAATATGGAGGAGTCGAGATGTCTGTGGTAAAGAGGGTTTGTGGATGTTTCAAGCTGGTAAAATGTCCAGTAAAGTGGCTGAAACACACACACACACACACACACACGCACGCACGCACGCACGCACGCACGCACGCAAGCACAAACACACACACACACACACACACACACACACACACACACACACACACACACACACACACACACCCACGCAAGCACAAACACACACACACACACACACACACACACACACACACACACACACACACACACACACCCATGCACGCACGCGCACACACACAACCACACGCACATGCACACACACACACCCACCCACGCACGCACGCGCACACACACACACAAACACACACACGCACGAACACGTACGCACGCACACCCACAAACACAGAAAATGCTTCCTGTACTTTATTGTAGATAAATTGATAGAAATGTATGTATGTAATGTATTTTTAGTTTTAAATACATTTGATTTAATATTAAAACAATGAATGAATAAATAGAAATGAATAATTTACAAAATAACAAGATAGAAGTTAAAAAAAAAAATCTTTAGATTATAATCAATGAATCAGATTACAACAATGACACGAATATTATTCACAATACAGTATAAGGTTTCTACAAAAAGACATTAACTTTGATTTCTTAAAATCCAAACTCTTCAATGTATTTACATTATATACATTTCTAAAAAAAAAAAAAAAAAAAAAAAAAAAAAAAAAAAAAAAAAAATCGAAATTTTTTTCATTAAATGAAAATCAATATCTGAAAAAAGTTTGATTTGAAAGGAGATACAGTGTCTAAAGAATATTGAGTTTATATATGAAATACTAAGGTTAGTGTTTTAGAAATCTACAATGATTTATAAAATATTTCAATCATAGTTACAATATAAATTAGTATATATAAAAATGTTTGTATAATATAAAAAAAGGTTGATTATAAAATTTGTATTATTAGTCTGCATGAAGTCCAAAATGCTAACATATTATCAGGGATAATCTCAACACTATGACATTTGTGTAAACAGCCCACTCTATTTGTTGTTGTTATTAAGGGATATTTACATAATTGATTGAAAAGTCTGACTTTTACATGAAAATGTATTTGCTGTGTTTCTCAGGAATTTATAATTAAAAATATCTTTGAGACATGAATCTTTTAAACGGAGTGAGAGATAACAACTCTTTGGACACAATTGTAATATTGATTTATTACACAGCAAACTACATAACTGAATACAAAAATGTTACGGAACATATTTTTGTTTTACTGTAATAAATTAAGTATTCATTCATTTTCAATCACAGTTTAAAAAGATACATGCGCAAAGATGTCCTTCATTACACCTGACATTAACGGAGAGTCAGTTCAGCACTACGAATACCAGACTTTCACAAGCCTGAAGTCCATCACGAACAGAGGCTTCCTTGTTTTTAGTCGAGATGTAAGAGATTGAAAACGACGTACTGAACACAGTCAGTGACGTCACTCAGTGCTGTAAATGGACTTTTGATGAGAGCCTTTGAGAAAAAGAGGTTACTGATTTATTTGCTCCTGTATCCGGAAGATGAACCAGAACACTGAAGCAGACTTCTAAAGTCGCATCGGATTCGGTTTATGTCTGGACAAGTCTCACAGTATTTACACGAAGCATCCCCTCCATTTTGCCCTTGGTCAGGCTGGTGTGACTGCTCTGCTGCTGAGCTGTATGGGTCAGGCTGGGTAGGGAGGCTCATTGTTGGCTTGGCGCTGGGTGTTTGACTGGCCGCTCCGCTGATGTGCTCAGACAAGTCGTGGGGCTCGGTGCCAGGCTGGATGCCAAATAGGGTTACACCGATACTTGAAGCCGATATTAGTCTGTTTGTTGTGAAGACTGGCACTGGGACCTTCAAGCCTCCCTGCAGACCACCAAAACCAGAACTCCTCCCATGCAGATCCAATGCTGAAATCCACAGCCTGTTCCTGCAAAGTGGTAGCCTGCTGCGAACCAGAACCCAATTTCACTCCGTGAATATGTGCGTCTGGTCCCCCTCTATCGGGAAACGTTTGCAGGCGTTCCATCCTTCTGGGCGTAGACCTCTGGTTGATTTTAACCAATCAGCATGCGCTGAAACCTGCTGCCACTCTGCCACCGCTGCAACAACCTACTGTGTCCACCAGAGCATTTTTTCCGTCATATTTATTCAATTGTTTTAATGAACAAGGTGTTTAACGTTTATTCTGCGCTGAATGGTTAACGTGCCGGGATTTCTTTTCTAGTCAATGACAGTTGAAAAATATCAGCTCAGCAGTCGTCACTGTCACAAGCTGTCCAATCCCCGTGAAGGAGGGGCGGGACAAACGTGGTTAACCACCGACACTGCTCGCTGATTGGTTTGCCCTCCAGAGTCACTGTGCAAACACTAATACGAGCCGAGTTAAGGGACAGTCATCACAGTGCTAGCTTGGCTCACAGCTTCAGTTTTCTTCAAAGTGGCAGCATCTGGTCCGATCGACTCCAGGACACGAGGAAACGCAATCCAACTTATTGTCTCCACAGGATCTAAAATCTGCTCCTCTGTGTGCAAATCGAAAAGCGCCACTTTGGTGTTGGAGTGTGAACCAAGCAAACAGCTTTGTAGCTTATTGTCGACAAATGGAGATCGTAACAGTTTATTATTCTCCACAATAAACCACCGAAGGTAAAATAAGGAAAACAATAACAGAAACAACAACAGTGGATGGATTCATTGGACTTCTTCTCTTTACTGTCTACTCTGATAGCTCGCATAGAGTTAAACATCGTACTATCCGACATATGTAGGCACGATGCCGCTGTACAATAACTGATAGCTTGGTTGTTATCTCTTTACAAAAAAATGCATTTTATAATTCATCAGGTTTAAAAATATAAGATGATTCCAGCAAAGATGCCAGATATAAAAGGAAACCTTGATTGTAACCTTGTGACCTCTCCGACCCAAGAGTGGAAAGACAACATAGTGCTCTTGGATACCCAGCTTGGTACTGAAACCAAGGTGGACGGTTGATGTCATGTACCGAGTCCACACCTAATAATTGTTCCTCGTCTCGATCTGCCTTCTCTTCTCTTCGTGTGGTGGCTGGAAGCATCCCGGCTACAGAATCCCTTCCAACCAGCATCTGCCACATTTTAGTAAGTTCTAGATGGATGGATGGATGGATGGATAGATGGATGGATAGATGGATGGATAGATGGATGGATAGATGGATAGATATTATTCCCCAAGGGGAAATTGTTTTGCTGCAGCAGAAAAAGATTAGAAACATACAGAATAAAAGCAATAAAATTGACAGAATAAAAATAGAGGTAAAAAAAAAATATAAAATATTTACAGTATATACAAATCAAATCAAATAACAGTGCAACGGTCAGCAGTCGTGAAAATAAGGTGATTGAATAATGCTGATGTTATGGTGATGCCATTATGTCGAATAGATATTGACTTAAATATGCATATTGAGTAGATTATTGATTGTGATGTTTAATCTTACCTGGAAATCAGTGCAATTTACAATATTTTACCTGTTCATGAAGCTTTTTTGGGAATCCACCAATCCACCAATGAAAATTATTTCTGTCTCCGAAGCAGCTTCTGCCTCAGGGAAATGTTTGTGTAACTAAAACTCCAACCCTGTCACACACACACACACACACACACACACACACACACACACACACACACACACACACACACACACACACACACACACACACACACACACACACACATTTCAACATGCTATCACCCACCTTTACCCCCTGTGGTGCCCGTGGAGGATGCATCCCCACACAGCTGCCACCGAGTGGGTGGGTGGGAAGGTGGGTGGTGCGGGGCGACCCCAGACTGCAGGAGTCGTTGGGCCATCCCGCTGACACTCTGACACCCCCCCCCCACTCCACCTGCACCTCCATCACTCCACCCACACGACTCACCCAGCTCCGCCCTCTTGACCGGCACCTCACCGGGACTCCACGCCGCAGGGTGCCTCTGAGTGCAGCAGGGTAAGGGTAGTGATGATGGCGGGTGGGGGGTGGAGGGGGGGGGGGGGCGGAGGCAACATCCTTAACATCCTCCCCAGCCCACACCTGTGAGAAGATGCATCCATTTCATTAACAAACGCATCGCCGTCATCTTGATCCGGTTATCACACACAGCTCCACTCAGCCGAGAGCAAACTGGGAGTGAACAGAGACCTCCCAGTATGAGGGTGGGACGCTGGTGATGGTGGTGGGGGGGGTCTGCAGTAATCCATGTAAACACACACACACACACACACTGGCCTCCCGCCTCCCTTTCAGAATATTAATCGAGTTTCTGACAAGAAAAGGAGGTGTGTGTGTGAGAGAGAGAGAGAGAGAGAGAACCTCAATGTTTGCTTGCCTGTCGATGTATATGCATGTGTGTGTCTGTTTGTGTGCAGAGGTGAGGATCATACCAGCGATGACGAGATCCTCTCTGTTTGCTATGTCGCCACGGTGTGTGTGTGTGTGTGTGTGTGTGTGTGTGTGTGTGTGTGTGTGTTTCTCCGTCTCATTCGTCCACCAATCCAAGGTGACCGTGCTGGCTGACGCCTGAGGGCCCCCAGGGCACCACTGACAGCTTTAGGTGCGAGTCGGAGATTTGTAGCCCCAACTCCCCCCCCCCCCCCCCCCTCCTCCCACCAGTACCCATAACCCAACAGGGTCATAAACCAAACCCCGCCTCCCCCCACCAGGAGTGATGGCTAAAGAGGTTAAAACAAAAGAGGTGAGAGATGAGAGGTGGGGTGGTTACAAAAGATGCCCCCCCCGTTTGGGACAGAGAGCCTGATGGATGGAGATGGGAGAGAGGGAGGCAATTCTGACCTTGAAGGTCAAAGGTCAAGGGTTGAAGCAGGGGAAAGGAAAATGAGTTCAGTGGCCTCAGCGCCATTCTTCAGGGAGCTGCTGCCGCCTCTGGACACACACATCTAAGCATTACACATGGAGATGCACACACACACACACACACACACACACACACACACACACACACACACACACACACACACAGTGTATTTTTTTTATCACCATGGTGAATGTGCACATTTAATACTACTAAAAGCAAGCTGTAGCCTTTACTCCTGTTTGTCCTGCTGTTTGCTTCATTCGGTCCAAAAGCATCCACCAATCTTCATGTTTATTGTCATCAGGTGATTCCAACAACTAAATCTTGCCATTTTTGTTGGTCTTTATTCGGATTCACGGCCATATTAGTTTTAAGTCACAGAATTATTCGTGAAGCAGACGCCTGACAACACAAACATATGTGTTTCTTTTAATATACACACTTCTGTGCTGTTGGTCTTCTTGTTTCCTACCGTGACACCACATGGAGGCAGAGCCTGAACTGCATGCATTGTGTGTCTGTGTGTGTGTGTGTGTGTGTGTGTGTGCATGCGCATGTTGTAGCACAGGCATATGTTGGTTTCATAATTGTACATGGATGTGGCTTTAATCCGTTAAAGTAAGTTCATGTAAAAGAGCAGTATCGTGTGCAAATGTACTTTCAGGATTTACAAAATGGGAGGTTACTATTGTTTTTGTAACAGAATTCATGAAGGGCTTATGTTGGTACGCTTGCAGATGTTTGTTTGGTGGAATTAAGACACGTACTGGCAGAGCACACCTGTCATGTTATACTATTGGACAGTAATTGGACTGACACATCAGGGCCACTGCACTTTAACTACTTACAGTGTGTCTGTTCAACGCTTCTGATGTGTGCTGTAGACATTAAACAGCCCAGTGGTGCATGACACAGCTAGTGAGTGTTGCACTTGTGGTCAGTGTGCTTCAGAGAAATTGATTGTACTCATTAGATTTGAATATGAATCGGAAGTTTCGATGATACTTTTATGAACAGATTTTGGCTTGGCATCTCTCAACACAGCTTTCATGAGAGAAATGATATTAAACAGAAGGAGCAAATAAGAGAAGATTCATGTAGATACTGTCCACTTAATTCAAGGTTCTGAATGTGGTATTGTTAGTGTGAGGGAACGTGTCCGATACGGTCACCCGGTGCGTTGTAAAAATGCACAGTAACTTTCTCCACATCATTTTATACTGACACTTCTGTTTTGATCCTCTTTTCATTTTTTCATCAGTGATCTCTTTGTGCCGCCACATGTGTGGATGACCCCACAGCCACACACAGATACTTCCTCCCCCCCTGTGTGTGTGTGGTGTGAGGGTGTCAGCACTCTGGGCCCGCCCTGCATGGGGGGGGCAGAGGGCCGTGCCAGAGAACAGATGGTGGTGGCTGGGCGGGAGGGCAGCAGGGCACAGAGGCAGCGGGCACAGCGAGAACACTGAGGATCCCGTGGCCTCGGCTGGGCGAGAACAAGCAAAATCCTGATGCAGGGATTTTTCTTCTTCACTGGAACAAACACTGCATTATTCTTCTGGTGGGGGAAAAGATGCACCCACAGCAAAATGCTTGCATAAAATGGAAGGCAGCCAGTTGCTGGGTTGTTGTTTAAGTTCCCAACTCAAGTCTTTGGCAAACATGCCGTCAACACAGATATATTTCGGTCATGGTTATAGACCTTTACTGCTGCTACCAGTAGCACGTTAAAGCCACTTCACAGTATTTACTTTGGTCACTGTGGTGTGGTAGTGCCTTGGCTGATAATCACTCAGACAGGTGAATGACCCCTTGAATATTGATTGTCCTCTTTGAGAAGCAAAGGTGAAAGTAGTGTGATGCTCTAGTGCCACATATTTCTTCGGGAGGAGGTTGGAGATCCTCAAAATGTGTAATTTTGACATTTGAGAAATGCCAGAGATATTTTCCTCAACATATAACTAAGTAGTTTTAGTTGCCTGAGCTTAAGTGGCACGCTGGAAAACACTCATACTAATGGCAATAGATCTTTTGATGTCAACGTTGTTCCACGGTTTCATCCCATCATTTCTGTTGTCAAAGTTGTATCTTTACTTTGGGAAGGTTTTAAAAAAAAGAAAAAAGCTCTTGAAGTAGCGAGCAAGTGGACCTTCAGCTGAGACTATTTGGTCAGACTGTTTAAGTCTCATTCTAGATCTGTTTTCTCACTAAGGTTGGAGGATCCATCAAATTCCCCCTAAACTATTATTTAGAGGGAGTTTCTAAATGTATGAGGTGACATATGGTTGATGAGGTTCCACAATCATACGTCATGTAAATTCAATCATTATTGGTAAGTGTGGGCAAAGTGTGATATTTTCTCAACCTGGGTTGTATGATGTGGTAGCCATGACACCGGCCTTTTTCTACTGATTGAATCAACAGTGTTAGAGCAGTTACTTGAAAAATATAATCAGTTGTTGTCATTATATTACTGTAAAAATTACACAACATCTTAAGTAATCAGTTAAAAAACCCAGAATGTCCACAACACATGACGTTGACCTTATACAGAGGAATCCAACAATTCCCTCATAAACTAGGAAGGAAAAAAACCTCCCCTTTAAGGGAGAAAAACCTCCGACAGAAAGAAGGATAAACTCAAAACTATGGGAGAGAGAACGCATGAAGTTAATGAGATGTAATGGTGTCATGTACGTGCATAGAGAGTGAATTTATTTGACCGTTACAGTTAGCTTCGGCCCAACTGCACACAGCGCTTATGAAGTCATGTCCTAACAGTGAAGCCAGAAAGTCCACACAACCTTTACTCTGAACAAAAACCAGGTGAATCTGCAAAGTGGCCCAGCAGATCTGAGAGTTAGTAAGTCAAAACAGGGCTCATATTCTCCGTGCTTTAGTGGAGGCTAACGGTTTCCTCCTACTTCCAGTCTCTGCACACAGCTACCCCATCCCTCACCAGTCTTCTCATAAATTGTCATCAACCATCCCTCAAACATGCTATAAAACAGCAAACATGCTAACATCCCAAATTTGAATGGACAGAATTAATAATTGTATGTTTTTAATGAATTACAAATTCAATTTTCACACACACTAACCAATATAAAATACAACATAGATACTGTCAGAATAATGTGGGATGGCCTTCAATTACTGGGTTGCAGCCTTTGTGCTCTCATAGAAAGCCTGTCATACCTCCTTCATTACAGCTCTACACTTCTATTACTTCTGTTTGTCAAAAACAACGTGACACATTTATCATAATGACAATAATGAGCCTATTTCTTTTTTTTTAAATGCTGAGCACAATATTCACTTTGGAGCATTGCTCATATTATTCAGTCTAATGTTTCTAATTTAACTTTGTCAATCTTTTTTAATCATTAAGATGCTGCATGAATGACATATTTGAGTACACCCTTCTCTTTATGGAAGCAAACAGCCATAGAATTTAAAGTAGAGAAATGAGATATAAAAAGCTGCCGTCATCCGTCCTATCGCTGAAGTTAAAACCAACACGCTGCAGTGATACCAGACGACACAGTTTGTCATGACGTCTGTCGATAGTCAGGAGGGATGGCACGTCACCTTGGGAGCTCCCCGGGGGGACTTAATACACACAGGCCATCCTGGACATCCATGGACGCCCTCCGTGACCCCCAGCACACACTCCTTCTCTCTCTTGCTGTCACACACGCTGATGAAATGTTCTTTAATACCCAATCGACAGTATTGACATCCCCCTGGGTAGCAGGATCCCCCTGAGGGGCGTACAGTATTGATTTTGGGGAACTGTGGGTCCGCGGTGCCTCGGTGACATGTCCCCAGTCCCGCCGCTATTATTGGGAGATTAGTAGGGCTATTACACCTCCCAGGCCAGATGGACGTGACACTGAGGAGTGGCAGCTAGATGACCCTCTATGTGAACTTCTTAGAGTAGAATTAGCTGCTGTCAAGGATTTAAATCAACTAGTACATTTGTTCGCAAACATTAGAGGTCTAATGAATATTTAGTCTGAGCACACTGGACTGGGGGTGCTCACATAAAAACCGGTTAGTGACCAGAGAATGAAAAGTTTTTCATGTTGCATTCAAGCTGTGTGAGCATAATTTAAAGGGGGCTGACTTGTAGCTGTAAATAGTACAGTTGTAAGTGATGAGTTGTGAAAGAACTTAAGTTGATTTGAAAATCTTTGGACATCTTTCTGCTCTCCTTGATAGATGTTGTTTTGCTGGAGATCCAACCTTTACAGCGGAGGTGGTTGGTGGCAAGTTAGTGTGATTCACAGTCAGAGTGCTCCTAATTAATGAGGCGTTTCCCTTTTTAACACATACTTTTATATAGTTTCAGTTTTATAACTGGCCCATTTCCTGTAAACGCTGGTGTTGTGGATGACCATAGTTGTACTGTGAGTGAGAAGAATTGACCAGCAAAAAAAAACATATTTAGAGCTGTCAAAATAAAGTAACCAAAAAAAAAAACCACACAAGAGGATGCTCTCCTCCACTTTCCCACAGAACCAATGCCACCCACAAAAACCAATACCTTTTACACCCTGTCACTTCCTGTCTGCAGCCAATCAGGAAAGTTCTCTGGAATGAGTTCCACTTAGTCCCACCTGGGTCTGAACCTAACATTAGACCCAGGTGGGATTAATCTGTAATCAACCAGTGCTGCTTTCTCAGCTGCACTTTTTACAAGAATATTAATTAAACTTACTGACTAAAGAGGAACAATCAAACTAACATATTGCAAGTAAAAATGACACTCAAGTAAACATTCCCATCTCTGCAGACTATTAACAAGACAATATCAGCAAACAATAACTCAGAAGGAAATTTTAAAGGAGTTGAAGTCCTCCTACAGAAAACCTGTAAGAGGAGAAAGACTGAATACAAGTGAGCAAGCATTTCCAAAATATCACAAGTTCTCAGCTTGTATAAATGTTGATCAAGTAAGTAAGCAAGAGGAATGTGCACCTTCTTTTCTGCATACACATCGACATAGAGTCAAATAAATTACATGTTGAGAATGGAGGAAGTATAGACTCAACTGGACTCTACAGCTTTCAGCAAATGTTACTTAAAAAGGAGGATGTAATGCATTTGTTGGAGACTGTTTCAGCTGGTGTATAAATCAACATTTGGTGCTGCAGTCTGTATTTCCTCCAGTAAGATGGTGGATGTGGGATTGAATCAAAATAAATGGCAGCGTGTGTCGCTCTAAAGTAAGAATTTAAAAAAAGGAGGAAAGTTTCCCACTTGGCTGCTACTACTTAACCTGTGTGAAAGTGGTACCCTCTTGAGTGGTCCAGCTTGAGTATGTTCCTCTCGAGGCTGGGAGTAAAGACCACCAATAATAATCATATTAACAAGCATATTTCTAAATATGGACAACACATAACAGCCAGATAATGTATAAACCAAGTGGACTAAAATAATACAGAAAAGCGAGCACTACATGTCAATTCAAGCATACATGGTTGAAGATTGTCTAACTGATTGGTTTCATCTGGTTTTCTGGAAAGGTATAGTTGGGTGACATCCACATAAAAGTGAAAATGTATACAGTTTTTCCTTACGATGTTACCCAAGAGAAGCATAAACATGGTGAAAAGTAGTGGACCAATTACAAAGCCTTGAGGAACTCCCAATCAAACAATTTGTCCCTGAACAGACTTCCTGCTGCAGGACACCACAACTTCTAGATGCGTAGGTCAAAGCTCACTGTCAACATATCAACCCAGGATTCCCCGCAAGAGCTTAATAATTAAATGACTTCACACTTCAACATTCACACTCAGTACCGACGTGATAGAGAATAACGACATCTTTGTCTGGCGATTGGGTTCCAACATGGATATCACTGATATTGAAGACTAAACCACATTCATCTTAAAACAACATCTCTTCATGTCTTTGCTTTGCTTATGAATTAGTATATTTTCAAGTGCTGGGAAATCTTTGGAGATATGAGAAAGTAGTGAAGTGCTTTTAGTCATCGTGTGGAGAAATTTTATTTTGGAGCACGAAAAATGTACAGGTAATCACGAGTCTCACTAGTTTCGTATCTCTGAGATGTTTCAGAAGAGGTTTATCGTGGTACTCAGGGATTATTTGGTGCTCAAAAGATATATTTTCTGCACATCTTTAGCTTAAAATCTTTTAACTTTCTGGATGCGTTAAAAGGGTCTAAAAGAGCCATTGGATTTGTGCAGATCTCCTGAATGTGCTGCTTCAAACTAACTCGCAGCCTTTGTTGCTCTTCCTTTTGACCTCCCGTACGTTGAGATGGCGCACTGGAATTCACTGTGGCTCAGCTGAAATGGTGATTATTGGCACAGTGCTCTGGGCTCTGCACCCTGCCCTGTGGAGCCGGGATGACCTCTGCAGGACGGGGGGGCTCTGTGATTGATTAGCTGGCCTGAGAGGACCACCACTCCCCCACTGGCTAGGGCATATGGAGCTGCGTGTCCTATGGACAGCTGTGTCGGCAACACTCCTCCTCTGTGTGTGTGTGTGTGTGAGAGAGCAAAGCCTTGTTGTCCTGTGTTGGTCTTCATGTCCTCCCTTAGCGATGCAGTTCTGCCTCCTGTTGTGCCATTGAACTATTGCGGTGCATGTTAACTAAAATTAGCACTTTACATGTGGCTGACTGAAACACACTGCAAAAGTATAACATTGGTACTCAAATCCACTAAATACATTGCTTTTTGGAGAGAAGTCGAAAACTGGCAAATGTTAAAATATAGAGCAAATTTAGTTCAAAGGTTGCTAATGAAGAGTTTCTCAATAAATCCCCGTCCACTTACTTTAGGCCATACATTTCTAAAGCATACAGAGATACCGAGTTGGGTTTCAACATGACAGCTCCTCTGTGCACAAAGAAAGCTCCACAAAGAAATGGTTTTCTCAGATTGGGAATTTTCTAAAAGTACGGGGTCTTTTGGAACCACGACGAGCCAGGTCGTTTCGCCTGATTGAATGGACACAAATCCTTGCAGCTTGGTTTAGAAAACTTGGTGCAAGCCAGAAGAATTGAGAGTGAAAACATCAGTTTTTTCTTTACTTTGACAGTAACCAGAAACGGGGAAGTTTTGCAGGAGCAAACAAGCTGTCACGTTTTCAGAGACATCTCATTTGTGAAACTGTGCAAGTATTGCTGTGATCTGCATTAAAAAGTCCCTTTGAGGTGTAATGTAGATGTTTAAAAATCTTTAACAACCAAATTCAGCCCAGTTCAATCAATAATTAGTTTTGTATGTAGTTATGTATTATTTAGTTCGTAATCCACAAAACCTACTTAAAATCATTAAATTGTCTTTTTGTGTGAAAATTTTAAATAAAATAATATAATAATATAAAAATATTATCTGGAAAGTGAAGTACTTGCAGCAGTTTTTTTCATCCCTGAATAATGTCTGCAAGTGTTCTTGTCACGGCAGCAGCAGTCACCGCTGCAGTACTAATTGAAGCATGTTGATAGACTCAGATGAATGCATCAACATGCTTATCACAGCTGGATGGTGACAGAACAATGTTCACAGTCGCTTTTGACATCTTTTAAATCAACCTCACATTATACAAGTGAGGTGGACAAAAATCATATTTTGAAATATTGGGTATTGAAAATGTCTAAGCAAAATCTCATGAGCTGTGTTTTAGTAACCGAACAGTAACTAACTATTTTTTTGCTCTTATGAAGCACTCTTTGTACACTGATGTTCTTGTGTGGTGATACGGCTGCAGATAAACATGTAGACACATTCGCTTCACCATTCATGCCCAATTCAACTAGCTACATTAACAACCTTTGCATTGTGCAGTCTTCTCAAATTATACCAACACTGCTTTTTCTATAGGCCTACAGTACACAGCTCTCCAGACCCCCCTCATAACCACCTCCACCTCCTATCAATCATCCCATCACACAAACGCTTGCAGCAGCAACTTCTGAATGGACTGACTTCATATTTTAATTTAGTGCATGTGGTTTTAAAGTGGGGTGGTCATCAGGAGGGGGTTGGGGTGGGGGGTGGAGCATGAGGCAGAAGAATAAAAAAGAAAAAACAGATGATTTGCAGAGGTAAGTTCAAGTGGATATCTGTCTGGGGTTAAAAGTGAAAGTAATTCATTACAGGGAGATAGTGCTCGGCGATATTCCTCATCTTGACGCTTTGCTGCGTGGCAGTTGAGAGGGGTGAGGCGAAGGGGGGGTGAAATGACCGGCAGTGATGGGAAGGGGCTGGGGGTGAGCAACATCCACCGGCCCCATTGGAGGAGGAGCAATGGCGATGAAGGGATAAGGGCCAAATGGATGGTCATATTTTACAGTGGGTCAGTGTGGATCACGCTGTCCAACACTGTAATTACAAGTTTGGTTAGAGGAGAGAGGGAGAGAGCGGGGAGCAAGAGAGACAGCAGTCTTTGTCATGGCCGTAAATGAACAGCCTGGCTTAATTGAGTGGTAACCTCTGAAGCTGTTGTGCTAACACTGCAGAGAGATGAGGAGATGGAGGGAGAGAGGGGTGAAAAAAAAGAGGAGAGAAGTGCTGATAATGCCTTTTGTGTTCGTCAGTTTGTTGCTTTATCCTTCCAAACCGGGCTCACCAGCGAAAGCAGGCATCGCACACAGACGCACATAAAGGGAGAAATAAAAAAGGGAGTAAGATTGAAGCATATCATAGTCAGACAAACATGTTTAATCACAATGTTAGTAGTCCAACACATTTAAAAGCTGAATGCCTTTTTTAAGCCACACCTCCCGCAAAATCGCTCAATATTAGATGGACTACCATGAAATTTTGTTACCAGGATCCTGTTTGATGGTCAAAAATGTCCCACCCAGGGACATTCATGGTTTCCGTCATTAGGCAGTTTTGGCTGCAGACCTTCATGAAATCAATTCACTTTAGTGATCTATTGACTTTTCATCAGCTCCAGCTGCAAGTGATAGCATGCTTAAAGCTAGCATGCTTGCAGCTTGCATGCGTAGCTGGGGGCTGCAGAACCACCACAAAAAGACAGAAAATGACCCAAAGAGATGCAGAACTGCAGAGACAAAAGTCAGTGCAGACACAAAACGACGTCAATACAAATGCAGAAAAAGATGCTAAATAAACACATAAAGTTATAGAATTTAAATAAGAACGTACACAAGTGACCACATTTTACACAGTTACACAAAATGACCACAAGTAAATGCAAAATAAGCTCAAAGAGACACAAAACGAACGAACTAAAAACAAGCAGGACCAAAAAGGTTTTGTGTCTCTTTCAGTCTGGGTGTATTGCTTCCATGTAGGAGGGGTGTCACATAATCCGTCCTAAGCTGGGATGGACATGTTCATCTTGATACTGTTTGGGGTTGCTAATTGGCAAGGTAAAGCCAGCATGTATAATCCACTGGGACTTGCTGGAAGTTTGTTTTAGCTTTTTCAACAGGCAAGAAGACGAAGTTTATGCTTGGTGGAAAAAAGTCTTGGGTGCTCATTTGAGCAGGAGACAAATCCCGCTCAGTATGATGAGACTTCATAGAGGAAGAGAGAAACATTCACAGCTGCTGCAGTAACAACTGGAACATATTTGGTTTAATCGCTAGAGAGCGCTCCTCGTTGTTGGAATGTATGTCCCAAAAAGTTAGAGAAAGAACCCTTTAATACTTCTCTCTCTGTGTTCTCACTCATTCCCTCCCGTCTTCTCCATTTCTGTCTCTGTCTTTCTGGTCCCTTCGCCCTATCTGTGTTTCTTTTCAATTCTCCACTGCTCTAATTTCCCCCTTCTCATCCCAGCCTGTGCGATTGTGGCGTCTCATCACAATTTTGGCAGACATTTCTTTTCATTTTCTTTCCTCATCTCCTGTCCTATTTTTGGCCTCAACCCCCCCACAAAAAAACCCCCTACATGTTGTTTCCTCTTTTCTTCTCCGTCTCATGCTCTTCCTGCAATCTTTTGGCTCGTCATTTACGGCGGCTTGTTTCTTTCAATGTTCCGAGGTAATGGTGGAATATAGCGAGGCTGCCGTTGCGGAGTCAGAGGGAACAATTTGTTCCCTTTGCAGTGAACGAGGACGGTTGTGATCAAGGGTGTGATCTGCAAACGCAGAGGCCTGCTCCCACACACACACACACACACACACACACACACACACACACACACACACACACACACACACACACACACACACAGAGGCACACAAAGCGATGATGATGAGACCATTTCCTCCCTCATCTCCAGATCCTCATCTAACCGCTAATGAAAAACATGACAATTACCCACAACTCTTTGCACCTCAGCCTTCAGCAGTAGTAATCTTAGCACCGATATGAAGTCAGCTTGTCGTTTTGCCTCCACTGTCCTTCCTCTTTCCAATCTGTCCGTCCCCTCCTCTTCCTCTCGTACACTCAGACAGGACCTGGGTGTCGGGAGTGTTCGGCGGCAATGATGACTGCTGCTGAAAGGTTCTAAGGATGTGATTGAAATTAGAGATATGATGTAGCATTACTTACATTGGTCAGCCGGGGACTGACAAAGGCTACGTTGAGGGTAATGAACAATGGATTAAGGGTGAGTAATGAAGCACCGAGGATTATCATTTGGTACCAGGGGAGCATCACGAAGCCTTCATTTTGTTACTGGAGTCTGTGCATGTGTGTGTGCATGCTCTCAATTTGTAAACCCTAGTCCAGTACCAGATTTAATTAGAACCGCTATTCTCAGGCTATCACCATCTGATAAATGAAGAAATAAATGATTTTTCAAATTGGAGGTAGTTTAAATGAACATTTTCGGAGATTCCCGACCTCGGTGTCTATCAGCGTACACAATGAGATAACTTTAAAATTCTGAATTTTAATGAATCATGGACAGTGTTACGGTGCCGCGTGTGTGATTACATGCATGCATATTTGATGAGGCGATTTGCTGCCGTGCAGTCCACATGACAGCACATCATCTCCTGACACTTTTCTACCTCTCTGCACCAGGTGACAGCAAGGTGTCACTTATGATGGCACTTTAATTAATTTTGTTTGTCCTGTTCACTGATAGTCATGGACCGCTGGGTAGCCACGTTCCTGCTGTTGGGACTGATGCAGAGCAGCGAGATAGTGGATACTGTGTGTGTGTGTGTGTGTGTGTGTGTGTGTGTGTGTGTGTGAGTGAGTGTGGAGGGAGACAGCGCAGGCTAGCTTGAACCAGTTGTCTTTGCTGATGCTATGTTTATTTGTTGAGAGTCAACCAAATTGAGTAAATATTAAGATCAATGTAAAATGTTTTCTGAAATCATCTGGCACTAACAGTGTGTACTGTACTCTTCATACTGACTGAGATCATTTTTGAGGTGAAACAGCTTCTAAAGAAAACTCTTAATAGTAAATGCTGATAGAAAATGGATAGAAGAAGAAAACCTCCCTTCACCTGCAGTAGTTTGTAAACCAGGAGGCCCCTGAACACAGAGAATTGATCCTGGAGAGAACAAACATACTGTAAGAAATCCTGCAGCACAGCGGACAATGCCTCGGTGCTGGCTGTTAAAACCAACAAAACTGCCATCACAATCAAAGAATAATTGATCCACATTTACGAAGAACATCTATTCATTCATCTTCTGTCTGTCCATCGCTGCGTCAACAACATGCGCGTCTCGCTGCTGCTGCTTCATCGTCACGCTATCAGACGGCTGGCCTGCTGAGGATCCGACTGGTTCCAGGAAGTTCAACAAATCTGATCATCTTCATCAGTTTCCTGCTTGTTGTTGAGGTTCAAATCAAAGTAACATTCATTTTTTAACATTAGCTCACGTGATGCGCACAAAACTCCACAGGCTTCAGTCATCACATTTAAAATGCATCCAAAAAGGGCAAACAAGTGATTTATGGGTAACTTCAACGGGACGTGAAAGAATGATGGAACAGACATCACAAAATTCACAGTTGTCCCAATAACAATGTGATGGCATCGTATTCACCGGATTAGATTCAAGTCAAGGTTTTTATGGAATGAAGCGCATGTAAACTGCAGGAGGAGCTCACGTACACCGAGTTCATCCACATTCTGCTTGGTGGCTAGTTTTTGGCAACCAAAGCACTTTGAGAAGGTTTGGGCAAAAATATTGTTCATGTAAATAAAGTTATTTTGGATTTTGTTTCTGTATTAAATCAGAACACCATCTTTGCCAAACCAGGTGCTGCGGTGCTCCTGAACATTGACCGTAATCAGGCTGAATAACGCTGGAAGTGGAGGTCCTTCTGTCAGGAGTTCAGTTTTGTCCTCCGTTTTGCCCCCGATCACCTCTCCTCCTGTGTCCCCTGTCTTTGTCTGTAGCCACGCCCCTCACCTCCCGTGGCCACGCCCCTCACCAGTCCCAGCAGATGCAGCCACTCACCCCTGATCATCACCTGCAGGTGTGCTGCATCTCCCTGATCACCTCCCCAGACTATATGTAACCTGCCCCTGCACAACTCTGGTGGTTGGTGCATTTTTGTTTAGCCACCCGTCCGTCCTCTGTCTGCTCTCCGTCCGTCTTCCGTCTGCTCTCCGTCAGCTCTCCGTCAGTCCTGTACCTGTTCCCGTTCCTCCGGCCTCTGTGTCTCCTGCGGATATCCCCGTCAAAATCACCAGTCGGTGGAGTTGCCCTCCCGGCTTGGAGGATTGTTGACGCCGTCCCTTCCGCTGGTCTGCCGGCTGCCCTGTTACCCGTGTCCCCCTGGAGCTGTCGGTTGAGTTGCCCTCCCGACTGGACGTAAAGTGGACACGCTCGGTGCCACATTTTTGGTTTGTAGTTTTTTGTTTGTTTTTTCGCTGGACAATAAAGACTGTATTTTTGGAACTTGAAAACCTTGAGTCTGTGAGCTTGCATTTGGTCCTGGAAAAACACCCCACCTCATAACACCTTCTGCTCAGTGGAATATGTCGGACACAGCTAGTCGTGACACTGCTGACCATTTGCTGTAAATTAGCGTACTGGAGGAAGTGAAAACAGTTTAGCCAACAAGTCTGCACGCACCGCAGTCCTGAAAGCCCATTCAGCACCTGCTGATCATTTTGCCTGTGTGAACATGCCAATTTTCATGTCGCTTGTGGTACATTTTCACCCTCAGAGTACCAAACTGGAGGAACAGGAAGTCTCTATCATTTTATGACAAAATATTACAGCTTAATAGGTGAGCTGGCTGCAAGTACAGTGATTCTATCTGTCAGCTGCAGCAACACCATTCACAGAGGGCCTCAGGTTTCAGTGAGGCAGCGACTCATTTCAGAGGTGTTACTCTCTGCTGCTTGGACACGTCTGTTAGATACCTAAAACATGAAGAACATCTATTTTTTGAGGGGGGGATTTGTATCTATTATAATATCTATTATAATTTTAAAAGTTCTGGTTCTTATATGCATGACTAGTGTCTTGCATTATTTCACAATTGTTTTGTTTCAATTTCTACAGCAGAGTTTTGTGTGTGAAACTCTGAATTCAAACTTCGCTTCATTAACAGTGAATCAGTCGTTCAGTCCACAGAATACAGACACCTCATGTTACAACAGGTTTATTATTATCACAGACACCTCATGTTACAACATGTTTATTATCATCATAATGATGATGATGATGAGTGCAGCATGTTTGTGAAGATTCCTCCTTATTTAAAACCAGCAGAGCAGCGCTGCAACATTCTTCTAATGACTGTCATTCATTTCAAACACACAATAGTGGTGGAATAAAAAAGGGCAAAGTTGCATTGTGACTACTGTCACAGTGTTTCAAAGTATTGATTGTCCCCTGAACACTGACCAGGGAAAGGGCCCCAGGCCGCGAGGGACCCCAGAAGCCCCAGGTTGCCTCAACTCTATTTCTGTCAGCATAATTTGATAAGATTGTTAAGAATTTGTACTCAGAGAAGGCAGAATTATTCCATTAAAAGCATTTTAAGGTTGCAACCAACAATTACTTTCATCTGCAATAAGTCAGACAATTATTTTTTGGGATAATTAATTGAATGATTACAATTTACACGTACAGCACACACTATGTAATCCTGCAGTTCTCGCTGGAAGATTTATTTCCTTCTTTGATTCCAGATGTTTTCATTTTGCCTGTGAGATTTTGAGGGCATTTTGCTTTTAGACATTTTTCATTTACACTTTATTAAGGTTTTGAATTGTTCATAAATATAACTAAGTAAATAAAACAAAACATCATGATTATGAATAAGCTCATAGCATGTTTTGTAAAGCATTTATTAACTGTTAACATGTTTAAATGATGCACTGTTTATAAATGTGTTTAAACTGCTGAGCTGTCTGGGTGTAATGTATAATTATCTCAAGCATGAATTACCTGTTCATAAACCATTCAGGCTTCATAGGACACATTATTTTAACTCTTTAATGTCCTTTTGTTTGCTTTAAACTGCATCACATATAGTGTTATTGTGGGTTATAAACCATTTAGTAAGAGTTAAGGTTTTGCAACTGAATACTAAATAGGGACCTACAATGGAGCTACCATGGAGGTGTCCGCTCACTTTAGTGAGACGTGTCCTTCAGAACACACTCGGACTGCTGCGGTGAAACAGATGCAGGGAAGCGGATCCGTGTGCTTTAGAGCCACTTTGATTATTCATTGAAAATGCAGACGAGGGACTGTGGGAGTGAAATTGTGGGTGGGTAAAGAAACAAGGAAACAAGAAAGTGGAGCGGGGGAGGCACTGGTGTAAATAAATAAACAAATAAATAAATAAATAAATAAATAATAAACAATCACGGCACCCCTCGCTGCACACACTGCAAGGAACCAATCGGCACCCTGGCTGAACGCCCTGGATATTGTGTGTAATGAGCAGTAAAAGATTAGAGGGAGCTCTTGCTAGGCCGTAAATTGACATTAGTAAAAGAAAACTCTTTTACTAGGCGGGCCCGGCAGTCTCATTTAGACCACCGAGGAAGGCGGGTGTGGATCGGGACAAACACGGAGACGGGGAGCGAAGTGTGTGAAGACGCTGAGGCTCGCTGTTGTGTGCTGCTTGAATGCTGAATTAAAGGAGAATTTTTAATCTGCCATATAGTTACATGGTATTCTGTCATTGAGATGAAAAAAGACGTTGAAATATACTTTTTTTGATAAAACAATATTTTTTTTAAATGAGAAATGATGTCGCTTGTTGCTGTTGTATATTGTTTTCTGTAGGCGTGTTTGATGCAGCGTAGTGGCCCGTTGCTCTGCTAAAAAGATGCATATGCATCTTTGAGCCCGATGTTCTTGTTTTAAGGCCTGAAACTGCTTCGCACTTCATGAGGTTATAATACGTCAGTGTTGCATTTATAGCTTGATCCTCTGATTCAAATTGATCACAAAACAAAACAAAAAAAATAAAAAATAAAAAGAATATAAATAAAAAGCAACAAACAAACCCATTAATGCAGCTTTTGATTTACAGTTGTCTTGAATTTTGTTTCACCTCTGTACTACCCATATTTGGAGCGCTATCCTTTAGCTTTGCATGTGCAGAAATATTAATATCATGAATTAATATCTTGACATGTGTAAACAGATTAACATGAAGAGAAATGCATTATAATAATGACATCAATATCAATATCGATGTCTGAGGAGAAACTAGCAGTTGGTTCTGCTGGTGGTGCTTTTGTTTGAGTAAAGAGGAGACGGAGAGGTTATTGACACTCGTCATAAGAGTGAACTTCTTGTCAAATTCCCATGATTAAGCACATTGGTTAGTTTTCCTGTGTTGCGTCAGAAGCAGCAGGAAGCAGCGGTGTAGGTTTCGTACCTGCATCACTGGGACATTCAGCTTCATGCTGCTGGGAGGAGAAGCTGGAACAACTCATTCCTGTTGGTTAGTCGCTCATCCAACAGAAAACAGATGTGGTTCAGAAGGTCCATGAATTAAAGGGTCCACATATTGAAGTGTCCTCCTGGAAGACACTGAACTCCAAGTTTGATCCGAGTCGAGCCCCTTTCATGGCTCCTCTGTCCCGTCTGATGAGGTAAAGTGGTTTGTAAAGCTCTACGGTAAATACGCGCCTTGTACAGTAAGTGCAGTCCATTTAACAAGAAATGTCTCTGTCATTGAAAACCCCTGTTTCCTGTTGTTGCCTATCATTTTCTTGTCATTTCTTTTCCTCCTTTTAGGCTGTCTGCTTTCCGACTCTTCCATAATGACCTTCGGATAACTTGGCGGCCAGCTGGCACCACACTGAACACCAAAGAGACTGAACAGCAGCAGCTTCTGGAAATAGGTTTTTTTTTTTTTTTTTTTAATGAAAACCCTGCTGATCACAGACATGGGACTGTTTCTTATTCAAATATATTTCATGTAAGAGGATGAGGTTTATTTTGAAAGGACAGTTGTGCAGTTTTCTGTTTCAATGTTTTGTTCCAGTATATCAGACCGTATGGCTCTGATACCGGTGGATTAGCGTTAGCTCTGTTCTAATTGCCCGGGATCACATTCAACATTAAAGGAGCAGTTTGTAGTTCATCTTTACTCTTCATGAAGATTTGTTCTGTTCATGATATTTCGACCTTTAGTTCAGTACATTGACACACATGTTGAGTTTTCCATCAAATGTTTGTAAAGCTCATCCTAATATGAGCCCAACTTAAACGATTGATGTCACCCTGCATACGATGTCTATGCGGTCCTTATGTTATATGCCTGTATTATAGAACAACCACCTTCTGTGAACCCCGTTGGTAACGAATAAATCCTGTGGGTTGTAGTTTCTTAGCAGACACCATCCATCGGCCCAGTTACCAGGGAGCAGTTTGTTCTCGCTTATTACAGGTTTTGTTGTTTTGTAAACTTAAACTTCCATATGATTTGAGTCTATCAGGTGTGTGTGTGCATAAAAGATAACACACACACACACACACACACACACACACACACACACATACACACACACACACACACACACACACACACACACTACATCCAAACACACAGAGTCAGCATGGATGAGCTCTGTATGCTGCTCTCATCTGTTTGTGTGTGTGTGTTTGTTTGTGTTGAACCCTCCATCCCGACTGAGCAATTCCTGGAACTATGCAGTTGGAATAATAACAGCCTCACCGGCTAATGACGATAATGGCACTGGCGATTACTACGGCACAAGAAAGGAGCGGCAGGGCGGGGGGTGGGTAGCGGGGTGGGGGGGTGGGGGGGTGATGGGGTATGGATATCGCTGGATGACAAAAGATTGCATAATTTAGTCTCTTTTTTTTCCTTCTTGTCCATCCCATTCATCCATCCCTCCATTTCTTCTCTTTTCTCCGTCTTCCCACATTATGCACCTTCTGTCTTTCTCCACCCTCCCACCCCCCCACTCCCAACCAAACACACACACACACACACACACACACACACACACACACACACACACACACACACACACACACACACACACACAGACACACCTCCTCTCTCAACCTATAACCTCCCCCCTCCTTCGCCCCCTTCTCTCTTTCTGGCTAATTTAAAATTTGTCAGACGCTTGCGTCTTCTGGATGGCTGGCCTTTGATATTTTGCGAGCTCCATTTGGCACAAACAAGCCTGCGGCCCTGGTGCATCCTGCTGACTGCTGCACTAGTGGCAGGCCCCCGCCATTTATCTTAGCCCCGGCCACCCAACGCTTACTCATTACAGGAGCCTCGGCACCAGCTTAACCCCCACCTCTCCGCCGACTGCGCACATGCAAACACACTTAAAAACAGCCCAATTGTGTGTGTGTGTGTGTGTGTGTGTGTGTGTGCGCATAAACGTAAGCAAATACATTTGGGCACACACACACACACACACACACACACACACACACACACACACACACACACACACTCATGCGCCGTGGACACATGGGTGGCAGTATGCAGACACACATGCTTGAAAATTCAAACATGCAAGCACACCCTGGGATCATTGCTCATATTGTCTGTGAACACAACACACACACACACACACACACACACACACACACACACACACACACACACACACACACACACACACACACACACACACACACACCCCACAGAGGTAAATGCCGACATTTCAGCGTACAGTATGAGCCCATCTCTGTATGTTTTATAGTCGAGGTTAAATGATCCATCTTTTCACCCCCCCGCTGGCTCTCAGTGCTCTCCACAAGTGTTTCACTACGTGTTAAAGAGACTGTGTGTGCTCCAGTGTTTCGGACTTCCTCTGCCTTTTATGAAACACGAGTGTTTGCTAACTTGGCTAACCAATGTATTTGTGGGTTGATGCTGATGACCTGCCTACCCACCCATGGGAGAAGCATGTCAATCAGTAGGCTAGTAGAGATCAATCCTGCTCTGACAACCTCCTTTTCTTTCCACTCAGCTCATATTCAGCTTGTGCTCGCTGCCTTCCAGGAGTCGCTGCGTTGTTTCTCTTTTGAGTAAGAGAGCACGGATGGAGCCACACGAGGAGCAATAAGTAAAGATAAGGAACATTTGACTCAGTCGGTCAGTTCCCTTCCAGTCTGTCGGCAAGTGGAAATGACAGCGAGTGGGCTAGTGTGCATAAATGCACACACACTGCTTACACAGCCTCACACTACTCTGTTTTCTCAGGACCAAAGCCGTAAGTCTTGGGGCCTGTCATCAAGGTCAGATGCACAGTATGTATGTACAGTATTTCAAACAGCAAGGCCTTCAGGGGAATACAGTATGTTCAGAAGCATAAGGTAAACCGCTGCTTTCTAGCGATTTTGATCAAAGTCACACGTCTGTGAACCTTCTCAGTCATCCAGGTCAGGGTCTATCTAAGTAGCAGCTGCGCTATAGTTGTGAAAAAGCCTTCGGATAAAAGATAGATCAAAGTAACATGTTTATCTTCCAACTTATTCCTCAGAAGACGTTGAATTCATGATACTGGAACAGAAAGTCAAAGATGAAGATGTGCACTTTGAACTTTAACTGAACTTTACCGTCAAAAAGATCCGAACATTTTATTAATTTCTAAAATGTTTGTCATCCTCTCCTCATCGTGTATAGTTACCATGTTTAAAAGTAACATTACAATTAATCTAACATTGTTTAAAGAAATAAAATACGCATACAAAATGTTCTGACAATTGTGTAATTATAATTTACTCATTTCAGTCCCTTCAGGATTTTGCAGCGTTTTTTGTGATTGTTACGATCAAAATGTTTTAATTTGCAGCAGATTTCTTAGAAATTGTGATGCAATTTGCAGTGAGTTTTTCTTGCATAAAATTGTGAGAATTTAAAAAAACTACAAGCTCCAGCAAATATTGTGGCGTTTGCTTGAATTTACATGAATTCTTATGATCGCCAGATTGCAATTTCCTGTAGGGACTGTCATTATTTTTTTTACAATGTACTCTTGTCCAAATGTCAGCCATTAAAAAAAAATAAAAATATTAGATATATTGTTTTCGGACAACAGTATGCTGGATAAAAATGATAAAAAGAGAGAAAACAGTGTTGTAATCTAATAGTCTCCTTAAATTTCAGCAAGGACAGAAGTTGTGGTTCACATCAGGTGACTGCCCAGCATCTGATTTGGTTTGTTTTTTTTTATACAGAGAGAGCAGCGTGTGTGTCTAAGTGTGTGTGTGTGTGTGTGTGTGTGTGTGTGTGTGTGTGTGTGTGTGTGTGTGTGTGTGTGTGTGTGTGTGTGTGTGTGTGTGTGTGTGTGTGTGTTTTGTAACTGTCTAGACATCCATCTAACATCACAACACTCACATCAAATCAAATCCATTGTTAGCAAGTATTGATTTGCCTCAACTAGTTTCTGCCACATGTAGATGTCACACAATGAAACACACAGACTCACACCTCCACCTGTCTGTTTTCACTCTGTTTGTATTGTGCTTCCTCTCAGGAAGAGGGCGGGGGGGCAATTTGTACAGCGGTGAAGCTTTAAGTGAAGCAGAAAATAGACATTGACCTATCTGTTAATATCAGCTAAATCGCAGTCGCCTCTGTCAGGAGCTGTTGAGGACAGAAATGTGTGAGGACAGCCGGGGGACGACGGCGCCTTTGTGAGGTCCAGTGTGAGTGTAACTGTTTCAACATCAGGATCTCTCCTCGTTTGTTTTTGAGCACAGGCAGGTGTTTCCTTTGGTTTTTGCTGTGGTTGACATTTTCACTTGTAGTCTCATTAAACGTGTAGATATGTCAAATTATTATTACTGAAATGTTTGCAAATCATTAGTTTTTATTGAAACTACTGCTGCTGATCTTGAGTGCTGGATTCAACCTGTGAAGCCTTTTTTTTTTAAAGCGTTTGTTGAAGCTTGTGATGAGATCAAATTTAAAAAAAAATATGGAATATTCAATCACATTCAGAGTTTTTTGTTTGTGTCACATGATACATTGGGTGTTTATGCCAGTTTATTTATTTCAGTTGGGCATTTTTAAAGAATGAGAAATATACATTAATTTATATATTTATATGTATTATGTGTCTCTTTTATATCTATTCTATATTATATATATATATATATATATATATCTATCCAATACTATTGATATACAAGTTATATCACAACCAT
>NW_027185391.1:2295186-2356327 GCF_022577435.1 Embiotoca jacksoni
CCCCAGATTCTATCTCGTTCAAACTGTGCACAATGCAAATTGTAGAGCTATCACATGGGGATATACATTTAATGAAGAGGTACAAGTAGAAGCAAATTTGTTTTTTAGCTCTGTGAATGTAGACACAAAGGGAAACCAGAGAGAAAGAGGAGGATGAGGTGGATGATCAAGCCAGAATTAGACTCGGGGTGCACGTAGGCGAGCGTGCACGTGGGCCGCTTGTCTCTTTCATCATTGTATGTTGTAAAGGCTTGTTTCATCTCCTTTTTGAACATGTGTCCTCTTCGGAGTTTAATCAACCAATTAGCTTGCTTAACATGCAGGTCTGCACATCGAGTTGCTAAGATTTGGAAGGCGTGTCCACAACACTTTTCTCTGCAGAGTTCTGCAGGCACATTTATTATCTCATTTATCACATATTCATTGTTATCTTTGAAGAAGTATAATTCTGTTGTTAGTTTGTATGTTTAGTATATGGGTCAAATTACCTCCAATAAGGCAGGAGAGGGAGAAACAGGTCCAGTTTTGCTTTGCATTCAGTCTGACTCCGTTAGAGGACTCTTACATAAGTATTGTGAATAGATCCACCAGATCCAGTGAGTGGACATGATCATGTGTTTTGGCTCCTCATGTCTATGACTTTACCCTCTATTCACCAGCTGTATTAGTGTGATTAGCCATAAATAAATCTTACAGTCCATGTAAACCTCTCACCAAGCGTGGTATCAGTGCTGAGAACCCCCTGCTGTTCAGTCACATTTCAGCTGAGGACAGGAGAGACCGAGTTGGGCGTGGCGTCCCTGCAACATCCCTCCTGACATCCCATCACTGCATTCCTCCTATTGGTATCACCGTCGCCTCTTGTTTCAGTCTTAGTACCATCCTAGTCATACTTCTGCTAAAGCACCTCCCTCTCACACAAGGAAAGAAAAAAAAAAACAGCAAGACAAAACAACAACCTAATGAGGATGTAACCATCAAGCCACAATTCCCTGACATCCTAATCCAGACCCGGGGCCAAGTGAGTCAAATTGAACCTGCCTGGAAAAAAGTCCAGCCCTGGCACGGGGGGAGGAGGGGGGGGGGGCGCTATAGGTTACAGTGTATCGCCCCCGGCCAGGCACAAAATGAAAGACTCCTTTCCACCATGTTCCCTCATCAGGGATAGCCTGGCCTGCCATCAGAGTAATGGTGCTACAAACACAGCAGCATGTCGAGATGAGAGAGAAGGTTTCCCAAAGACGCCTGACTGCAGCATCAAACAGGAAAGACACACGGGATGAGAGATAGAGGAGGAAGAGAGCGGGCGAGTGAGAGAGGGAGGGAGAGAGAGGCCCTGGAGTGGTGCCAAGTTCCCAAGGTAGTGTACAAGTATCTTTAGAAGCCGGGCGTCTTGTTAGCTAATACATTACACCAATCACGGCCAGCTATCTTAAGCTACAATTAATCTGTGCGCTGGCACAGGCTGATAGGACAGCAACATGCTGTTTCTTAATTAAAAGCAAACGGATTAAAAATGATTAATAACGGTATTAAATATTCTCATGGACTACAAGCGCGGGGAAATCGGGGGGCTTTCTTATGCGGGCTTAAAACGAAGAAGTCATTAACGGCGGGCCCAATCTCCCTAAGCCAGGGCTTTACTTTGTTTGGGATCACAAGTTGCTTACTTCATGAATATGCATTTTGCCCCTATCAAGTCGAGACCAAAAGGCAATATCGTGGTGTGGCTGTGGTGTGGTATTTTTCCCCTCAGTGGCTGTGAAACTTTGAGTTTTTGATTTGTGACATTTCGTGGTCTGCCTTTGTAGCTGAGGCCTCTGTGTTAACCGCTTCCTGGCCACAGGCTGCCTGGCTCTGATCACAAATGTCTGCTTTCTCTGACTAGGTACAAAACCTTCTGGATCATGTTGAGTACTTTTGCCTCTATGTTTCAGAGGTTCCTCTCTGACTACAGCTACATACATAACCTTAAGAATACACTTGTAACATCCTGGCAGCAACAAGGTTCAGCTACAATTTAATAGATGTGTTGGTGACAACCAAATCACCAGCAACATTGGATGATTCTGCAAAACCTCGGATCAGATTTAAAGACAAAGCTTTTGCTGGTAATTGTTGACGGACTGGTAAGCTTGACTGACCAAACCTCTTGGTCATTGTTGGGGAACGATATCATGGGAACAGTTTTAAAATATTAGGATTAAAAAGCAACACCCAACACAAGCGACATAGTTTCTTCATCATAGTTCCTGACCGTAAACACGATGCTCCAAAATTGTCTGATTTTAATGTGTTACCTTGTTTTAAAAGGCTAATCCCAGCAGGTTAGTTTAGGTTATAATTGTATTTGTCAAACACATTCTGTTCACAGCTGTTGACAGACAACTTTTACAAGTAATGCTCATTTTCAAATCTTACACAAACAAATTATTGACAACTTTTGAACATTATGAATTTGCATATTGTGAAGTCAGAAATGTTTATTTTTAAATGTGAATTATGTGGCAGACACAGCTCTTATACAGGTCAGACATTTTTCACAAAATACAGAAGAAGAGCTTTTAAAGACCCACATAGGTAAAATCTGTTTTTGCATGCTTGTGAAATATATTTCAGTATGGGAGTGATACATGCCCTCTGCCACTCTAATCAAAATGACACCTGAACACGATTTCATAATTTAAATCCCATCACTTTACCCGAGTCAGGAAAGCCCTCTTCCCTCCAACAAGAGGCTGTGAATAGTATCATTGTGAGCCTGCGACTACAATTACTGTTTCTAAATTCAGCATTGCTGTAATCAGGCCCTCTGGTTCTGTGTAATTTAAATACTTATGGCTTGTGTCCAATGGCTCCTGTGCCAAACCCAAGTGTTAGTTGTAATTGACCATACAAGCCTTTTCTCCCCTTTTCTCTGCTAATTTCATAAGTGCTATTTTTAAAATGTCAATTATAAAGCAGATTAATGTATCCTAATGTGAGATTAGATGTATTTTGGCGCGAATCACAGGGCAATCACATTGGTTTGATTACATTTCTGCCCCTATTATTGAGCATAAAAGGCCTTCCTGGTGCAGTTTTATATAGCAGGAGCTAAAGGGGCACACTGGGGGATTTTGAATGTTATTCAAGCAAACATGCTCAATTGTTGATTTGGTTCCTCTATGATTGTGGCATTTTGGAGGAGTTTTTCTTTGTGCAACGCACACCTCACAACAACCCTGACACGCACCTTTGTAACAACTCTGAATGAGAAACAAGGTGTTGATGTTGCCATTCAAGGAGGAGGTGGACTTTCTCTGCGGCTCAGGCCGAATAGAAAAAGGTAGCCATCTTCCAGGATTCTGTTTAGAAACCAATTACTTCAACGCTTCTCAAATTGATTTCATTTGCCTTGGCTGCCAGACTCTCTCTTTTACTCCTCCCCTCTCTTAAACATTTCAAACTCTCACCTTCTGTTTTTGTCTCTTTTTCTACTTTTCCTTTTCCCTTCCTGTTGCCCTCTTCTCATTTCTACATCTTTTTGTAGAAAAGATTTTTCCTATCGTCTTTATTCGTCTTTGTCTCTTTTCCATCACTTGGGGAAAAACAGGGCTGATTGGTATCGGCTTTATGTTTGTGTGAGACAGGAAGCAAGTGGCAGAATAATAAATATTTTCCAAACATAAAGATAGTGGCACTGGATGGTTATGATAAGATGCTCTTTTCTCTTGCAGTGCATGTTTGTATACTAAACCACTTGCGCATGTGAACACGTGTTATTGGTTTGTTTTGCGATGTTTTGATGTGATCACATGACTTTACATATTAATCTACAAAATATGCATGTAAACATCATACGATTTACAAATTACGTGGAAATACTGGTGACTAGTGAGCTAAATGTCAAACCAGTCGCCCGGTTTAACTAAAGTTGGGAAAGGAGGGTGAGACCTGTGTAACGGTGCAGGTTTGATCTCAGAAGTCGAGGGGACAACAAAACAGGAAAAAGTCAGCTCATTGTGCTGCAGTAATATTGGTAATAAAATAAGAGTAAAATAAAGAAACAAACACTATAACTAATGAAGCAGTACCTACTTTGAAGAACTTGAAGAACCAATCTACAAGGTTTAGAACAGATATTATATGAAATGAGAGCGTGTGGAGTGACCATATTTGGGCGAGCTGGGGAGGAGTGAGCAGGAGAACTTTCCAAAAAAGTTGGGATGCTGTGTAAAATGTACATAAAAACAGAATGCAATGATTTGCAAATCATATAAACCAATATTTGACTGAAAATAGACCAAACAACAAGTGGAAACAGAGACATTGTATTGTTTTATGAAAAATATATTCTTATTTTGAATTTTAGCAACACGTCTCAAAAAAGTAAGGACAGGCTCATGTTTATCACTGTGTGGCATCACTTCTTCTTTTTACAACACTCTGTTAACATTTGGGAACTGAGGAGACCAGTTGTTGGAGTTCTCAAAGAAAAATGTTCTTCCGTTCTTGCCTGACATAGAATTTCAGTGCCTCAACAGTTCAGGGTCGTATTTTTCATGTCCTGATGCTCCAGGTGTTTTCAGTGATTGACAGGTCTGGACTGCAGGAGGCCAGTTTATCAGCGGACTCTTCTACTACAGATCAATGCTGTTGGAATATGTGCAGAATGTGGTTGGACGTTGTTCTGCTGAAATAAACAAGACCTTCCCTGAAAGAGACGTTGTCTGGATGGCAGCATATGTTGCTCCAAAACCTGAATATATCATTCAGCAGTAATGCTTCCTTCCAGATGTTCAAGCTACCCATGCCATGTGCACTAATGCATCCCTGTACCATCACAGATGCTGGCTTTAGAACTGAGCTGATAACAAGCTGGATGGTCCCTCTCCTCTTTAACCTGGAGGATGCAGCGTCCATGATTTCCAAACAGAATCTCAGATTGTGATCCATCAGACCTCAGGACAGTTGTCCACTTCACCTCAGTCCATCTTCAATGATCTCGGTCCAGAGAAGGCAGCGGTGTTTCTGGATCATGTTTCTATCTGGTTTCTTCTTTGGAGAGTTTTAACCTGCATTTGTGGACGCAACGATGAACTGTGTTCACAGACGATGGTTTTCACAAGTGTTCCTGAGCCCATGCAGTGATTTCCACTCCAGAATTGTGTCTGTTTTTAATGCAGGACCCAATGATCACCACCATCCAATATTGGTTTTTGGTTTATATATTTGCAATCAAATATGGGTTCACATGGTTTGCAAATCATTACATTTCGTATTTATTTACATTCTAGGGGTATATTAGATATCTAGAATTAAAATATCTAGAGGATATTTTTTTTCACAAAACAATATAATTATTCCTTGGATATGTTTATATAACAGTACAACATAGTATTGATCAATATATAATACTGGTATCTGTATCAGACAATTAGTGTAACCATAATATAAATAATTTTGAGTCCATGAATGTTTTCAAATATTTAAGACTGTACATTTAGATCCATTTACTTCAAGATCAAAGATCAATATCACAGTGTGAACATTATACACAGACATATTGTTCTCATGAAACTTATTTTATTATGTATATGGTTGTAAGAAATTCTCATGGCATTAGTTATTATCACAAATATATATAATAACATATGTCATCATTCATTAACAACTACAATCATGTAAAACATGATAAGTAAAAACAGGAGAGGCTGAATATTTATAAATCCACGCTGTTTGCTTTAGGTGTATTTTAAAGTGTTGCCTTTATTTAGACATCCTATCTAGGAAACTAACATGAGCACACACACACACACTCACATAAAGTGACAATGTGCCGATTTGACTGTTAGATGGTGCTGTGGATTGATTGAGGAGGCAGCGCCCGATGCCCCCGAGACGAACCAGCCCGAGAAAGAGATGGAGCTTAATTGATGATCAAACACACACCAGGTGTAAATGGCTGTTTTCGCTTTATCTCTGGGTGTGTATGCGTGTGTCAATGAGTTTCTCCACATGCACCTTTTGTTCTTGTCTGCTCAGTATAAGTGAGTGTCTGCCTACATGACAGTTTGTGTGTATATGGTTGTGTGAGTGTGTGTGTGTGTGTGTGTGTGTGTGTGTGTGTGTGTGTGTGTGTGTGTGTGTGTACTTGCAATATTTCCATAGAGGGCAGACAAGAGATTTCAAAGACCTGAAGAGGTCCCATTCAGTCCTGAGTCTTTCATATTGACCTCAGGGTGACAGGAGGACAGAAAAACACATGCTCTGTACCATCAAGATGAAAGCAAGCCCACCACACGCACAAACGCACAAACACACGCACACACACACACACACACACACACACACACACACACACACACACACACACACACACACACACACACACACACACACACAAGCAGTGAGCAATCACCATCCACAAAGAGCTCTCTAAGCTGTTGTGAAACTCAAATCCTACCTAAGCAAACACTTGTACAGAAATACCTCTTTCATTCCACTGTGAGGATTCTCTCCATATCACTTATTAAAAGAAAGTGACACTCGAAGAGCGGGTGAAAGGAAAGAAGTAAAAACATATAATTATAATAAATGTAAGGCTGCAAAAAAAAAAGAAAAAAAAGACTCCCAGCTGGCTCCATTTTGTGCCTGTCATATATTACCATACATTCAGGTCACCACTGGTCACTCCAAGAGTTCATTATCTGCTCCTTTTCTCTGCGACTAAGGTCATGGGTTATAGAAAGGTTTTTTTTCATCCTGATGTTTGGAAGATTATTCCTGCAATGATCTAAACATAAGTTGCATTCTTTTGTTTTGTGCTGGGGCTGTATGTATTTCACACGTCCTAACATTGTATTGTAATGATCTACAACAGTGTGCATAATTTCATTGTGTATTTTGCTCTACAAATGTGACATAAACGTTTTTATCTCATAGAAAAATAACACAACACACTATAACCAGAAAAAGACATACTTAAGTATTTCAATACTAATATGACGTAAGCAATGCGAGCCTTATAAGTGCAGCCTCCAGGGTATCACACTCTTTTGTTGCTGGAAATATATTGCAGCTGTGTTGTAAACACTAATCACTTTGAAAAGTTTCTTTGTTTCTCAAGTCTGCCAAAATGGAAGGACGACAAAGACTGCCTGGTGTCTTATGGATGTTGAAATATGCCTGTGAAAGTAACATTTTAATTCAATCAGTATTTACTGTTGTATACTTAATAAAAGCACTGATATCCATCGTTTAATTAAAGGCAATATGAACACAAAAAATGTTTCTGGTTGTCTGATCCACAGTTTATCCTCCTCAATGAATACACGGCAATGAGCCACACATGAGGACCCCCCGTGCTGTTGATCATTCATTGACCCACAAGGTCCCTCTGAAGATTCCTGTGGTTTACTGCTCACAGTAGATCCTTCAACTCCTGTAAGTTGTGAGTTGGAGTGGAAGCGACTTGTTCCAGTGCACAGCCCAATGACCTCTCCATGTATCTATGAGTAGATACTCAACGCGGCTGTCTGGGAGCACCTCACCAGCCTGGCGGTCTCGGCGATGATCTGACCCAGTCGTCTGTTAAAAAGTTTCACACCTGCACGTTTCTTCCACATCCAACGAGAACTGACGGCTCACTTACTGTCCAATACATCCCACACATGCACCCATGCACAGACTGGTCACAACTTTTGGCCCATTGATGTCGTTCCAGTCAACAATTTAGCCGGCGATCTAAATCTTTATCTGAAATATTTGTGGTAGCTCATTAACAGTTTACTGAAATCTAAACAATCATCCATAAACGTATTAATCTTTACAGGACTTTTCTTATGGATGTCATGATGAATAATCATTTTCACATTAGAATGAAATACCTGCAAACTCAGCTATCGTTCTAACCCTAGCATACCGAATAGAGACGCTGCGGCCGCGGACCAGGTCTTCTGGGATTTCTGCTGCTGCTCAGTGACCGTGCAGATCTCTTAAACGGGCCGGAGCAGAGCAACCTTCACCAGCAGCAACTCTCCTGCTCGGAAATCTCAGCAAAAGGAGAGACGACACCTCCCACGACACTCCTCATCAAACCAAAGCCCTCAGTGTTCTCCTGCCTAATGCTCTGCGCCTCGCGCCCCGAACATGATCAAAGTGCTATTTTTCTAAATTTCAGGCTTTTTAACTTCAACAGTCTTAGAGAGGATGAGGCAGATCATACTAAGATGATGAGAGACAGGGAGAGTGAGATTGAGGGTGTGTGTCACTGTGTATGTGTCTGTGCGGGGGTGGTGGTGGGTTGAGGGGGGGGACTACAACATCTTTGTAGTCCCTTCCTTTTGTTTTTTTTCTTCTTCTTCTTCTTCTTCTTCTTCTTCTTCTTCTTCTTCTTCTTCTTCTTCTTCTTCTTCTTCTTCTTCTTCTTCTTCTTCTTCTTCTTCCTAACTCTCACACTGGGCTTGCAGATAGGTCAGCTCCATTACCAATCTGCCGGCCCACAAATATTTAAAACAAATTGAATCGCACACCCAATACCCATCACAATTACGGCAGGCACAATAACTAAATTAGCAATTCAACACAATAATTGGAAATGCGGCTTGCCTGGACCCGCAGGCCTCCCTGGAGGGCCGGCTGATCTGTGGAGGCACGTCAAGCCCGCTAATTCCACAGCTAATTACTGATGCACGGCGGAATGAAGTTGTTTGTCTCCCAAATACCATTTTCAGTTCACGGCGAGGAACACAGGACCGTGCTGAGATAGACAAAAACAACAAAGAAGTGAGAAACAAGAGTGTGGTCATGCTTCTTTTTTGTTTTTCTTGTTCGTCTCTGTTCGTCTCACTCTCACTATTTCCTGATGATGAACATCTGGGTGTGATGAAGGCAGATTGTAAAGCAGGTAAAGCTGTTAGGAACTGAATTTAGTAGCACTATTCAGTAAGTGTACTGGAAATAGTTTATTTTGATGATTTGGGGGGCATCAGATATTTGAGGATCCAGACTGACACAATATTTTTTGTGCTATTTTCACATTTACTCCCTGTAGGTCCAGACTTATGCTATCGTCATTATGTGCCATTGTTATTTTCAACATAAGTTCATCTACTCATGAATGCCATCCAATGACATCTTTAGTCTGTTTGTCTGCTCGTTTTTCACACATCAAAATTAGTTATAAATGTAGACATAATCTGCAGATTGTGTTGATCACATTGAAAGGGTTGAACGGGACAACATGTGCTGTTAAGAATAAGTTCAACAACAAGTCCTCTTGAGACCCGGAGAGGAAAAAAGGTTTTGCAATTTAGAATGTTTTTAGATAATTTAAGTATTGTGGTTGAAGGAAAAATATTAGTTATTCATTTTTTTTTTTAATCATTTCTCCCTCATAGTGGACATCGGGTCTTGGCTGATTACAGATTGTAATGATATTTTATTATATTTCATGTGTATTTCTTTTAGAATTTCGTTTTATTTAATGAATATAAGTGTAACGTGTACGGGGGACAGACTCAAATGCACAACTGTCAGGCAGGCAGTTCAGATTAATGATCTTTACCAGCAAAAATCAAGGTGACAACAAAGGACTCAAAAGGGAAATCCAAAACAGGTGACAGGTATGTTCCAAAAGTCCAAAAGAAAAACAGAGTGAATCCACACGGGGCAAAGACACAGACAAGGTGCAGGCAAAAAAAATGATCCATGAACAAACAGGCAGAGGTCAAACACACGCTGGAACAAAACGCTATTAACTGTGACGAACTGGCAAAGACAAAGGGAAAAGACACAGGTGTATATACACATGAGGGTGGGGAGACAATTGGACGCAGGTGGGGACAATCAGGGCGGGGCTAACAATCACAAAGGCGGGAAACATGAGGGACAGGAAGTGAAGGTGTCAGAAACGAGAGGAGAGGTGAGTTTATCAAAATATAACAGGAAACAAGACAAAACTGAAACATGAATGAACGCAGGGAGTTAACAGTCTGGACAGGATGTGACAGATGTGACAACAAGACCAGTTAGATGAAGGAGACACACCTGAACACTCGATCATCATTTTAAGAACAACATCCCTTGTTTTCACTACCCAGTACATCCGGATCCCTGCTCGGTCTCCTCCAAAGCTGACGTGTCCTCGTCTGGACTTTCACCTTCTTGCTCCTGCACCTCATCCCTTCCACACCTCTGAGTAAAACCCTGTCTGCCTCATTCAGCCTTCAGTTTTCTGAAGCATGGAAATTGGTTAAAATGACAGTAAGCAAGTCCTGCTGTCCACTACAGAGGACATTGAATAAAAGTTTTAATTTGAAAAGGTTAAAATGACTGAAATCTTACTAAATGGAAGTTAAGACTCCCAGATTTAAGAAACAAATTGATTACCAGCAACATAAACATAATATAAGCAAAAAAAAAAAAAGATCAGCTACCGCCGTATTAGATTGAATAGAATAGACTGATAGAGGTCTCAGATTCATGTCCCCCTCCGAGTACAGAAAATAATTGCCAGGTCTTAGGAGGATATGAAAGCCACAAACTGTGTCAAGTTCATTGTTGACCTTGGGAATAGAAGTTTTAACGAAATGTCCACTTTCACCAGAATTTTGTACAAACAAAAAGTTAAGCTGAATTAAACCTCAGAGAAAGGAGAGTATCTCAGAACGCATGTGTATGGATGTAATCTGACCCGATTCAACTGTGGGAATACTTCTCTATCACCTGTCATTGGACATCAGAGAACTCACAGTTCATTGTAGTGCATGAAGGACATCCCTGACTGTGATCACAACAGACATGGACAACATGGGTCTCGAGATTGACCCGATTGTAACTAGCAACACGATTCCACAGCCAATCAGACTTTATGAAGTTATTAACAAAAGCCTCAGTATTCCTCACATGAAGTGCTCATCAGATCCTCTAACAGCATTTACTTAACTTTCTGGTGTCATTAGGAATAATTCTGCCTTTCCATAACGGAAAGTCCAAAAATCGGTAGTTCCTGATCGGTCCGGCAGGATTTGAACTTCTTTCTCAGTCCTGCTAGTGATGCTTCCGTGGGACATTTGCTAATATCCGCATTCGCTTCATCATGCTGACAATGCAAAGATTTAGAATCAGGATGAGGAAGTGTGATGCAGCCCGAGGGAGGATCTGATGGTCGGCTTTTCACCGCAGCTTTGAGGCACGGAGACATTTGGAACAGGCAGAAAGACTTCAGATATTTTTGGACAAAACGTCCTAAACAACCTAGTTTGTATGACACACACTTGAGCCTTAAGGCAGGAAGTCGTAACTGTGACAGATGGAAAACACACACACACATCATGATTTGTTTTCAATCAAAATGCTAAAAACAGAGCACCATTTCCTAATATTCATGCATACTGCCATTTAAACTTTACATTCAATCTCTATACTAACCACCACACTGTCAACATCACACACTCTGCACCATCTTTCAATTATTCTACAGGGGAGCTGCACAAAAGCACAAATCTGCATGTTTACATTAAACTGCATGCATGCCAAATGACTTGCATTGGCACAACCAGATAAAATGATTGCTTTAGATGTAAATGAGGAGTTCAGATAAGGACTGTAATCTGACAGAGGCATACAGGGGTGCAATGGTGAAGTGGGGGGCGGGACGGGTCTGTCATCTGGGTTTCTGAGTGTCGAGTCGAGGCAGGAATTAGTGGCCAAATTGACCATGTCGCCGCATCAGAATTTCCTTGCCAATCAGCCTTGAACATAAACGACAGTGCAAGAAAACGAACCCCTATGAGCTCGCCGCGTGAACGGACAGGGGGGTTTTTGGGCTGGGTGATTGAGGCTGGCGCTAATTTGGATCCTGTCCTCGTAGCCCAGCTAACTAATCCTCCCCATCTCTATTTATCCTCTCAGAATCTCATTGGGGGACGCAGGCGTATATTAACAGCTGGAGCCATCTGAAGGGCTCCCTTTTGAGACGTCGCTGTGCTCGCGTGCTGAGAGCTTAGCTGGTGACACTTCAAATTGAACATATAGATTTGTTGCAGAGTTTGAGGGTCTAAGAATGGCATGATAGCCTAATCTGATTGCTTCGGGGCTGGAAGGGTTCAGACCAAAGTTATGGACTTAGACGAGATGAACACAGAAAAAACTGTGACCCTAAAGTGTCATTGTTAGGTTGGATGTGCTGTCATGAGATTCAGTGAGTAACATGATCCAGGGCCTGAGCAGCAGTCAGCTCGCTGCCCGGGCGGCTGATGAGTGGAAAGTTTGAAGATGATATGACCCACTATTTTGCCCTGTAAAATGTTGTGGGCCAATTATAGAAAGTCTGTTAAATCTGCTCTACTTAAGACGAAGATTTGATGAACAAATAAGGCCAGTGATGTCAAATCAGTTTGAAAATGTGTGATTCAAAATACATATAAACATGGCTGTGTTTACGACTGAAGGACACATGTTCCTCATTTCTCTGCATAGGTTTTCATAACACTGCCATAATGCATAATGCAGCCAGGTTAAACAACTAGCACAGTGATCTGACTTTTACCCAAATCCAATGTCATAAGAAAAAAGCTATAGCTATATAATAAATAGGATTTTTTTTTTTTTTTTTAATTATTTTTACCGTTATTAACTTTTTTGTTATTTTAGTGGGTTGAACCAGCAGGGGGCCCTGCAAACACACATGTCTGTCACCGACTGAGGCAGTGAGTGACTGAGTAACACCCGTATACCACAACTTCCTTCCTGTCAGGTTCCAGGAGAATATTTTCACACTAAACAAACTCAATTACAATCCGTTTAGGTCCACTTGTTCTGGACGGCAGGATTCCTATCAGAGCGTCCTCGTGATTTCAGAAATCAAAAGGCTCTTTTCTCACATTTACACATCTGGCCGATCAGAGAGGTGCTGAAAATCTTGGAGGAAAGAGGAGGTTCCTGAAGCTCACCCTGACATTTAAATTTCAACTCAAGCTCAACTTATTCCATTTGTTCTGGAGCTTAAATATGACCTGGTCCTCATCAGAAAAAAGATGAGAGCGTTGGAAGTGTTTTTCTCTCAGGTTCTCAGGATACATATCTTCTTCACTTAGATTGGTAAACGTTTACACCATTTCTACATCTTTACAGAAAGTGACCTGACAGGTTAAAAAAGATTTGGTCCTCCAAGTGGCGAATTTGTCATTAATTTGTACTTTGTACACAATACGAACAAAATGTGTGGCAAGCAAATACATTTTTCTGAAGATTTACTGATAAATATTGTCAAAGGTGCATTTTCTTTTTTATTCAGTAGTAACTTAATTGTTATCCATCCAGATGATGTGTCTGTAGGCATTGATGAGTGTGTATGTGGAAATGCACACACACACACACACACACACACACACACACACACACACACACACACACACACACACACACACACAGCTATCATGCTGCCAGTGTGTATTAACAAAAACACAAATCCTCCAAATGTGTCAACTCAGTCACATCTGTGTCTGCATTTCGTAAGAATTTAAATTTTAGGGAATACAACATCAAATATATATAACTGAAAAGTGATAATAATAATAATAATAAAGGTAGTTATTGTATTATTAATAAAAGAAATGGAGTTTTTGTTTCATTTGTGTCATTACAATTTATCTCACCCATAGATTATTCTCCAGGTTTATGAGCTCTCTATAAACGTCACCTTCCACAACCAAATCACAGCCTTTACATTCTGTTGCTTTGTATAAAAGGACACGGGTATTTTAGGATAATTATTCTTAGGATAATGTATGACTTCTGAATACTTCTGACAGCTGGACTGGAGTCGGCTGGGCAGCTTGGCGAGAGGCTAGCAGCTTAACTGACTGTTCAGCAACACTTGAAGATGGGCTTCCTTCCAAAATTAAAAGAAATGTGTCGTCTGAATAATCATTGCACATGAACCAAACATTACCGTGAGGGGTTGTAGCTGCTTCAGCAGGAGAGCTGTTAGTGCTCTGCAGGTCGAAGAGCTTGATTGGCAGCGGAGTTTCTAACTTTGGCACAATCAGACTGGGGATGATAAAAAAAAATATTCAAAAAATATGAATTTCAGACTCTTAGGTTTGAAATCTGTCCATCAATAAATGTATGTTGTTGTTGGCTTTGATTTCACTTCACAGGATCAAGTGTTGTCCTCGTCAACCACAGGTATGTAAATATCACGTACAAAGAACACCAACAGTTTGAGAATGTGATACAGAGTTTTATTAAGTGTTATTGTGAGCTAACATTTGCAAGCGTGGAGGGACTCGATGGGTAACAATTCAATTATCTTCACTTCACCTGTGAAACTGTCACGACCATCAATTCCAGCAAAATGCATTGACAGTGATGCATCACCTTACAAACTGATTACATGTTTTGGTAAGTAAAATCTGAATCTCCAGTAGCCAGTAAATAAATATAATTAGTCAAGTCAAAAGTTTGATTCAGGCTGCACAGTTTGGATGGAAAAGTGTGAGCGCTAATATTTACATTCATGATAATGATAACATGTTCATTTCTCAAAACTATAAAATGTTAGTGTCACATCAGGGTCTAAATTCAGTTCTCATGTGGATAAAGTAGATTTCTTCTTGCAGTAATGACCATGACTGATATTTTCATTCATCAACAACTGTATTGACCTTCACAGACATGCGTGTTGTGGTCAGTCTGACTGTCCTCCTCTGACTGCATGAACCAGACACCAGCCACACGACAAGGTCACACACAAAGGCTGGCTCTCTTTTCTAAGAACGTCCCGGTTAAAAAAGCCAGCTACAAAATGCACCCAATTCAGAAATTCCTGCTACACACACACACACACACACACACACACACACACACACACACACACACACACACACACACACACACACACACACACACACACACACACACACACACAGGAGCACCCTATCTTCTTCTATTCCCTCTCCACTGATTAAAATAACCTCCACTCCCGTCAGGGAGGAGTCAAGCTATTTTAGAAATAAATATTCCCTTGGCGGACAGACGGGACAAACTGAGATCTCTCTGTGTGTGTGTGTGTGTGTGTGTGTGTGTGTGTGTGTGTGTGTGTGTGTGTGTGTGTAGGTAAGCTAGTGCACCGATGCTCAGCTGTGTCCCCCTGATGCCTTATCTCTCTACCCCCCACTCCCCCTTCTTGCAACACACACACACAAACACACACACACACACACAAGTCTTTATCACAACCCGACACTTGGGCTTGGGCTGGTAATCAGAGCAGCGACCCCCCCCCCCCCCCCGCGCCCCTCCTCCCCCCACTGAGGGAAGAGGCGCATTCTAATCTCAACTGTTGCATATCTAATACTAATTGGAATCCTGCAACTGGGTCACTCTCATTGTTTTTCAAGTATTGTCAAGTCGGGGGTGTGGGTGGGGGTGTGGGTGGGGGGACATATGAAACTGAAATTACACCCCTTTACACCCCCCCCTCCCCTCCCCTCCTTAGCTAGAGCGCCCTTGATTGGATCCTCTCTCTCACTAACGTGTGTGTGTGTGTGTGTGTGTGTGTGTGTGTGTGTGTGAGAGAGAGAGAGAGAGCCGACAGAGAGAGAGGACAATAGAGAGATCAAAGAAAACAGATCACTAACACACACACACACCTGTATTTTTCCGGTGCTCTCCTGGAGAGGCTCTCTGTCCTGGCTGGTTCTGGCTGGTTGCAGAAGGCCGGCGCTGCCCAGACACCCACGGGTGCAGAGCAGACACGAGCGGGAACTCCTGTGGGGTTTATGGAGCGTCTTAAAAACTGTCAGCAGCAGTGACACATTCATGGGAGGAAAGAAGAGAGATGAGAAAGACAGTCGCTGTATTTGAAATTAATAGATTTCCCCTAAAACTTCCACTGAGAGGGGAAAGGACTTAAACACTGATTTTAGATCACCCTCCCCCACCCACCCACCCCCACCTCTCAGATCTGCTGACCTGCTCTCCACAGCACACTCCACAGGTGACACCACCAGTGTGGAACGCTTCCTTTCCCCCCCGTTGTCACTGTTCATGTTATGTAACCTGACTTCCAGCCTGAAACATAATTATGTTTTTGCTTTTTTTGGTATTTGGTTATTTTCTTAAGAACACAACCAACCATGCATTTAAAATATACATGAAATGTATTTATTTGATTTTAAAACTACATCACAGCAATAATCAAATAAGCTGAGTGTAATATTAAGTTTTTCTCACGCCACTAATGTACACAAACACAAACTTGTCTGAAAGTGTCTTTTTACAGGAAAAATCTTTCGACTCAGAGTATCTTCAGTAAACTCTTCCTTGTATTGTCGTTTTGTTGCATGGTGTAATATATTTGGTGTAATATTTACTGTGTAAATGATCATAGCTCTGCTTTGTGTGGACCAACAGTCGGGGCCTCATTTTTAAGGACAGTAAATTTTGCATTTATAACAACAGCTGTACTTTAATTATCCACTTTGAATCATGTTCATGTTCATTGTTTTGTGTTCATGGCGGTGAAGTGGTGAACTGACTGCGTGAGTCCGCTGCATCCTGAAGGGTGTCGACCTCGAGTTAATACTCAAACTATTGGAGCAACTTTTAACCACTAGGCAGTGACTTCCATATGACGTATGTTGTGTGTCACCCTCTCACTGCGAGCAGAGTGCCACGTCATGCCTGTAAATCATCACTGCACACTTATGTTTCTTTAGATTTTGGACATTACTCTGGTCCCGGCTTACAACCGTTGATATCACTTCATCGTGCAGCTCTACCACCTCGGCATTAGCATGTGTGTGAGACTACATTTCAAAACAGAGGCTTGTCTTCAGCGTCCTCGCCCACAGCCGCCCCCTCTGGTCACTGATTGGTCCGCCCTTCAGGATGGCTGAGCGAACGCTCGGGGTTTCCAAACTACAACAACAACAAAAAAACTGGAGCTGTGATCAAAATGCAGGTGGAGCCAGGCTAAGGTGACGGGTCACGAGACAGTTATTTTGTACTTTAATCCCACCTACACGGCTGATGAGGAGTCCTGGACACCTCGTGGTGGCCTGTGAAAACTGAAAGTGACTCACAGCTTTTCTCCTGTGTACTGATTAACATGTTGCTTGTCAATGGTAAAATATTCTCATGCTTAAAATCTTTACTGTAAAGCCCCGTTCCTCTGAAATTATTGATGTCCGCCGCCTGCAGCCTTTCTCTGAGGATTAATGGAGTGAAAAAGCCTCCGCTGGCTGTTCTGTGCCGGCGTCCCCGAGCTGGAGAGCTGGGAGGAGGAAACCCTTTTGTTTTAAGGGGTCGTGGGATGAAATGTTCACACTAAAACAGATAATCCACATCCACTAGAAGTCTCCATTCTCCTTGACAGAGGGATAATGCTCTGTACCTGCTGTTATATCTACTGCCATCTTCTCTCTCAGATGTGATCGATGCTGCGGCTCACGCTTGCCATTTAACAGATATACACCATTAACTGTACCATGGCATCCAAATCTAACCGGAGGTGCTTTCCAAAGGCCAGTAAGTAAATTGAAATGTCTTTCTAAAGCTTGATCTTTAGTGGCCTTTAAATAGAAGAGAAATATCACGGCAAGAGAGAGAGAGAAAGAGAGAGAGAGAGATGAAGTAGAGGGCGGAGAGAGAAGTGTGGAGGAGATAGCGAGGCAGGCAGCGAGAGGGGCGTCAGCTCTGCTCAAGTGTGTACAGACAGAATGAAGAAAATGTTTAGTCCAGAAAATGAGGAGTATACAGAGATGTTTTTTTTTAGACACATTAATGATGGACTATCCAATAATCGGTTAGATTTTGTTTAAGGTTTTAAAAAGTTATCGCTGTGTGTGGAAAGAAATGAAAAGATCCCCCTCTCCCTGTACAAAAAAACAAAATGAATAAATTCTGGGTTTCTGTATTGTTCTTGCAATAAACAAACAGAGGCAAACCAACAATTAATGCATGTTAAATACTGAAGTCTGACATATCTCAGGTATCGTCAAGTGACCCTCAAGTGTCCATATTGTGAATGTTGCTCTTCTGGTCACACATCGATTGCACGTCTGTCAGTCCTGAAGAGGGATCCGTCGTCGGCAGCTCCTCCGGAGGTTTCTTCCACTTTCTTCCTGTTGAATTTTTTTTTTTAAATTTTTTTATCTGAGTTGAGGACAGAGCATGTTGTATGCTGTACAGACCGTAAAGGCCCTTTGTGTCAAATTTGTGATATTGTGCTCTATATATATAAAATGGACTTTTCTTGTTCTTTAAAATCTATTAAAAATGTACCTCCATTACCATGACAACCCAGTCTGGCAATAACATGTAATAGTTACGATTATTTTCATAATATCACAGATTGTAAATTGACTATTTGTTTTTGTGGCTTGTTCTTTTCTATCAGCCTGTGGCCAGGTCATGTGACTGTCCATCAGCATGGTGCCCCCGGTTTATGCACCAAAACCACCTGGTGAGGTGTAGCACAGGTCATGGTTTGGGATATATGTGAAAACAGCGTATTTTGATAACAGAAGTTTGAAATTTCACTGTTCTGTATTCATTTACTTTTGGAGGGCAAAAGCATTTCTTTTTTTTTACACACTGTTATATAGACTTACATATATTGTTGGCAAAAATTTAAATGAAGGTTGAAATGAGGGTTGGATGTTGGAATGATATACAACACTGGGCTTCAGTCAGTCTCTCAAGGACCTGCAGAAGTTGTGCAGTAAATCTGCAGTCGTGCTTGAGTCCCCACATAAGTCACTCACTCAGTGAGATATATTAGGCTGCAGCTGATGGAGGAATATTGAGATTTCAGACGGACGAATGCCTCTGTGCTCTCACCTCAGTTTCTTCTGTCTCTTACTCTCAATGTTTCGTTGCTTTTTCATGCTCCAACCTTGATATTAACTGAGTTTACTTACTGGAAATTGACGTCTGAAATTATTCAGTGCTGCTTTGACTCACGTCTTTGTTTCTTATCATCCAAATAAAAAAGATTCAGAGATATATCTGTCCCTATCTGTTTCTCTCTATGTCTCTGTCCCTCTCTCCCTCTCGCTGTTAGAGAGCAAAGAACCAATGGGCCCTAACGGCCCCTGAAGACCAGCACCCCCCCCCCCCACCCATAGCTCAACCAGCCTCATTAACTCGGGCCCCTACACACTCCCTGTTAGTCACAATTCAGAAAGCATACAGTTCAGAAAGCAGAGCACAGCAATTAAAATGCCAGCATTGCATATTAGCATTGCATTTCTATGCAATAGTACCGCTGATGGCCCAACATGAGGCACCCTGCTGGAGGAGAGGAATCCTCAAATATGTGTAAACAGACATCAGATCCCTGGACCTCCTGCTTGGTGGCATTTTGTCCCACAGACTCATACGGTAATCCTTTTTTTAAAGCAATAAATATGTCCACACCTTAGAAATGATTACAAACAGAGAACGGAAAAGCCCCACTATTATAATCAGGTTTCCTCTGCGACACTATAATGAATTAATTCATCGTGAAATTACCTATTTTGTCATTTTGTTGCAGACCTGGAATCCTCCTGGAGGACCTCCTGCAGGTCCCCAGACTCCACTTTGAGAACCATTGTCCTAACATTAGCAGTCTGTATGGCTCCCAGGGACAAAATCACCTGAAAAGGATGGTTGTACAGTCAAGTGTGTGTGTGTGTGTGTGTGTGTGTGTGTGTGTGTTTGGAGAAACCCTCATCTGCACTCTGTGAACACAGCACATCTACTGAGACTCCACTAGATGGCAGTGTTGTGTGTTCGAGCACAGAACATTTGCACATGGACACAATGACTTCTCACAGGCCTGCAGAAGAGTGTATGAAGGGTACAACACAACCAAAAGTAAGAGTGTGCACACTCTTATATTTACTTCTGTACGGTCCATAGTTTAGGTAGAATTGTAAATTTTCCATTTCAATCAATCTATTGATTTGTTTGATTCATCATTTGTTATAAAACATTAGGACATTGTTCTTAATGTCAATGTTTCTTAAAGCACGAGGTGACAAATCAAACTCAAACTGCTTATTTAAGAACCAATGAAATCAGAAAACAGAATCGACTCAAACAGTTCACTGATTATCAATGTTGCCCGTAATTTTCAAGTGAAGCGACTTCGCTCTAGTCAAGCCGGCAAAGATGATATACAATTGTGCAATTAAATGTTTGGGCCACATGCTGACACAATTTCACCACTGCAATGTTCTCAAATAATTAGATTTGTTCTGTTTAGAATCATTTCATTGTATTTGCTAAAACTGGACTTTTTTAATTTGGCATTTCATAAAACCTGCTCTGGTCACTCTGTTTAGGTGATCAATATGTGGAGTCGGTATTATGACTGGGATGATTTTATACATGCTTCAAGTTGTTGTTTTTAATTTTCTTGTTGAGCTGTGCCTTTTGTGTGAAAAGTGCCTCATAAAATAAGCATTGCCAGATAATTCATGCGGCAGCCTAAATGCTGCTGTTTGTGCAATTGAACAATGTGGCTGTAACCACAAGAGAAACACTGATTTCCTGAGCAAACTATACAATGTAAAGGTACTCAAAAGCACTTCTTTTTTTTTTTTTTTCTAATTTATGCACTGTTTCTTTTAAAATATCTTCGACTTCACTCTGAAATTAAAGTGACCAACATCCAAACTGTCAGTTGTTTTTTTTGATGACATAAACAATGTTGTAATACGACAGAAACATGGATGATAGAGTGAAGACATGAAAAAAAAATGATAGAGAGACTAAAGCTATTGGAAAATACTCTGATAACCAGAGCTCTGTAGCAGTGACTTTGTCTACGTAGACTTAAAGTTAGTGAGGCTTTAGGTTGCAGGAGCTTGTTGGCATGCAGTCCAAGAAAACGCCACTAAAACATGCTTCAGAAACTCAGGACTACTCAGGATTCACCCCGTAAACACCCTGAGAAAAGTTACGTCAAATTACTGCCTGTCTTCACGTTTGCTCCCATTGACACAGGAATATAAAATATTAAGATGTAAACTGAAATATTAAAGGTCTTAAAATGTGAATATTTTAACATCAGTGGAAAATAAGAACATTTACAATTTTTATATTTTCGAAGTGCTCCTATATTAAACTGAGGATTTCTGTTGGTGTTATTTTACGTTCCTACTCCAGTATTGTACTCTTAGATATTGTACTACATATGTCTGACAGCTGTATAGTAGGTAGTAGATAATTTGCAGATTAAACTATCCAACACAAAACAGTTTATGAGTCTGCTTGCACATCAGCTTTTAGTGTTTAACAGTTACCTGTAAGATGTAGATTTAAAAAAGAGATTTAAAAACTATTGGAAACAGTCAGAAATAGCAAAACAACATGGATTCAGAAGCAGAGAGGAAATGAGTGGGCAGAAAAGATTATATATTAGATTTGATTGCAGCTCCACCCGTCTAGCTCCAATATCAAAACGCTGTTTAAATATTGATGCATCTGTAATACACACACACATTAATGTTGTCTATTTATTTGTAGCTAGTCAGATTACATTATCACTAGAACTAAGGAGCATCGTTGAAAAATATGGACTAATATTCCCTTGTACCTAAGGACTAATTGTATCTTAGGTACAATTTTAGATACAAAACTTATATTGAAACATTCTTAAAATATGGTATTACTGTTATAATAATGTTATAATAAACATACAAACCCCAAAAAATATTAATGCTGCCCACACATTAATAAATGAGAGAAATTTAAAAGAGCTAAATTATTAAAGCAAGTCAGAATTTATTAAGTTAAATATGCTCTGATTAAATTAGCACAAGGCAATTAACAAAAAAGTGTCCCTGCGATATTTTTTTTTGGGCCCCAAACCTCCAGCGGTTACAAATTGATCACAGAAGTAAGTATCACATCAAAGTTATTGTCCTGTAGGGGAGAACACAACAACAACAACAGAACTGAGCCGGTTCTGTAGCGACGTCCGATTGGAGTTATCAGCACCTGGAATTGTAGAAGAGGGAATGATGAGAAAGAGAGAGGAGGCAGCAAAGAGAAAAGAAGAGTTGCCTCCAGAGGATTCTCTTCTCATTAGGCTTTTACTCCATTTATTAATAGCTAGTCACCGGGGTTGCAGGGAAATTTCCTTGCCTGCCACTATGCATGTAGGAGTGATTTTTCTTTCACTCAATTGGCTTACTGTTGCACTATTGGGCCGGTGTGTGTTTTGTAAAGCGACTCTCTCTCACTTTTGTTTCTCTCTCCTTCTCTCTGTCTTGCACACTTCAATGGAAAACTGTCAAAGTTATTGGGAAAGTGAGAGTGGTGTACAAGCTGATAAAAATGTCCTGCTATTGGTTGTCAGACATGTCAATAAGGTGTGTGTGTGTGTGTGTGTGTGTGTGTGTGTGCGTGTGCGCGCGCGCGCGTGTGTGTGTGTGTGTGTGTGTGCGCATGCGTGTGTGCGCGTGCGTGTGTATGTGCGTGTGTGTGTGTGTGTGTGTGTGTGTGTGTGTGCGTGTGTGTGTGCGTGTGTGTGTGTGCGTGTGTGCGTGTGTGTGTGCGTGCGTGCGTGTGTGTGTGTGTGTGTGTGTGTGTGTGTGTGTGTGTGCGTGCGTGCGTGCGTGTGTGTGTGTGTGTGTGTGTGTGTGTGTGTGTCTGAATGGAGCTGGATTTTCTCTCCGCAGTCGTTGTGTTCTATGAGACTGGAGTCAGACGGCAGGGTTATATTTTCTCTGTGCTTTCACTTTTCCCCCCTTAATTTGTAATTTTCTGTGATGGTATCTAATCCTCTGAATTTACAGATAAAGCTTGAGATAGTATCAGGTTTTTTTTCTTACTGTCAAAAGGCACATAAAGACAAAAACACAACAAAGAATTATGACACAGTCACACCAACATTAAACGATCAGAATTGAATAGTTTGTGGAATCTCTTGCAAAGTTCATTGATGAGAATCCTGCGAGTCGAGATGGTGAATATCGCACATTTGGGTTATTCTCTATTAGTACATTGTCTTGTCAGTGGGAATCTCTGAGCTGTTGTGAGTGACTGTCTCGTGCGAGCATGTTTCCAGCTGCAAGTACCACAAAAAGATCCGTTTAGACCCACAACCCTAAAAATATAAGCTTGTCGAGAAATGCACGAGTTATACTGTATACTGTGGAATTTTATGGCCTTTGTAAGAAATGAGCTAAAAGCCACCTTTTACAGTTTTAATATATTTATTAACACATTGTTTTTTTTGTTTTTTTTGTCACTTTGAGTTTAGTTTTAATAGTTGTATCTGAAGTTTTGTTTGCTTGTTGAAGTTTGTTTATTGAGTTATCATTAACACATCACAGAGGTTCTGCAAGAGAAATTAAGATTGCTTTTATAGTTTATTTACTTTTTAATGTGTAAAAGGAAAATGTAACAGGGCGGGAAGTATATAAGACTCAACAGCATGACTCGGAGACACAGATTTGGTTAACAGATTTTACTGAGAACAGTTCAGAAATAAAACCTAGGCGACAGTGTCCAGGGAATAATCCAAAAGGACGAGTCAAAAAATATTCCAGAAGTCAAAGCTAGTAATCAATCCACTCAGGCCACTTTTTTTAAGAAGTACAGGTGAGGGGCAGGCAAAGACATCCAAAAAGACTAAAACTCAGGTTGTACACTACCAAACTTGCAGATAGGAAACGCTGGAACGAAGAGCTATGAACTGCAACGAACTGGCAAAGAAGTGAGGGGAGAAACAGGTAAATATACACCGGAGGACAGAGAGACTGTAGGACGCAGGAGGAAACAATCAGGGCGGGCAGACAATCACAGAAGGGAAAACACCAGGGAAGTGAAGTGACCTGAAATGACACAAGAGGTAAGTATCAAAATAAAACAGGAAATAGAACCAGAAAATTGCAAAAATAACAGAGAAAAGATTTAATGGACAGAACGACATGTGACAGAAAGAAAATTCTGAATTTGGGCTTCAAATTCTGAATCGAAGTCCAAATGAACGTAAACTTCATTTTTTTCTTCTTGTTTTTTTTAAGTTTCCATAATGGAAAAATAAGAGAATCAGCAAATACATTTGTCAAGCTGATACCAGGCAATTTGGGGTATTTTTTCTTTAAAAAATGATGCAGGGCTTGTGCGTATAACGTTTGTTTTGCGGTCGCCTAAAGAAATACCCAGCTTCAATTTTACAACTTTTTTGCGCTGCCACTCAAAGCGAAATAATGAAACTGGTTTAGGTTAATCCAGCCATGGTGCTCAGATTACCGTACAGTGGTTGTGTTATACATCAAGCAGCCCTACCTGTAGTCAAATCATCCAAAATGCTATTTCTCAATGTTAACATCGAATGATCCGTACAGCATGACTTACTAGTTTTCTCCAATCTTACAATTTTTTTATTTGAACACATCATTAAAGACTTTACATTCATTTTTCTCCCACATTCAAACAGTGGGGTGATATTTAAAAACAAGTGAAAGCTCCCACACAGTGTCAGTAAATAAAGGCTTGTAATGGTTCTTGGACAGCGATGGAGGAATTAAGATACTGTATCAGGTGCTTGTACAAAAGCAGTAGTTATTATGGAAAAACATCATTGCTGTATTTGGTCTGCCTGTGGATTTATTGACAATAAATATAATATTGAACATGAACAGCCCTATCCTGTGAGTCACTGGTAATACTAAAACCAAAGACTGAAGACAGTGTGTGTGTGTGTGTGTGTGTGTGTGTGTGTGTGTGTGTGTGTGTGTGTGTGTGTGTGTGTGTGTGTGTGTGTGTGTGTGTGTGTGTGCCTATTCATTCTTGCCATTAATGCTTGAGTCCATCACAATCATCAACAGCAGGGTCATCCAGGGGACGACCATCTCTCATTTACACCCACACACACTCTCACACAGAGTTCTTCTCCTGTTTCCCTACTTTGTAAATGTTGTAGTAGTGCACCAATCTGTGTGTGCGTGTGTGTGTGTGTGTGTGTGTGTGTGTGTGTGTGTGTGTGTGTGTGTGTGTGTGTGTGTGTGTGTGTGTGTGCGTGTGTGTGTGTGTGTGTGTGTGTGTGCGCGTTTGTTTGCATGTGTATAGACTAGGCATTTGAATTAGCAAATCTTACATTAATCTGCCCTCTGACTCGTGTACCATAAAAATTGTGTTATATATATCCAATCACACACAGACACACACCGCACACACTGGGCGGTGCCCATTGCATTACACCATTGTTGAGCTGTTGTTGATTGTGACACACACACACACACACACACACACACACACACACACACACACACACACACACACACACACACACACACACACACACACACACACACACAGAGGCCACCTAAGCACCCTAATCCACAATCTGTGTTTGAAATGCAGGGCCAGGGTCAAGGATTACAATAAACTCTGATGATCAAATAATGCAGGAATTCTTATTCCAGTGGAGCGCCTGATCGTCTCGACTCCAGAATACTCAAGAAGGAGGATGGGAGGGAGGGAGGGAAGGAGGGAGGAAGGATCTGGGATACAAGAGTGGGGCAAGGAAACGTGAGGATGAGGAGAGAAAGGGGACAATGAGACAAAAGGAGGAGACACAGGAGCAGAGAGAGAGAGAGAGAGAGAGAGAGAGAGAGAGAGAGAGAGAGAGAGTAAAACATGTGGAGGAAGGAGAGGAGAAAGTAGAAACACAAAGCATTGGAGAGGAAGAGAAAAAAAGAGGGTGAGCCATCGGAAACAGAAAGGGATAAGGAGACAGACTTGGGGTTGGAGGGTCTCAGGAGAGAGTAAAAGAGGTAAAATAATATATGTAAATGGTACAAATTATTTATTGGGAAAGAAATGTTCTCGAAGTAAAACAGATGCTCCACACAGTAAGCACATATCGATGCATTGATGGAGACGGTGATGTATTGACATGTAATAAGGCCTCTAAATGACTGCAGTCCTGTTGGACTGAATCCCAGTGGAACCAGTGCTGCACATAGATTATTTTCCTGTGGATTATTGAATTGGAACAACAGGGATTTTATTTGTCGTCGGCTGATTTTAGTTTGATATTTCTTCAGAGGCTACCTGAATCCCAACCACACATCAATGTATCACAACGTGTTAGAAAACAGATGAAACACAAGCAAAATGAAGACAATATTGGTCACACCTGACAGTAAAGGTTCAATCAGGTTTTGTTCCTCAAAGCTTATTTTCTTATTTTCAATGTTAAACTTTAATGTCACTGTTGTATCCGTTTGGTGTAACAGTTTTACTCACAAAGGATAATAAAAGATCAAAGGGTCCACCACTTTATTTTAATGGCCACAAACATGATAAACTCATGTGTAACTAATGCTTAGTGGATCATGATTTCATGATGTGATCTGTGCTGCAGAGTTTGGGTCAGTGATCCAACATTTTTGTAGAGAATAAATCATGATCATGCTGATGTACTCACCTTAGTTAATGCTTTAATTAATGTGTTGTTCAAGCATGAGATCATGAATGAAAGACTTTGAACTCATGTTAGTTCCTGATTATTCGTGAGGTATTAACACATAAAGTAACACTTATGTAATGCGGGAATTCATGCATAACTTAATAATACACAGATACATACATAAATTCATGTACCCTCACTGTGAAGTGTTACCAAAATATTTTCACTATTTTAACAAAAAACACTGAACTTAGAAAACTCACACTGCAAAGTAGTAAAATAGAAGAAAATGAAGAAATAGATTTGGATTTCTTTTCTGGCAAACAACTCAAGAAATGAAAATGAAAGGAATGAAAACTCTAAGCGGAGTTAGAACATGTTGGGAAACAAAAAACTAATGAATGCAGTACTAATTAGTACTAGTACTAATAAAACTCATCAAAATCATGATCAGTTTTTTTTAAACTAAAATAAATGTTTGTTCATTGTGTCAGTGTCTGACGTGTTGTGTTGGATGTGCAGCATTTCTGTTGGCTTGTATTTGTTTGTATTTTCAGCATGCTACTTCTTGCTGTGCAAGTTTTGTCGGACTTGACTTTATTTGCTTGTGATTATTTATTTGCGGTGTTGTGGTTTTTTCAACTTTTCGAATGCCACTTATGTGTTGTGGATGAGACCCTTCATTCATCTGGTTGTGTGTGTCTTTGTGTAATGTATTATCTTACCATGAGATGAGGCTGATAAAGACAGATGATTGGCCTTATTAGAAGGTAACACTAAAAATAGTACACCTTAAATATTGCTTTCCGATCAACATGATGTCTGATTGCTACTCTCTTTAGCAATGTAGCAGTGTTCCTAACAAACAGGAATAATGGGAAACAAATAGGAAAAATAATCCCAAGTTGTTGCTGAACATTATTTTTTTTACTAAGTATACTGCTATAGATGATTTTTAGTTTGGTTCCAATGCCAGTCCTCCAATAAAAGGAAGCAATATACTGAAGCAGTGTTCAAAGCAGATGAAAGGGACCATTCAAACAGTATTCAGACATTTTTTTTTAAAACAAAAGAAAAGGTAAAAATATTAAAGTAAAGATGTGAAAGTTTTTTATTTTGACAATCACTTAACAACATCAGGAGAGAGGAAAGGTGATGGTGGGCGGGCAGGTAAAAATGGAGCGATGGGATCAAATCTGGGGTAGAGAGGAGGAGGAAGAGGACTAGGACGAGGAGGAGGATGAGAGGAGGAAAAGTGAGAAGAAAACATCCAGAGATGACGACGAGGATCCGATAAGGCTTAAGGAGGATGCAAAAAGAGACAGACTGAGTCCTGAAGAGGACGGAGGGAGGAAGGTGCAGAAGCCCTCCTGGACACATCATCTCTCTCCACCCCTCCTCCTCCTCCTCCTCCTCCTCCTCCTCCATCTCTTCGCCAACATGGATCTTTGCTGAGCCCTAGGCTGGCTGCATGACACGGACAACGTATCTGCCATCTGTGTGATCTCTGATCAGATAGCAAGACGGCGTGTGGGTGTGTGTGTCTGTCCACATGTGCATGACTGTGTGTGCAGGCCTCTGGAACTGTGCAATCTATTTACACTGTATGTGTGTGTGGTTTGTATTTGTGTACACCATGTGCTCAGATTGTGAACATACTCTATAAATACACAGAAGCATGTGTATGTAATTGCATGAATCTCTCTGTGTGTGTGTGTGTGTGTGTGTGTGTGTGTGTGTGTGTGTGTGTGTGTGTGTGTGTGTGTGTGTGTGTGTGTGTGTGTGTGTTTGGACCCCAAGCTCCCTCCACTGGGCATTAACATTCATGGAGCCAACGGGGCATGTCAGAGCCCATAATGACCCCAGAGAGAGGGTCCTGGGCTGGGGGAGGGCCGAGGAGACGCCTGGGGGATTGGGTGATGATGGAGGCCCAGAGGCGAGAGGCGAGGAACTGCTGCACTGAGCTGTCTGACGACGTCTGCATGTGTTTCTGTGTGTTCATAAAAAAAAAAGGCTATTGCCAAAAGACTTTTGTTCACTCATTAATCCACTTAATCAACTAAATTAGAAGCCCTTTTTTTACAAATTATTGTCCTGGAACTGAATCCATCCATGCAAATGACTTCTTTAGAGTGTTAACCAAGCACCGAAGAACAAAAGAGTGGATAAAAGACACATCTGAAAAACTCCAAACATCTCTTGCATAGACATTATGGTCAGCTAATGCAGTCAGGAATAATAATGAGCATTCATGTACCAAATACAAAACCTAGCCTGCAACATTGCAAGCACCATTTCTGCTTTACAGTTTTAACCATGTTAAATACTGGTATATACCTACAACTATATCTATAATAGTGTAATTTGGTGAAATCCTGCAGTTTGACAAACAATCTCTAGAAAACATTAACATGGACTACAAATCCTCTCTGTTGCTAGGTCGTTGCTAAGGGTCGGACAAAAAGTTTTATGTTTGGAGAGTGATTTGCAACTACAACTATGACTTTCGTTGTTTGGTTTTAATGACAATTTGTAGTCATTTAGCTGGGAAAGAGACATTTCTAGAAGGAAAACATCTTAAACTCGTATCACAAGAGTTCAGGTGAAAATGAAACAATGAACGGGAATGTTTTTTCTAAACGTTCAATGTGTATGTTGTCCTACCCAGACTTTCACAAACCATTATTTCGCAATAGTTAATGTCCAGGAAGTCTACTCAGGATAAAAGTGTCCATTTCGTAGGGATTTTTGTGCACCACAGGACTAAAGCCCCAGAAAGTTAAACGAAGTCCACTGACATTCCAAACATAATGGTCACAAGTCATAGTCTGCAGCAATGTACAACACAGCCCGGACTTCCTCTGTTGAAAATGTTTTCAGTTGTGTTTTTTTCAAATGCCTTGAAAAACTAAGAGTATGTGACCAATCAGCAAGACAAGGTTGACCCCAAAAGTTCTTGATCATTCAGAAAGTGCTTCCCCCACAGCAGGGAGTTGTTTGGGGATGAAGTATTTGCCTAGAACTTAAATTAGACCTTTACGCTTCTGGTGGAAACACAGACGGAAGAAGTTCTTCAAAATCTTCCTGTTCCCGGAGGAAACTGTCGAACCCTGCTTCCATTCCTATCGGTGAGTTCCCCTCAAATGAGGAAGCGAATTATGTCAAATATGATATGAAACTTAGCAGGAACTGCAGCTTGTGTTGTTGATTTAATTCAGAATGTCTTGATTTTTTTTTCCTTTTCTCTTTACATTCATGAAATTATATCATAAAACCCCAGAATAAGTATGCATCTTTCAATTATTAGCGTCCACTTTTAAATGTGCATGGTCAGCACTCTGGTTGTCAAGTGAGACTCTATTTTCCATGATTGTTTCAGAGCCTTTTTTTTTTGACAAACATAAAACCACCACAGAGGGATGAAAACATTTTACAACTTAAAGATATCCACCTTCAAGCCCACAATATCAAAAAATAATTTATTTTGGTTAAACATCAGTATGCAATTATAACTACAATTGTTTTCTACTTTTTTTTAAAGGTGCTTCTGTTTTATGTTTTTCCCACATCACTATCAGGAATATTCCTTTTAAGCAACAGCAGTGTTTATCTTATCAGTAATCTGTACAACAAGGAGCTACTGTAAAGCTGCTTGCACTTCAGCCTCTTTTCTCATAACTAGAACAAAATTGACTTTATTTTAAACATGACTTTCCAAGACATCAAGCAAAGAACACAAAATAAAACATTTCAAATGGCAAACAAAGCAAAATGAGATACTTGATAATCGTCGCTGAGGCGGCCGTGAGGTGGGGAAACCTGACATGTCTGTGTTTCATGTGCACATGAAAGCCTGATTTGCGATGGCTTCTATATATGCATGCCTTTTGCTTTATATTCATGTAGGCCACTGGCTGTGTACATACAAGTGTGTATCTTGCGTACACACCTGCAAGCTTTGTTCTTTGACAAAACATTTATTCTGTGCACACATGCATGCTCATGTAGCTTGGTGGTCATCCCCCAACCCCCAACCAGGAAAGGTCAGCGCCTTCTTTGATGTTGGCCCCATAGATCACCATTATTACTGTAGTCTATTGATTCCTATGGAGATGAGGCCTGCAGCCGTGGTTCTGGGTGACTGAGGCTGAGGTCAGGGTCTGCCTCCTCTGGCTTTGCTTCAGAATATAAAATCCAGCTAACTGCTACCTATTGCTCAGCATGCTGAGCTTGTTTGAAGGACACACAGCAACATATACAAAAGGCACAAATGCACACCTATCCAATAGATTAGGCATGTACTGTAGCTACAAGGGCTCAGGCAATGTGGAGTTTTGTAGGCTTTAGTGGGCTGATATACTGTGATAGAATAGAAGCTGCTCAAAGACAGTTTGTACTGTTCAAATTCAAAAACCTTAAGTTTTGACAATAAAATGTCTTTTCCTTTAGAATAACAAGAAATTCCTTCTTGATGCTTAACCTCAAGAATGACAACGACGCCACTGTTGGGGTTACGGATCAAAGACCACATTTTAATTCCCCATGACAACAAAGAAAAACAATAATGTTATTCAGCACACTTCTAAAGCTCTGCAGGTTTCTCATCCTGCTGAAACAGTTTGAAGTCATGTGGCAACATTTATGCTCAGCTCCTGAATCCAAATGATACACGGCAGCAGCAAGCCTCCTCTATGTTCACGCATACGACCCTGACCCACAACCCAGAGTGCTTTGCTACTGTTGTTAAGCATTTTGTCACGATGACCCCCGGGTCAACCCACTTCCTCTTCCTGCCTGTCGCCGCAGCGACAGTCGGCGAGGGCCCGACGTGAGCGCTGCTGCGTGCTGCTGTGCTCACATCAATCATGCTCACTCTAAGAAGGCAACCTTTCCCACCTTTACTAATGCTCCTTCCTCATTTGTAGCCAGAGCCAATCTGCTCTGAATAACCCTCAACCTCCCCTTAACAACATAACCTTGTACAGGTGAGTGTTGCAGAGATGTTCAGGTGGTCCGTACTTTTCTTGAAAGTGCCTTCTTTCTCCCTTTCATGGCAGATTGAAAGAAGAGAACAGGCCGAGTGGACACACAAAAGAATCAAGTGGTTATGAATCAGTACTTACCTCTTTAGATGAATAGCATGCATCGAGCTCTAGTAGCTTAGACATCAAAATAAAACGAAGCATACAAATGACACCAAGATGATCTCGGTGTCCTCGATGGTTGTGCTCACTAGATTTGGTTTTCCTGCCATGTGCGCACCAGGAATGACAAAGTCAGTCAGTTGGACAATTAATGTCCTGAAATTATGTCAGCAACTGTTGGATAGATTTAGTGGAGACTTTCATGGCCTCCTCACGGTGAATTGTAACAACCTTGGTGATCCAATTCACTTTTCATTGATGCCGGCTCATCTCCAGGTCCAAGCTTCAGGTTGTCCAACACTTTGGTTCATGACCAAATACCTGAAAAAAACTTTGTTAATATTAGAATTTACCTCATGTCTAAATATATACCTCCCAACACTTTACAATGATAATAGTGTGTAGCATGTTCTATGTGAATTTCAGTGTATTATACTAATACTAAAATACTTTATATCATTTCAAAATAAGAGTATCCCTCTACCATGCTGACCTAAAACAACAGTAGTGACCTCCCTTGTTGTGTTGCATTTGGATTATTGCAATTAGTTATTGGCACCGGCTCGTGCAGCAGGTACAGAACACAGCTGCTGCAACGGAGTATAAATATTTCAGACCTATTTTAGCTGCTCTCACCAGCTCAGAGTGATTTTAAGAATTGATTCAAAAATGTTATATTGTTCACATTTTATTCTTGCCCCGTCTTATATTGATGGCCTTTTGACGCCATATGTATTTGCTCGTAACATGCGATCCTCAATGGTGGCATCGCAACAAACCTGAGACCAGAGGGAATAGTTTACCTGAATGTCTCTGGGTAGCTGGCTTGTTGTTTGCTTTCAAATCCCCACTGAAAACGTATATTTAAGCTTCTATTTACAGTTTACTGTGGCTGCCCAGAGCCGGCCTGAAGGGTTTTCACTATAAACCAGAGCAACTCTTGTGACTGCAGCTTTTCATGCATACTGCAAAACATTAAAATTAAAAACAACTTCAAACCAGTGGGACAGTAGAATATTATCACACAGAAACAGAAGTGTGTTACGAGGAAGCATTTTACAACATTATCATCCACCTTATCCTTCATCAAGCGGAGCATTGTGTCAGATGACACTGCATTGTATCCACAAGTTATGCCGGGTTTAACTCTTTTAACCAACTTATGTGCATTTTTATTCGCTGGAACACTCTGGTCTCCCTGAAATAAAGAAGGGGCAGTCATTTTAATGCAGGACTAATATCCAAGGCGAAGTGAGCACAGCTTTTGGACTCGTGGGTGGATTTGAGGCACCGGATGGGATATACTGTATGCTGGCTGGTTATACTGGTGGAAGTGCTACATTACCACAGCTGGCCTTCCTTCTGTATTTGCACAGGAGTACTGCCCTTCTGCACTTTGTTTGCTGTGTAAATCTTCCCAACGTTCTGAGCTAAAGGCCATAATAAGGCAGCAAAAACAGGGGAATCCAAGCAGTCTAATGTTAGTCAAGATGATTCAATGGGTCTTAGAAAAATGAACATACTATACATTTGGAGTGTGACATTTAATGTTCTCCTATTAAACCGAAAGAGAATCTTCAAGAAGTTGTATATTGTTTTTAAGTAATATGAATACATAAAATTTCACTGGCCTTTCTGCTACAATGCTGCTCAGCATGTACTTTTCTTTCAATTGGAGTACTACCATTAAAAGAAGAGAAAGAAAGACAACAGGCAAGTTCTTTCATAGAGACACTTGCCCAGTAGATCAATGTAATATCAACTTTAAGGTCTCCTGGCAGCACAAGGAAATACACCTTGTCAGTGTTTAGACTGAAGCTGCATTCAGAGCGACATTCCCTTTGATAATGAACATTGCCACACAGCAAATAGAAACACACTCGATCAATAGTGCACATTGTATCTGGCTACTCAATTTCAGCACACTTGTTTATTGGCTTTGATGTGATGGAGTGACACAGACGGTGTACACTGCATGCTGAATAGAGCTAAAAGAATACGCTGCTTCAGGGACAGAAGTGTACTTGAGGGAGTGAATGTAGATTTGTGTGACAGACCGTTTTGCATGAGTCCAGTGGGCTTGAGATGAGGTTGATATGCTGTTGGTGAATATGCTTTCACCCATATTTCATTTAATGCCACCTCTACTGGCCGTAGTACTTATGACGGGAGCAAAGGAGGCAGTAATATGAGGCAGTAAAGAGAGTTACATAGTTCATGTAGGGATGGAGTCGGAGGTGGTTGAATGGATCAGGAGAAATAAAAATCATTGTTGACTTATTTTAATGGATGTAAGTTATCAGGTTCAAATCTCTGTATTTAAATTAGGTGTTTGTGATTCCACAATGGAAAACAGAGCGACTGCAAAAGGAAAAGGAAATCTGATCCCATTGAAATTAAGAAATATAAATATAACAAGCACAAAACGCTTTACAGGAGATTATCAGTGAGGAAGTCAATACTGAGGGGAAAACAAAAAAGGGAAAAAAAAGGCTTTATAATAAAACGTGGTCAAATAAAAGAGGAGGACGGTGGATGAGATCCTCTAACAGACAGCGATCAGCAGGTCCAGATCTTTCTGTGATGAGCAGCTGATTTCATTGAGTTCCTGGAGGTCTCGTGAACCAGATGAAGCTACCTGTGAATTCTGCAGGACTCATTCAGGATGTGACAGCTCACCTGAATAACAGGACTGGAGGGAGATCCAAGCAGAGATACGCTGGAACCACCCAGAGGCAGCAAAATGCTGAGTCGGAAGAAGTTTTTTAAATGCTGGTTATTTCGTGGCTCCTCCTTGTTGTTGGCTGTCAATCATCTTTCTGTTCATTCAGTAACTCAGAAATATCATTGCTGGACAATAATTTCTGCCTCTGACATCAGAAATGTTTAACGGGTGTAAAACCTGGTTCTCTAGGTATTCTGTGGTTTCCTGCGTCTCCTTCACAATAAGAGCAGCCGTGTCTCCTTCACAATAAGAGCAGCCGTCTCTCCTGATGCTCATCTGATTAAAACCTTCAGTCGTACTAAAATACACAACAATCACTTCTCCAGTTTCTACTTCCAGGTTTAGTAAATATCATTGCGGGTGATAAATTGTTCTATTTGCATGTTTCCTCCCAGTATTTTGCACCTTCAAGCAGAAACGTCCAATATTACATATACATGCAGGAAAACACGCAGAATGGACAACGCGTGTTAAACTGCACATTTGAAAGATGCAGTCCTCGCTGCACATCGTTAGTAGATCTGATGGACATTTTTTACAGGTGATGTGAATTTTGCATCTGATTTTACATGCAAATGTTTAGTAAATCAGACCCTAAATGTTTTGTGAGATAAAGGGATGACTCAACAAAAAGACAACCTCCATTTCTCATTTCAACTACAAGCTTTTCTCACTTTTACAAGCTCCTTCTTGAGAAGGACTTTCATGTTATGACATGTATACTCCTTATTTCTAGTAATATGCAAGTTCAAATTAATTCATGATTAGGTAGCATTACCACTTACTTCTTTCAAAGCTAAATGAGTACTTTGTTAGTTACTGCATACAAAATGCACTTAGTTACTCAGGGCAGTAACGTTTGTGTTACCTCAGATTGCGAATGCCCTCTCGGTTGGTCAGCTTTCAGGTGGCGCTGTTCCAGAACTGATGGACATCCGGTCAACAGGGCCAACAGATGCGTACGCCACTCCCCACGTAAAAGTCTGGATTTATTAAAACAAACTTGACGGGAAAATGTGCACACCTGTAAGCAAACTCTGAGTCGTCCGAAGGTGAGATGGTGGATTGAAGCCAGATTGTAGAAAGTGAATGTAAAAGGCATCTTGATACTTACAATGAAGCATCTCACATTTAATGTCACTTCATATCACATCTTATTTGGGCAAACGTCCAATGTATCATTAACATTCACCAGCAGGATCATTTTTGCTCATGACCTAATTATTCCGTAAGCAACTTTCAATTGTAAATGATAGAACAAATAGGCTCTGTCTCACCAACACGTTCCTGTTCCCCGCATTAACACGGCAAACTAATCATCATCTTTTGTAAAAATCCAACATAATATCAAACAGCATCAGGCTAAAGAAGTGCAGGATTGTGCACATAATTGAATACAGTTGTTGTGTGTAAAAGAGCGCAGCGTAATAGAAACATCGCGGTGGAACTTCTATCGCTGCAGGTGACGTGTTTTCTTTTGTTTATGACCTCACTGCTGTGACCACCAAACAAACCCCTCCATTTCTGGGTTTTCATTCTGGGTTTTCATTTCTGGGTTTTCTTCTCCGTTGTCTACACGATTAACCAAAGAATTTTGTATGCATCAATCTTTATAATATGCTTTGCATTGACCATTTATGGTTGAATGTGGGTGTGTTGAAGGCGGGATATGAGGCTAATGTCGTGCGCACATTTCCACGCAAGTTGTGATTTATAAAAGCAACATTGCATGCAGCTGTGCGTGCGCACGGTTTTATGAATCTGAATATGTTTTGCGCAACCATTTTCTGCTTTTGTGCACACGTACACTTTTACTGTGGATTCTATGTGATGTTTTATTGTCTGCCACTCAGAACCTCAACCTCGATCAACCCCTGGTCGCCCCGCTTGCGGCTCTGGATAGCCAACTCTCTTCACTCCTCCGAAGGGGGGTTGAGAGGAAAATGTATTTCTTTACCAGCTTTTCTGAAGTTAGTTATTATGATTAATACACACAATGAAACTGCAGAGTAACGAGCCCACCTGAATGTCAGTAATTACGATTGTTCTTTTTCATCTTACATTGTAATTCATTACAGCTAGTTACCACCAAAAATAGTTTAATTACCATGTAACACTGTTTATTTCTGAATCTACATTTTTACAAGACGCATTACATGTTATTAAAAAGCATATCACTTTATCCTGTTATATCACAAAACATTAACATTATTTCATGAAACTATTGTATCTTGTAGAATTGTCCTCATTACAACATGATTCACTGGTATCTTGTTATAATCAGGAGCTTCCATATGGTGGAACAATCATTTAAGTTGACTGGTAAACCTACAACATGATGATTGCGACATGTGTTTGTGTACTTTCGCTGTGGGTAGATTTTGTATGTTTTGTGTACTTTCTGTTATCATTGTGTACGTGTGGTATCAGTAACACTGTCACTGATCGGACTACGACTTGGTCGACCATTATGATTAATCAGAGCAGTGTTGATGCACCGGGCTGCAAAGCTTCCCACCACCAACTTCTGACAGTACAGCAACCTGCACAAGGCCATCAGGGACATGTTCAGTTCTGCACTTCTCACACAGTTAGCCTGACCCAGTCCACCCAACTATTGCTCACAGCTTCAGTCTTCATTGGGATTATAGTCCGGAAACCCTGTTTCCATTAAGGTTTGTCAAGCCACTGAAGGGAGGACCAATCAGTGACCAGTGGGGGTGGCTAAGAGTGACGACATTGACGATTTCCAGCTAATAACTCACGGCATATGGTGGGCAAAACCAACTGGTTAAATACTGCTTCAAACCAATGAGAATTTGGGCGCAGAGTGTCCGGACCCATTTATTAATGCTGCAAATGTGTGTCTGCAGGCTAATGCACAGTATCTCTCCCTCTGTCTAGGACCCACCACCCCCTTCAGACCACACATTGTAACCTATGACAGAAGTCTTCACAGGTCCACTCGGTCGGTGAAGTACCAAGTCCTGAACCTGTGGGATCAAATTAATTGCTGGCGCATTATGCTGATGCCGGGGTTTGTGTTCTCACTCTGTAGGAGTCTGTTCAAGTAGACTGCATTTTGGATCAGGTCTTAATATCCTTATGGCTGAGCTCTTGTTCAGTGGATTCGGGTGGGTTTTTTCATTTGGTTTTATTTTTAGATTTCTTTTGGAAATTTTGGCTTCATGAGGCATCCCCTTTTGTAAGTGTCGTAAAAAGACAGTTTTATCTTGTATTCATCCCGGTAATCTAATGAACATGAAAACCCATCCCAAAAAACAAGTCTATCTTTGGTTTACATGAGGTCACAGGTGCAACTATGAAGGCCATAGCAGTAGTACAGTTGGACAGCAGCAAAAGAGGGAATGTAGAAAAGAGAAGACCAACAGATTGTCCTGTTGGGTCTCTGTCCTACTAGACCCAAAGAAAAAGGGCCGTTCAAACAATTCAAACTGCTGCCGTGAAACTATCTACAGGTAGTTGTTCCCTACTGAAGGAGAAAGTCTGGAGAGGCTAACAGAAACTATGAAATGACCCAACAGGCTGCCTGCGATAGGCAGGATCCTCCTCAGATATGGATAACACTGATTTCTGATATCTTCATATATGCATGAATATGTGATTGTGTCGGCTACTTGTACAAATGTTTGCATTTAGCACAGGTCTGCATCTGCTGTTCAGATGTACAAATGACCAGATTGTGCATATATGTCTTGCAATCATATGCATCCCTCTATATACACTGCATGCTCTCGCACTGAAGGGTGCCAAATGTGAGTTTGTACATAGTGTGCATGAGTTTATACACACACAAAACCGGTGTATGGATATCAAGCTGAGCCCCTGATTTCCTTCCACTCTGACACATGATTTCCCTGGGAAGCCTGCGACGGCACCCGAGAACAAAGGGGGACCTGAACGCAGCCGAGCGCCTATCTCCTGCACATGCCACTGTTAATCAAAGACAATTAAAAAGGGCCCTGCCAGCAAAGGCAGCAATGATGATTTATGAATAAATTACAGGGCTCATTTGTATGCCATAGATCATATTTGTTGGGCGCATGCTTCCCCTGCGGTGCTGGATCGGGGTTTCTCAGAATTTCTGCGTGAAGATAAGAGCTACAGTATCTCTATGAGTTGGGAGGGTTATGGGGGTAGTTTGAGAGGTCAACCTTTTCATGTCAACTAAGAGAAATGCTGGTGCTGCTCTTACAGTCTGTGGTACAAAGTTGTGATATGTTCTCAGGGTTCAACATATTCTGAAGCTTAGTTTTCCTGACATGTTTAAGACATATGATGGTTACACTTCCAACACTTTAAGGCTTTATTAAACAAATGTAAAGCAAATTGGATGTTTAATGGAGTGTGTAGCTGGAAGTTTTGTATCTTGCGCAGGGTGTTGTTGTTATTGGAAGGTCTGAGGGATTTAAACCAACATATTTAGTTTCAGTAGAATTAATCAGTCACCATTGTTGAAAAATCAATATAGTATTTCCGTCATAATGAATGAAGTTTCAGGCTCAACGTTTTCTCTGGTAAAATATCTTGATCAAAATGACTGCCGTTTATATTCAAGAAGCATTTGTGTAAATAGATTGATACCTAAAGGAAAAGTATAGCAGTAGCTCACATAGATCACAAAACACACAACACTTACACAAACAGACATAAGAAAAAACACACACACATGATCAACAAGATTTTTAGTGATGAATGTTTGAACCCTTTTCCAACATTAGGTGGTTTTGACGATCAGATTTCATTATCAAAACTCTGCCAGTTTGATGTGGAAGTTTCAGTTCTGACAAAAATCTATCATGGACAGGTACAGTGTCCCCATTTTTAAGATGTTTACCTTGTATTTTTAATTGCCAGTTCTGAGAAATAGAAATTGGTGGGGGGAAGTTATTCAAGCTTTGCCCCTTGTTGTACTTCCAGTCCATTGACCTGTATGTCCAAAAGGAACCGGCCAATAGGAACCTTGCACGGTAATACCTGCCCACCCGAGCGCTTTGTATCATAATTGTAATAAATCAATCCAAAGTTTTGCCTTTAAGCTCAGCCTTTTTTGTAGTTTTGTTTTATTTGTAGTTTTTTTTTAATGTATTTGTTTTTGTTGAATTTTTGGGAGATTTTGTTTAAAAAAGTGGACCAAATCACAGAGAAGAGAAATTCCTGTCAGTGGCAAAAAGGCAAAAACATGATGTGTTTACGGTTTGTATATGTTTTGATTTCAGTATTTTTATTGACCTTTGATTTATCTATTTTTTCTTTGATTATTGGAAGATTATGTTCAGTCATAATAACAGACATTTTATCCCTTTTGAAATGTTTCCTAACCTCAAAATGACCTCTAAGAGGAAACCGCCAGGTTTGGGTACAAAAAGATGGTCATGCTCGTTATCTAAATTAGTTTCTATTAATGCACAATTGCAGGATGGGTATCACACTTCCAGTTAGTGATTTGTGCCATTCCTTTAATTAAATTAGTGTATGTATGGGGTGGGCAGTTATATAGTATAGAGAACTGAAAGACTAGAGAACGGCACGTCTTCTAAAAGGCATCTAAAAGGAAATTAAGACTGGATTTTCGTAAAATATATTTTTAAATGTTTTATTCAATACAGAGACAAATTAGTTTCTGCAGGTGAGAGTAAAAGACAGATCATATATGTATATATATATATGTATGTGTAATGTCGTATAATACAGATTATAGATGATATCAAGACAATGTTTTAGGATTCCACTGGATGTGATACTGACTGAATGTGGTAACCATCCTAGAAACAGATTGACACAGTGGATCCAACCACCAAAAGTAACAACTAAGCAAGATACAATTTCATATCATGTGTTTTTAATTTCATTCGCTTAATGCAATTGAATTCAGCTATGCACAGCGTAGCCGAGTTGAATTTTAAAGTTGCTCAAGTGAACCAAAACATTATGAGCATGGAGACAATGATTTTCTCATAACAACAGCATGTGTAGATGTCTGGGATATATTAGACAGCAACTGAACACTTGGTTCTTGAAATCATCGTGTTGGATTGGCAGGTGTAAAGACCTCAGGGACTTCAGCCATCATTGGACTCTACTTTTGTGAATCTAGCCGCAGCAAAAACGCAGGTCAGGTCTGGGAGCGCAAGTTGGTGTGGCCAATGTTTCTGATAATTTGGTGAACACAAACGCAAGAGCTGTTGAACTGATGTGGCGCAGCATATTGTCAGTATTGTATTGGCTGAAGAAGGAGCAGGGCGGCACCACCATCCAACCTTTATGCAGAAGGAAACTGACACAGTTGTCCGTGAGATTTACGCTCAATATTCAAATCACTCCACTACCAGTCGGCCTTCACGGGCTGATGAAGTTAAATCAGTTTGAGAAGAGGTAACTAATATAAGAAATGCATCTTTTCTTGGTATTATGAAAACCGCTGCCCAGGGGTTCAGTGATATAAGAGGAAAGATGTAGCAGCCACAGCAATCTCACCTCTGAGCATCGAGGGTTTGGGAGACGTTGAGATCAGCATATCAGGAAATACATTGAAAAAAAACTCAAAATATAATTTGCATTTTCATCAAAATGTCAAATGTAAATAAAAACAGAATGCAACAATTTACAAATCATGTAAACTAATATTTATTTGAAAATAGACCAAAGACAACATATCAAATGTGGATACTGAGAAATGTTGTTGTTTTATGAAAAATAAATGCTCATTTTGAAATTGATGGCAGCAACACATTTCCAAAAAGTTGGGATAGGGTCAACAAAAGACTGGAAAAGTTGTGTAATGCCAAAAACCACCTGGCGGAACATCACACAACTATTTTGGTTAGCTGGCAACAGATCAGTAACACTATTGGGTATGAAAAGAGCATCCCAGAGAGGCAGAGTCTCAGCAGTGAAGATGGTGAGAGGTTCATCAATCTGAAAGACTTTGTGGGCAAATAGTACAACAATCAAATAATAGTATTCCCCAACTTAAAATTGCAAAGAATTTAGGGATTTCATCATCTACGGTTCATAATATCATTAAAAGATTCAGAGAATCTGGAGAAATCTCTGAACACAAGGGACAAGGCTGGAAACCAATATTGGATGGTGGTGATCTTCGGGCCCTCAGGCAGCACTGCATTAAAAACACACTATTCTGGAGTGGAAATCACTGCATGGGCTCAGGAACACTTGTGAAAACCATCATCTGTGAACACAGTTCATCGCTGCGTCCACAAATGCAGGTTAAAACTCTCCAAAGAAGAAACCAGATAGAAACATGATCCAGAAACACCGCCGCCTTCTCTGGACCCGAGATCATTGAAGATGGACTGAGGTGAAGTGGACAACTGTCCTGAGGTCTGATGGATCACAATCTGAGGTTCTGTTTGGAAATCATGGACGCTGCATCCTCCAGGTTAAAGAGGAGAGGGACCATCCAGCTTGTTATCAGCTCTGTTCTAAAGCCAGCATCTGTGATGGTACAGGGATGCATTAGTGCACACGGCATGGGTAGCTTGAACATCTGGAAGGAAGCATTAATGCTGAATGATATATTCAGGTTTTGGAGCAACATATGCTGCCATCCAGACAACGTCTCTTTCAGGGAAGGTCTTGTTTATTTCAGCAGAACAACGTCCAACCACATTCTGCAATCTATTACAACAGTCCGGGTGCTAAACTGGCCTGCCTGTTGTCCAGACTTGTCTCCAATTGAAAACATTCAAAGCATCATGAAACAAAAGATGCAACAAAGGAGACCCTGAACTATTGAGCAGCTGAAATCCTACATCAGGCAAGAATAGGACAACATTTCACTTTCAAAACTCCAGCAACTGGTCTCCTCAGTTTCCAAACGTTTACAGGTTGTTAAAAGAAGAGGTGATGCAAAACGGTGGTAATCATGACCTTGTCCCAACTTTTTAAAAATCTGTTGTTGGCATCATATTCAAAACAAGCACAGAGCATAAAACAATAAAATATAATTTCAACATGTGACGTTGTCTTTGTGTTCAATTAATTATGAGTTTACATGTTTTGCAAAATCATCAGAATCTGTTTTTATTTACATTTTACACAGCGTCTAAACACTTTTGGAGGACAAGTTGTGTATTTGATTAGATATTGATATTGGTGTGAATGCTGAAAGACTTGAATGTGAGTATTTCACAAGCCTGAGCCTTTTTAAGGGAAGTGTTCATCTAACACGGTCTACATTTAAAATAAATACAAATAGATTTATGGCTAGTCTACAGGCCTACAGGTCGGAGACACTCCTCCAGTATTAGAAAAGGCGATAATTTCAGTCAGTGTGTTGTGTGTGCCTGGAAGGAAATTTGACCCGGGGCTGCTGCTGGAAAGGACTATAGCAGTTACTGCGACACTATTACAAATAGTGATCTGATAAGCAGAGATGGAGGACGTAGCAGAGGGAAGGTTTGAAGAGTGGGTCAGTGCTGCTGTGTGGAGAGGAGCTGATGAACATCATTAATCTGATGGCTGGCATGAATCATCACTCATAGGTTGCTGTGGTCAATAGGTGCCTCACGAACCAACAAGCCACTGGAATCCAGAGAGCGTGGAGAGAATGAGTGAGGAAACAGGCTCTACTACTGTGCGAGTTAGACTGAACACTTAACACCATACTGACTCTAAGTATCAGGACTGCAGCCTGAGTGAATAGTCATAATGTACAGTATATTTTTGTCAGTCTTTCAATATCTCAACCCTTTGAGCCCAATGCTATTTTTTATATGTTCCAAAACTGAAAAACGTCCCCAACTTTATTCAGTAACAGCTGTAAACTGAGGGCTGATTTAATAACCTTTGGTTGTATGGATGTGAGACACTTGGGAGAATTTTGAAATACAATAAGTCTCCTTATCACTAAGCCACAGTGACATTAAAAAAAAAAAAAAAAAAAAAAAAAAAACTCCAGCAAATACATTGTGGGCATTTTTACTAGAATTAAGAGACTTAACAACAGCCTTCTAAAAAATACAATTCTTCATTGACACTGATGTTATTGAAACTCATTGGAAACTCTATCAAATTTGATGCAACAGAAATGGAGTACAACACATATTAAATCCATTATAGTCACAATGATATGTGGTCACTTCTGCTCAGTAACCTGCTCTGGCTGTGTTTTTGGAACAGATTCAGCCTGGTTTCAATGCAGGTACCTCCAAGGGGGAAGATGGGGATACGCAGCACCTTTTTTTTTTAACACTTTGATGTGTGTTGTAATGTTTTCAAAATTGCTCCAATTCAGGTTGGTTGTAACTTGGGACTTGGAACTGTACTCATCAAAATCACTGCTGAAACTGAGGAAGTCCGTCTAACAGTTCATCCAGGTAATCGAAACTAGTATTTGGAGACAAAGCTGAAGGTGAGGGCGCTGGAAATGATCATTTTAATATAATTGTAATTGGACAGGAAATCTATCTATGCATAACTGTGTCAGGCCAATGTGGTAACAGTTTGCATGATCATTTTACTATTTCACCATTGCTTTCTGACCTCGCCAGGTTTCTCACATATATTGACCTCAGGATGTTTTCAACCTCGATGATCTCCTGACTGAGTGTGCCAGGTGGGACCTTTTATTGCAGGGTTGTCATGTTTCACATTTCAGCAGCTACTTCACTGCGTTAAATGTTATCAAAGGGAAAAGAAACAATGTAAAACACGATCCAAGCTGTGATAAACCTGAAGTTTCCCCAAAAATGTAAAGAATGTGAAAGAATACCAATGTGAATGTTTTCTATGTCCGCCTGGTTACGGCATCTTTGAGCTGCTGTGATTGTGTTTGTTCAACATCATCAAAGTCCTCTGACATTTTAAATGGATTCCATTTATCCAGGGGGCCTGTTCATATATTTGTACATGGATACAAGTAGTTTGAGATGATCACAGGACTCACACTTTGCACATCAGAGCTTTTGTTTCTTTAGTTTAGATGGATACAAACGATGTCTCCGAATGCTTTTTTTTTTTTTTTTACCAAACTGTTATGTGCACATGTACGGTGATTTTATTTGAATTTTAGTACATTTCATTGACACATTATCAGACACTGAAACATTTGTAACATGTTATTCAGAAAAATTAACCAACTACAGTGATTCTCCCAGATAATTCTCCACAATACAATCGTGTTGGACACGATACAACAGCGATGATTCAGCTGTTCATCTTTGTGCCTTTGAATCACTTTCACTCAGAAACAGTCTGAGCGCGATCCTTTCTTCTCTGAAGTCTACTGTGTGTTGTTCACCGCCAGCATCTAGTGCTGCTGCTGCTGCTCTCCTTCATATTGGTGTGATATCGAGTCCAATCAGATATTTATATCTACGTTGACTGAATGTGAATCTGACACTGAACTAAGTAGCTGTGGCTTAAATTTGTCCTGGGTCACAACTATCAAGCTGATAGGCTTAAATTTTGGACACAAGACGAAGAAGACAAAGGTGTAATTGGACGAGTGGGACCCCTGAAACTGATGTGATGCAGTCAGCTGGAGAGAAGACATCTCACTCTGTCGGAGTTGTTGGGACTAAGTGACACTGTGGCTTATTATCACCTTATGAGTTTTGATTTGTGGATATTTTGGGTTGCAGTGTCCTGAATTTTATCATTGTATGTTCAATGTGTTTTTTGTGACAGATTTTGATTATTTTTTTTTTACAGTGGTGTGGACAGCTGTTCACACCTAAAGTGCAGTACAGTGCAGAGCAGCAACAGTGTGGGAGTGAGAAGTAATATTAGAGGGGACAGGGAGTGGAGCTGAGAAGTGTGACTCACAAGAAAACGGATTTGTCAGAACTCACTGCCATACAGAAGAAAGACTTCAACCTTTTATCCAATATTTATTAGATTACTTGCTTCTTCATTTGTACTCAAGGCTGGTTTTACTTTTTTATATGATTACATGATCATTGTGTTTTAATGAGTACTTGCTGAATAAATTGTTAACTGTAGACTGTCTCTCTTGGGCAATTTGTCACTCCTGTTAGAGCAACACTCTGCAGCAGTCCTGGGCTCTCTCTTTGGCGGCATTGTCAACACTAACCAACCCAACCTCAGCCACAATTACAAAAACAGACCCGACACAGCAGTGTTACAGAATAACGCTTTCTTTGACCTTCTTTGAAATGTCGTCGTAGCTCAAAGTGTTGGTTGGAATCATTTTGAGAGACTGACCAACTGACGTGGCCATTTTTTACACGACAGGCAAAAACTTTAATAGGAAACTAAAAAGAATAATTTGGTGATGTTAGAAAATGCCATGTAAACTAAGATGGTAGCGAATAACCACGGAGAATCCTGGAAATACGGATCCCGCTGAAAAAGATAACTGCACTTTTCTACAGAATGGAAAATGCAATCTGAACTACACGGTGACATATCCGATTTACTACAATGTGCCAATGTCCAGTAGACAGCAGCTCCAAATAGATGCAAAATGTAACAAAAGCACACGACCATCTGGACACTTTTATTCTCTTTAATTGGCCCAAAAACCTCTCAAAATAGATGTGCACCAGTTTACCAAGACAAATGCAAAACCTTAGCTCCACTCTCACTGCTACAGAATGATTGGCCCATAAGAATGGGAGAAAGAGCTCTTAATGTCGAAACAGAAGGCAGAAGCCAGTTGCTTCATGACTAACTTGCCTGTGCAGCTGCACTGGATGGCCGAGCAAGCTCAAGAAGATGAAGCTTTATGGTCAAATTTGAGTGTCTCATTGTCTGTACATGCATTTTATTGGTGTGACTAAATGCTCCAGATGCTCCTCTCACACACAGTGATGCAGTAAAAAACAAATTAATAGCCATTATCATCCACAAACATTTGGGAGGCCGCAAACAGATGGAGGAGGCTGCTGCTGAACATTTTGAGGACGAAATCCCCTTTTTTTTTTAACAAACTCGACTGTAAAACATCGGCAACGGATGGGCAAGGTGATTTATTCTGACTCTACAACACAGACTAAGACAGAACCTGAACACCTAAATCCAGGGAGGATTGTATTATTTCTGGTGCACCAAACCAGATCTGCTGAACCTCCTGCAGTGGATCTGGTTACAACTTTGTTCATCTTCACTCGGTTCCTGATCAGTATGATGACATCAGTCGGTCAGGTGGTATGCATTGGATGCATGTTTTATATTAAACATATAATGAATCAGGTTTTTGATTAATAAAACAAAACTGCCGTACAAGCAGACTTCCCAGCATGCTCTGTTTAAGAGGTAAACCTCTCTTCTGTAGTTTGAGGTAGACATGATGACAATGTGCTGTTTGCCTTTTTTTTTTTAACTTTAGCTTCAACATAACTCAAGGAGTTCAGTAAATCCACACATTTCAATCAAACAAGACCGTTTACAAAATAGACAATTATAGGTAAACTGGACAGCTAAAGTTAATCCTCTCTGATGCTCCTCCAGTTTGTGGTACCTGCGGCACCGGCAGGAATCTGAGGTTCTCTGATCCGGGCTGGTCAGTTGTTGGTGCTTAAAGGCTCCAGTGAGAAAACCGGTCTCTTCAGGTAATAACGCCCAAACTTCACCATTATGTTTAGCAGAACCAGTGGTTAATGAAGTTCCTATTTGAAGAGATTCCCTTCTCCTTGTGTTTACATGCAAACCAAGTCCCCCATGTGAACCAGATACGTTTGCTCATAGGAATCACAGGAGGCATCACTTGTTTAGTAAGAAACAAGGCCTCCGATGGAAAATATCAGGGAGTTCTTCTAATAAATGCTGACATTTAGTACAGCCAAAGCCTGGCCCACTTCCATTATGTTTATCAGAAAACAAGTTCACCTGGCCCACATGGGCTAAAAGGCAATTTTCTTTTCATTTGCAAATAGTTTAAGTCCAGGTTTTGACATGCCAGAGGAGTACATATCCAGGCTTCAAGCTCCAGGAACTTACATTTTTACACAGCCAATACAATTAGGAAAAGATGGGTAGCCATTTTCGGGCCTTTAACCGTGGCTAAAGGTACGCAAACACCTCTCTAGTTTTCCTCCCTGGTTCCCCCTGCGCAGGACGAGATGCATTTAAAGAATCAATTAAGGTGGAGATGGAGAACATTGCGACTGACCTTTCAGAGAGGGAAATTAAAAGAGCACCTCTAGCTCATAGGAAAAAATGAGCGGTGGATAAAAGGCTTCTTTCTGGCTGCTTTTGCCTTTTAAATACACTTACAGTCAGTCTTTTGTGGGAATTTGTTTTGTGGGAAATGAATGAGCGGGCCATATGGGTGACATTTACAGAGCTGGTCGTGCGAAGGCGGTTCATGGTTCAGTTGCTTTACTGTACTGGATGGAAAATTAACTGAGGCCTACAGTATTAATATGGGTCACTCCAGAAAGTGTGCGTCACTGGGCACAGCTAGACTAATGTCTTTGGGGGAGCCATCAATATTAAGTACAGTCTGGTTGACAGTTAACTTAAAGGGGTAAAGGGACACGGATTTTCCCGAGAGAGAAGAAACGTGCAGTACGATAATGTAACAGTATGTGAATGAATATTGATCTCTGTGTAAGTTAATTGCTTATCTTTTTACCATAATTATTCAAATGTATCTTTGGTCATCTTCCGACAACAAGATCCGCAGCCTTCACAGTGAAGATGTAAAGCTTCCTTCAGGGAGTGGTTAGGATATAAATACATCTCCTCACACCCACCCTCACCACCCATCAGTAATCAACGATGGACGAACAATTAACAGGAAAGACTGTTACCACCACAATCTTAACTGTTTTGTGAAGTAGTTTGGCTTTCTTGAAGAAATTGTATTTTCTTGATTCCTGTTGTTCTGGGTTTTGTACCCTCATGGTTGAAATGAACTTATTGTAAGTTGCTTTGGATAAAAGCGTCAGCTAAATGAAATGTAATGTAATGTAATGTAAAAGTCATTATAAAATTGTCTACAATGACCCTTTTTTGCATTTTCTCTTTGTTTTCAGTGGCATATACCAAATAACATAATAATGACATGCACACAAGGGAGATCTGTATATACTGTATATATATATATATATATAACTGTGAGCATACATTTCTTTAGTCTGTCAACTGTAACTTCACGATGAATAATTGATGACATAATAAAACAAGATGCTCTCAGTCCCAGAGTGTCAAATACTGACATTTTATCAAAGCTGTCTCATATAAAGGTGCCGTGTCCAAGCCATTTATTAATTGTTATACTATGATAGAAGTGGAGAATTTAAATAAAACAATCTAGTCTACAATTTAGACTGACATAAACTACTGATTAAAAAAGAGCTGCCTTGTATTTCCTAAATAATTGTGAATCAAATATACTCTCGTGCATAACTTGAATACGTCCGTGTATGTTTATTTCATCACAGTCTGATGGCCGACACTGCTGTTCTCTGTGTACCACCCCAACACCAGCGGGGGCCACGACGCCCAGCCTGCAGCCCTCCTGCCTGGGGCCCACAGTGGCAGATGGCCAGGACAGGCTATGCCGAGCAAGGCACTGTGGGTATGGAGAGGAGCCACAGGATGCTGAGCTGCACACACAAACACACACACACACACACACACACACACACACACACACACACACACACACACACACACACACACACACACACACACACACACACACACACACACACACACCTGTGCTCATGTAAGCCGATGACATGGATACTGGGACACTGAAGTTGCAAGATATCTGACATTTAGTGCATTTAAAGTGACTTCATTCATGTTGAAACACTTTTATTCAGAGTGCAAGTTTTTACAGGTGAATATCTCTTCTATAACTTTGGACAAAATCTAGTTCTACCTCACTTTGTGCTCATCTTTAAATTTGTTGATTTTCAGAACAAAAATGAAGGAGATTCCATGTTTTTGTTCATATTACATTTATTCATGATATGTGATTATATATGAAATGTAATTAATTCAAAGTTCCTTTGCAGTGAGTGTGAGCAGCTTTTTGAGAGCCATCTCATTAAAAAGTAGATGAAAACAGAGGGTGCTGCGTAGAAAAAAATTACACTGCAAAAATATACAATTGAATAGAAAAACATGAATAAGTAAAACATTTTCAGAAAAACAAAACATTGTAGCTTCCACTGCTGCTTCATAGTCATCGCTGTATGAAGTCCCGACATGACTGGACCTACTCAAAACTTTACAGCTACTTTCATCCGTCATTTTGGCCACATAACATTGTTAGTTTCGATTGCTGTGTTAGCAATAGTTCTCCTTCCGTAAACTCTCACAAAAATAAGTTTTGCTTTGCTGTTTTTTAATCTGGTGTCCTTTTATTTAAAAAAGGATTTTAAATGTGGTACTTTCTCTTGTAAGGGAGTGTCTCTGTAATGTGGTGAATGAAATGAACTGAGGTCTACTCTTCTTCTACCGTTCATGGGTATAACATGGCTTCCTCCTAAAAGGAGCAACTTGCAGGTCTGTCAACATGTGGAAAACAGTAGCTGGGGGTTGAGCTGCCAACTCTGTGATCAGTGGATGTCTATTTCTACCTGATGAGTCGCCTACTTCCTGGTACGACCAGGCCAGCACACGTCCAGCAGGTACGGAGGAACATTCCTTCGGGGTGGTGGTTGTGTCCACCTGATGAAGTCAAATATTCACTCGCTTTTCACCTCTGATTTGATTTTCACCATCTTCTGAGAGAAAAATTGGAGTTGCACTGTTAGCTAGAAAAAACATGACAATAAAGCGACAGAGCTGAGGGCAACAGCAGAGGGAGGCTACTACACTCTGTGGATTCATCAACACAACTGACCCGACTACTATTACTGCACCTTTAATTTAGAGCAAATATCTGCCTGATATATCATCAAGCCGGTACATCGGTCTAACCCCAGCACACACGCACAAACACAACCACCTGCAGGGGGGGAAGGGAGATTATCCTCCTTGACACAAAGTTGAGACTAACACATACGCTCAGGCGCACATAGCCACACACAGTCTGAGCTCTGACAAACACAGGGAGGCTGGGGTGTCGACGCACACTGAGCACCACCTGTGCCCGAGCTCGGAGAGATCGAAGGGCAAAGTCCCGCGTCTCTACGGGGAGGACAGACTGGCACTGCTGGGCAGGTAGGCATGAAGGGAGCTGAGCCCACCCTGTCCTACTGTATCAGCTGGCATCTCACAGATTAACACTTGGATGGGCAGATAGGCTTGTTAATACATGCTCCCATCCACCCCCACCTACCACACACACACACACACACACACACACACACACACACACACACACACACACACACACACACACACACACACAAACAGCTAAATCCTCTACCACAGAGAACAGATTTCAGGCTCATCGTCTCCATTCTGTCAGGGTGAAGACGTGAAGCGATGGCGGGTGTACCGGAGTGATCCCAGTCAGGATTATCAACACTATCATGGGTGGGAATCGGTGGAGAATAGGAGTCTGAGCCATGCTGCAGGGGTGGAGGTGGGCAGGGGTGGAGTCAACTGAAGGTTGTAAACCAGAGAATGAGGCAAAGATTAAGATGTGTTAGCAGACAACACATTGATACAGAGGATGAAGTGACTGCAGGTGATCAGTAGGAGAGCGATGCTGTAAAATATGGCTCCAAACACTGAATGGTGTCATATCATCTGCAGTAGGCTTTGTTTAAAGCAAGAAAAGATATTTATTGCTCAGCATATTTTTTGCTAGGAAGGCTATGATTCATATTGTATTATTATTATTATTATTATTATTGTTATTGTTATTGTTATTATTATTATTAATAATCTCAAGTCTCAAATCCAAAGAGGATTCCTGAGTTTGGAAGATTTCACAGAATTGTCAGACACATGCAATAACAAATTAAAACAAGCTGACCCTCCATGTTTCATTTTCTTTCTCTAATCTTTTAACACAACATCTTAAAACCAGGAGGAATTCCTGAGTCATTTTTGCATCTTTTACATTTTTCTGATAACATATGTTATCTGGAAAAACGACCTGATCCCAGTGAAAACTGGTGCAGTTTATATTGTAAGTTCTGCCCACTGCTTTATGCAAGGGTTGCACCTGTGGGGGGAGGGGCAGTGGTGCAAGTCTGCCACACTATGTTTTCTTATACTAATAAGGGTCATGAATGATGGAAATGTCTTCATTATTCACAAAGTGGTGACCAAACATGGTAAGTAGTTGAAGAACATGCCGAGGGTCAATTTTCTAAATAATATATCAATGCGTAAACTTCCAACCTTAAAACACATCACAAAACGGACAAATAAGAAACCATTTAACAACGTTTACCCACGATAAAAGCACAGAAATCAAAGAAACATGATTTAAAAAATTCACTGATATATGGGAGTAACTTTTAACAATAATGTCTAATTGACATTGCAATGTATTATTACATTGTTGTGGTTTTTATAACTTTTCTTGTTTTGTTGTATGTAATGTCAGCGATTAGGAATTAATAAAGTACAACCATAATCATATGAACAGAAAACTATGCACTGCTGAAGAGAAGTCTAAATATTGTGGCCAAGATTTAGCAAATTGTTTTAATTAACATACTCATGAGTAAACTTGGGTATGAACAAACAGTCTTTTCGTCAACATTGGTATTCTTTTCGCATGTGTAGCCTACAATCTTTTCCTGAAAACGAGCCAGGCTGCATTCTTTTCGACATACAATTAAACTATAGTCAGAAAAGAAAATTCTTGAGTTAAACGCTTTTAGAGGAGGTTTAAAAGGTGCTTGTAAAAGCATCGTCCTGCTCCTCTTCCTGTCATGGTTGTTTTGGAAAGACATGACTTTGGGTTTAATTGCATTTAATCAAATTTGAATAAAGTGTAGAAGCGTTCAGTCAGTTTCAACCATCTGATGGCAGAACTCAACACGCTGCACAGATGATTCACAAAAAGAACGTGGAAAATCACGTCCTTTTCTTTTCTGCTTAAAGCATCTGCAGACACTGTAGTGTTTGATGAAATACAAAATATTTATCCCCTTACAGAAGAAACACGTACATTTGTCCTGTGCAAAAACTCGTGATCTCATGAGTCCACATGCACACGTGACCGTGCACTTGTGAAACCTGCATTTTGCCCTAATGTGGTTTTGGAATGTTTTTATGGTGTAATTTGTGAAGCCAATGTAGATTCATGTAAAAACTTATTCACCTATTTTTCCCATGTTAACATAAATTGCAACATGTGATAAACATGTGTCACGCATGTGATGAGGTTTTTTTTTCTGTAAGTGTTACAGCAAAACTAGGATGAAAACTATGATAGAGTGAATGAGAAGAGTATTTCTGTAAGTCAGCACAGAGTTTAGAGAGTTAAAGCTCGTACCAGCATTTAAAAGGAATTCAAACAGTTACAGTAGTCCAGCCTGATTTCCTCGTTTGCTCAGTGACAAAGTAGCAAACCAATAAATTAAATTAAATAATGTCCAAAACTGACAACAACATCCTAAGAGAGAAAATAATAAGACCAAAAAGGATCATGATCATTTTGCCACTTATAGCAGTCCATTCAATTTAATTAGATAGATTTCAACATTTACAAGAAATCAGATCTATAAACAACAAGTATGGGAAATATTGATTTAAGGGAGCATACTTCGCTCAAGTTTTTGCACAATGCCAAAAAAAAGATTGCTAGATCAGATAAATCCCACGAATCACATGATACGATAATTAATAACCTGCATGTGACTCCTGAAGTACATAAATAATACGATGATTCATGTTCTGATTCACTAACCACTAATGTAATCATCTGTACAAACAGGGAATTTATGAGGTTGTGCTTTGTAATGATTGGCATGCCAGAGGTACAAACACTATTGGACTGGGGTTTGTATTTCTTAATCTCTCCAAAGCATCTGAGATGAAAAGATGATAAATAGTAGTGCAGGGTCATAATCTTTCTACTGACCAACACACAGCCTTCACTACCTATTCAGCATAGTATATCATGCCGACATCAGAGGAGTGCCTTGTCTCTCCGTCTCTCTGCCCCTGTATGTTTGTACTATCACCTTCCAGTTATGACAAGGGATGATGATTAGTGAGCAACAGATCTGGGATCCCATCAGTTAAAACTACTCACAGGGACAGCGCCTCTACGAGAGAAACACAGACGTAGAAGAGCTGCTATCTCGCTCTGTCTTTCCTCTCTACCACCTCTTCTTATAATCTCATATTCCCCTTTTCCTCTTCACTTTTTTTCCCCACTCCCTGTCACCTTCAGCCAATCTGCCTGTTTTCTCCCACCTTGCTTCTGTCTTCCTACATTTTCACCAGCACTGGAGTGAAATACAAGCAAGCGACAGCTACCAGTTTATTATCAGGTGAACACCAGCCAGTGAACACCAGCCAGTGTGGCTGTGTGTCTGACCCACCATGTCAACCTCCTCCTTTGCCACCCTTGAAAAATGGTACAGCCATGTTATCACTGCTATTACATCACGGTCACCTTTGGAGGCTAAACACAAACACAAATGCATTAAGAAGTTGGTGTATTACCAAGACATTGAGCTCCATCCTCTGGCAACTTTGGATATCCACAATATTACTGGTTGAGATACTGTATATTGCTTTGGATGAGGACAGTCAGCTGGTGGGATGGAAAATTAACATTCAGTGGATGCTTTATTAAAGACAACATTGAATAAACATTGAATAAATGTTGCCTCATTTCTTTCATTAACAAACATACAAACTAATAATGAGAAATAAGCTTGTTGACAGAGACCAGAAAAGTTAGCAATGGCATGAAAGTAGGGCTGAAACGTTGCCACAAAATATGGTTGTTGGTACCAAATTTGTTATCAAAAATAATAATAATTTCAACATTAACTGTTTTATATTGCTGGGCACTCAATGTGCTAAGACACAAACACTGTGTGATAGACTGGATAATAATGGTGGTAGTGTACTAGCTTCTCGAGCTGCACCAGGCTGTTAGCCGAAACACGAGAACCTTCGTGAACTTACTGTTTGGAGTATTGCAGTTTTTTTGACTTGTCTATAATTGAACTCAATCTTCTGATTTAAAAGGCAAATGAACACCATATTTGATGTATTTACTTCTCCTGTTGCCAGTGACATTGTTATGTCCAGTATCTATGGCATCTAAGGTTCCCTTTTACACTACAAAAACAAATACAGACAGAATTTTGGCATGGATTACTGAAGCATTGGTTCTCAGGACATCCCTATAAAGGGAACCTGTTGCAAGCTGAAACAGTTCAATTTTAGTTGTGATCCACCGTTATACTGCTATATTATTATTATTGTGCTAATTGAGATCAGTTACTTATAGAATAACCTTGAAATAATGTGTTTTAATTGCACTTGCCCTGATAGGTTACTATCACTATGGGGATGGCCTTGATCAATTTCTGATCAAACCATATCAATCTCATAACTTCCGGTTACTTCCTAACTACTTCCGGCCTAAGCCCCGCCCCATCCGAATACGGATACAGATCATTTAGTTGGTTTAACAGATACAGATAATGCTATCCTTGCTCGTCCTTAGTGCCTGCTGATGCCAGTTAGTCAATGACAGTGCCTTCTGCTTTCTGTGTGGGTCACTCAGAGCCGCCGAGACTTGGTCAAGAACAGGTTTCCGGAAAGTCAAGCATCATTCTCAGGGGTTTACTAAAGATGAGAGAAGTCTTTCAGACAATGTGTTACATAAAGAAACAATTAGAAACCTCTTAAATACTGACTCTGGCCATGAAGCTGAGGATGAAAAATAGTTTACGTCTTACACAAACCCTCAAAAAAAGCAAGCAGAGAAAAGATGTGGATGAGTGAAATAAAACAAAAAGTTAAGAGTAAAGGAAAAAGGAACTGAAGCACAGCCGAGCTGAGACAGAACAAGGTTAAAGATGGGGAGGGACAGCTCGTATTCACCAGTAGTTACACCACGACCAGCCTGTTATCCTCAGGATATACGTTCATATTGAATGATTCTGCAACGCATGATTTAAATCAGTGACATTGCAGGTGTTGTGTCCTTCATGCAGCAAGTTAAAAAGTAGGGGTATGTAGTGGTGAACAGGAGTGTTGTTCAGTACATCCAACTGAACGCTGGAAAACAGAGCTTGCATCAATATTTTGGCTTTTTTGCAAAATTGTGTTTTGGGAATTGCATGCCATTATTATTTAACTTACATCCTTTTTAGATCAAAAATTCATGTTGGATAATTCAACATTTTTGGGAAACATGCTAACAATTTAGTGTTTCTGTTAAACATTAAATGGATGCATTGTATCAACGTTAACAGATAAGGCCTAGTCCCAGTGACGTGGTGGAGACCCAAACCTTATTGCACATTCTTCGTCATTTCCGATTTACATTACCCACAATGCAACTCAACTACTAACAGTTATGTCCAGGGCCGGGTTTAAAAAAAAAAAAAAAAAAATCTATTTTCTGATTAAAATTGATCATGACTTGAATATTCCAATAATAGCCAACCAGAGTCTGTATGGGTGTCAGATCTGGCCAATCAGAAGTTGTGTTGACAATGATTGACACTTTTATAGCCAATGAGATTCTGAACATGAGTATATGGGCCTTCAGTGGGCGGGGTTTATACCACAAAGAAAGAGTATCATGTTGTGAAGACGTTGTCGTTGAATAAAAGGAGCATGAATGAAACAGCTTTGGGATCTATTGTTAATGTAAACATTCATGTTTTTAATAATGCACTATACTAGAAGGTTTCTTGTAAAATTTACAGAATCAGTTCTTTGAGATTTTGTTTCATATCCAAGCAAAACTGGTAATGTAACAGAAATATCCTGAAATAACAGAATCAAATCAAATCAGGACCTTATGAAGTAGAATTTAATTGATTTGGGAAATATGTGGCAATACTTATTGAAGGATTCAGATGTGCTAAGCTAGTAGCGGCCTGGTAGTCTCACTTGTTTCTAACTCCACACCAACATAATGTTTCATTTTTCAGTACCGACCAACCAACCAACAATGACTGAAGTGACATCACTTGACAATATGTAAACACATACAGAGTGAAGCCTTGGAAGCTGTGGAAATACATGACTGCATATAATTCTTCGACCATGCATGCGACACATAGGTATAATCATTCTAATGAAAGCTGGTCATGCAGTATATTGCGTAACAGTTGCGTTACAATAATAAAATTGTTAATTGCATACTTTTGTATGAAAACCTATATTTTTACATACGGGTGTTCACAACTTGGGGAAGTCTGTTAAAAATAAATGTTAGTTTGAGTTCTGGCTGAAGACAACATGGTAAAAAATGTGTAAGATTCATGTATACAATATCCTTTTGAATGGTAGAACTTTAAGGCCAATTTTCCTCACGAGCTAAAATATACAGAGAAATGATCTATGATCACATTTGTCCTGTTAGAAACTGTTATTATATCATGTGAGGTGAGGGGGTGGGGTTTCCTCTGCTGCTCTTTCAGTATCGTTCACCTGCCTCCGTGTGTGTCTGTGAGTCTCGCTATGAACGAGGGGTAAACAAAAACCACGTGCTTGCTTTTTGGAAACAACTCATCACTTGTTGGACCACAAGAACACGATACTGATAGCTGTTATTAAAGAAGAACTCACTGATTCAATAATATGACCTGCAGCCGCAGCGCCGCAGCTGACAGGCAGGCGACACGCAGCAGGTGTGGATACACACCGTCCGAGGTAACGCACACGCCACGCAGGCAGTGGTGTGCCAGCCCAAACTCCCACATTAGAGTTGCACCATCTTCCATGTGGTAAAACAAAAGGAATGAGAAGTAAACCTGAGCTGTCCCTGAATAGTAAAGAGGAAAAGAAGGTGGTGGTGGGGGGTGTGTGGTTTAAAGAGATACCTAGCGGCTGTACAGATGTCTAGCAGTATTGATGTATGAGGGATCTGGGAAAGTGGTGGTGTGAGCTGCCAGACAGCGGCTAAGTGATTAGGGACGTGCGGCGTAACCCTGCGCCATATTTAGCCGTGGCGGGGGCGCCCCGTCCCCTGCCTTCTCCCCGAGGCCCAGCGCCAGATGTCGAAAGCTGCTGCGGCACGCCTGGCAGAGCAGGTTGGCAGCAGGGTGGCACAGCACGCCTGGGTACAGTGAGGATATACCCCCCCACCACCACCACCACCACCAACTGCTGCTCATTCACTCATGAAAAGAAATACACTCTACAGATTGGATCAGCACAGGGGAGTACTGGCATTTTATTTACATTTAGTTACAAATTATTGTGGTCCAGACTAATTACATTGTTGAAATGATGATAATATGCTATATACTATACCTTGTCCTATCTCGTGGAAGCTCTTCTCCTGAGATTGGCAATGTCTGTGTTGCAATTCTGAGAAGCAAGCAGAAAGTAGCAGATATGAATCTGTTCAAGGTAACAGAAAATGAAAAGAAGACACATTAGAGAGGCTTCAGTTTTATCATAAAAACGTATACTTAACTTGTGCTTAACGTGCTTATTCTCAAACTTTATGACTTTGTCTCATGAACGTACTGACTCGAGGAAAAGGGGTGACAGTTCATGAAAAATGACAGACAAGACTCCAGTCTCAGCTAGATTGTTGCAGGTTAGCTGCAGCTAACCTCTGTATGGATAGAAAGCTGGTTGCTTGTGGTGAGATAGAGGTCGCTGCACAAACAGCCCACATTAGAGTGAATGTATTGAGGCCAAATTTAGTTGCAACAGATGTGATCATGCCCTGAGCTTTCGGGTTCCTGCACCAGGCCACAATATCTGCTGAGCATATTAAAGCCTCATACAGGAAGAATGAAGGGATTTCACCTGTTAGGCGTCCAATGCACTAGTTTCCTAAGTTTCCTTAACCGAAATCATCACCTAAATTCTCTGTGATGAAGTTAATGTATTTAATGTAATATGAACACTCCCCCTCCTTTTGGCAGGCTGTGCAACACTTCAGACATTCAATGGATCAAAATGTCAACTTAGCAACGGACTGTGAATGTCAGATTTACTCTCACAAAATTTGTGAAGCATATTTATTCTCCAGATGAGATAAAATGCTTTGATTTACAGTATTTGACCCCGTGACCGTTCGTCAACCATCACCCTCAGGACAAACTTAACATTTTTTGCAAAGATCTTTCATATTTATAATTATCAGGCGGATTGCATCATACTATTGAGACTGGAAAATCCAGTTTTCAATAGTTTTTGTGGTTTTAAAGCTGCTCAAAAAGCTTTTTATCACCAAAGAAATAGTGAGAAAAGAAAAAAAAAATTACTGGCCAAGAAAATCAGTTATTATATCAGTTGCTTTAATTGCAAAAATATCACTATCAGATTTAAAATATTCCCATCACTTGAACCCTGATAAACACCTTTAGGCAGACAGAACCACACACACGCACACACACACACACACACACACACACACACACACACACACACACACACATGCACACAACCTTAACTCACTGCTCTCCCTGCAGATGTTGCGCTAACAAGTGTCCCCCAATTAGTCATTCTCTCCTTCTGCCTGCTCCCCCTTTTTTTGTTCTTTCCCTCTCACTCTAGGACACTCTGCCGGAGGCTGACCAAGATAAAGTTTTGACTGGCAGGACCATTTGTTTTAATCAGGTGTTTGCAGACGCTTCCCTGACCTCCATTAGTTGAAGTTTTAATTGAAATTAACCCCCACTACTACCCCAATTAACCCACGTCCCCCCTGACTGGTGCCCGCCCTCGTCCCGAGCATCTGTTTCGGGACAGGGGAATGGGAGACAGAGCGGGAGAGCGGAGGGGAGGAGAGGGAGACCGAGGATGCGGTGTTGACACCCTAGGAGAGGTGGCATCACATCGAGTGCACGCCAACAGAGCCTGGCTCGTCATGGAGCCCCGGGGGGGGGGGGGGGGGGGGGGGGGGGGCTTCTGTCTTACGACATAACAGCAGTAAGGCTATACGTGGCTTAGTCTTGGCCAGCAGGAGGTGTGTGTGTGTGTGTGTGTGTGTGGGGGGGGGGGGGGGGGGGGGGGGGGGGGGGGGGGGGGGGGGGGGGGGAGATGAGCCCAAACATGGCAGAGAATGGAGATATCCCATAGGGGGACAGTGACTAAAAGGAAAGATGGGAAAGTTGGGAGGATGAGAGAGTGAAGAAGTAGTCAAGGATGGGGGAGTGGGTAGAGGGAGGGAGGTGGTAATTACTGTACAGCGTGCTTTCTATCTTAAGCCCTCCTGCAGGAGATAAGAGTGTGTGGATAGAGTGCAGAGTGTGTGTGTGTGTGTGTGTGTGTGTGTGTGTGTGTGTGTGAAGCCTCCAGCACCTGTTTCCTTGCCTGTGGAAGGTGTAGAGTGAGGAAGCTGTCAAAGAGGCCCCTCCAGCTCTGAGACTATTGAGTCTGCTCTGCACACATGCTGGAGTATCTTTGTTTAGCCTTTCTCCATTCTTGAAGTGTATTTGTATGATTACAGCTTCAAGGTGACGAGAGTCAGAGCACAAATGTAAAAGCAACAGTAAAAATCCTGGACTGGATAGACCACTGTTAGAAGAGCAGTTTAAAGGAATAGTCCAATACAAAAAATGTCTTTTTTTTTATTTTTTAGTGTGCATCTTGCTGCAGTTTTATTATTATTATCTGGTCAAAATCCACTTACTTGTATCAGACTTTCTGATATCTGATTTATTGTATAAAAGTAGCATGCCCTTGAAACGTACAACATCTTTGCACTCAGTTGTAGAAAGACCAGTAACTTCACTTGTGTGGCTTCTATGATCATTTTATAGATAAAGCTTAAATACACATGACAACATTTCCATCAGTTTTACAGTTTGCAGTTTACAGTTGTTTACAGTTTTCACCTTTACTGTTACAACTGCAGTTGTTGGGGAGAGCAACTGTAGTCATTTTTAGTTTGCATCGTTTAGCACTAGACTCCAACAGTTAGCCAGTGAGATAATGTCCAAATAGTGGCAGCTCGCCTTTGCCGCATTTGATCTGCTGGATGTCATACTTGTTAATCCTGGATCCCGTGAGTCACTTTGCAGTAAATACATTGCGTCACTTCCTGTCGCAATTGCACGGTGCAATGTGACGTTCGTGGATTTATCTCAGCTCATAAAGCTTAGCTCACCAACACTGAGTCTCTGTACAACAGCTAATTTCAGACATCGGCTTCTTCAACCTGTGTTGCAATATTTCTCGCAAAATTTTGTCTGAACTCACTATCTCAGATCTGCTAGCTTAGCAGTCAGCAACGTAGAGACTCTCACCCGAAACTGAAATTGAAACAGATAAAATAACATAAATAACATATTTGTGGTTGGATCTACTCTTGTGTTTCTTTCAGGGTGAGCAGGGGTTTGAGTGGTAAGGGGAACACTGAGGTTGGGAGGAGTTACAACTTGGGTAAATCTTCCATTAGAACACTTAATTTTCAGCCTTTTTGAAATATTTTGGCCACACACAAGTTGTGTGCACAGCAGTAACTGAGTACGGATGAAAGGCTTCTCCGTGTGCAGCTAGCATCATTTGGATTGCTTGCGTATGGAGGCATTGCAATTTGTGGCGACAGAACAGAACCTGAGTTGCACACTGCGCCTCCACATGCATGAGTCTCTGCATGCACATGCTGTGTAAAAGATGTGGTATCGGTTGTTGTCAACTATGATTTCAGTCACAATGCCCTCCTTATTTCCAGTCTGGCTATTTTCATTCTGATATGGTGTACTTCCAACTAAGACGTTAACTGATTGCTTTTTGAAGACAGTAGTCATAAAGCTAACCAGAGGGTAAAACCATAAAAGTGTTGATGTTTTTTTGTTTTATTTTGTTTCTATCAAAACA
>NW_027185391.1:2356427-2438927 GCF_022577435.1 Embiotoca jacksoni
TTTTGAATAATCCGGACCACCCTCTCCACCACCGTTTCAAGGTTGTCTGGTTTGCAGCCAATTATGGAGCCGGCCTTCTTAACCAGTTTGTTAAGTCTGTTGGTGTCTCCGGCTCCAATGCTGCAGTGGACAGTGCCCATTTTCACTGTTTCGTCTTCCCTTTTGCTGGAAGTGCTGATGTGTCATGTTTATATTCCGTCTGTGGTACATTCAGAATAAAGGCAAATCCATCGTTGCAGATTGCTGGTGGTTGAATAACATACTTACAGCATACTGTATATCCCAAACAGCCAAGAAACATGTCTCAGCTAGGATGTCCAATTCCAACCCACTTTTATGGACAGCAGTGTCATCAGGATATAAATTGCAAAGGATATTTATGTTAAGTCTGCAATCGCTGGTAATGTGAGTAACACTCTGGATGCCAAAATTAAAGCCCAAAGCAACTCTTTGTCTCAGAAATCATCATAAAAATTGAAATTTTTCCTCCCATGTTGTTACTGGAAACAACAGTTTGACATGTGTTTTCATGGCCCGATTGATGAAGACATTCCCTGAATAGCATCTACAAGAACTGCACAGTCCCAAAGCTTTTTTGGCTTTTAAGTCTGGGTCACTAGCTCAACAATCCTTCCCCGGTATCAGCTGAGAGACAGCCACCCTGAGACCCATGTGGTGAACAGACGGCCTAACCAGAGCATATCTCATCCCTCTGGATGTTAATATTTATTGACGGCACTAGGCTGGTGTTAGAACATTAAAAAGGGGATCGGGAAGAAGGGCTCTGTGGACTTAAGCCCTGGGAGGCCACGGCGACTCAAAGTCTTATTCAGATGATGTGCTGTGAGATGCTTGTCCTTGAAGAAAGGGAATTAGTGTCTGTGGAAGTCAAAGGGAAAATGGAGAGTGAGAAAAAAGAGTTAGGAGGATGAGAGAAAGACAGGAAGAGAATGTGTTTGACAGAAAAATGTGTGTATGTGGATTTGTGAACGTGTGTTTGCATGCATATGCGTGCACTTGTCTGCAGATGAGATAGAGCAAAACAGAGAAAGGGGGAGAGAAAGGCAAAGCAAGACTTCTTCACGCAGGGAGAGATGATGCAAAAAGCACTGGCTGGTACAAAAGTGTTACCACAGGACCGAGCAGACAATCCCCTCTCCAGGAAACGCAGATCAAAGCGGATTTAAGTAGTCAAGACTTGTTCCGTGCGGTTCCAACCAGCAGTCTCGACCCTGTAGCCATACTTTTCCTCTCTGTGTTAAGATCAGTTAGAAGGTGTGACGAAGCTCTGGAATTGAGTCACAGTAAAATTTGATGGAGAGACTCTGGTGTTTCTAAGGAGCTCTCCAATACGTGTGGAGGTCGCTTGAGTTGCTGGAAAATACATTTTAATTATGTTTCTGTGGAGAGTTGAAGCAATTCGTCAAATATTTGATGATGCCTCTAAAATGAATGGGTTTGCTGGTTTATTCATAAACTAAATATTTTTAAAAGTTTTGGTGACGGCATGAGTTTTGAAAACAACTTCTTAACCCATCTGTACACTATCATAATATTCACATAAAGTCTATTGAAATGTGCATACGTGTTTAAATCACAGAAAGGTTGGTTCACGTTTGACCCTAACCTTTGCTATTCTCTTTGTACTCAGTCGATATTTACTTGAGAGACACGTCATTTAGAGTCATGAATGCAACGATCACAGAGCCGTCACTTGACCTTTTTTCCAACTTGAAAATCTTTGTGTCTGTTTAAAAACATCAAATGTGTCTCAGGCTGTGTTCAGACCGAAGGCCAATCGGTTTGTTTGCTCAGGTCAGATCTTTAGCACAGACTCTCCACACTGTTATTTGGTGCGTCCAGATATCACCAACCTATCTGCATGGGTTGCCGTGGGTAACGATGTACGCTGCTATGCTGACGACACGTCTATCCAGCACAGAAGCTGCTGGCAGGGTAGCGGCAGCAGACAGTTTATTTCAGCTACTGTTCGTGGACTGTTGTTCTCATTATCCTCTACGTTAATAAATCAACACTATCTGCTAGCGCTCTGCTAGCGGTAGCATAGATTCTGCTCACGCTGTCTCTCTGGAACTGACGTTGTCACCGTGTGTTGTATTGCAGGTGACACGAGAAATTCGATCTGAGCCAGCAGAGCGTCCAGACTGAGAAGCATCAGTAGAAATCTAATTGGAATCACATTTCAAACGACATAATGTGGTTTGTATTTGGATCGCAAGAATCGCATGTGTTCATGTGCGTTTTTTTGCTGTTCAGACTTTCAAAAATCAATCTGGATATGACAAAAATGACAGTCTGAAAACAGCTCAACTAACCACTGAGTTCAGTTTCAACAGTTGCAAAATTGTAATCGAACTATTTCCCAGTTAAAACTGTAATCTCCAGAACTAGTGGGTTCATAATCAGACTGAATTGGCCTGGTATTGTGTCTCACCAAGAACACAATGTCAAAGTTTTCATTTCTCTTATTTGCTTCATTTTGACCAACGACTGGGTAGTGAGTGTCGTTTCTGTCCTGATGAGGTCATTTTGTCAAAATATTAGTTTTAGCTGAAGCTGCAGCACTAATTCCCAGCAGTCAGCTTCCAATGATCTCAGGATATGTGAGAATTTAGGCGTTTTTATTCCTGTAGGTCAATTTACAATAACACATGCAGTTGTACTTATCTTTTTTATTCTACCCTTTTTGTGGCGAAACTATTCATTGATTCCCACCTATGTACAAAGCCTGAACTGGGGGACGAAGCCGATAATCAGATAACAAGACTGATTTTCAAGTTGGGGTTCACAGTGAGTTGTTTTCTGCTGCAGCTGAGAGATATTCAGAGTACAAATAGAGAAAACATGCATTAATTTCTTCCAGACTTTACAAATAAGGCAATATGTGCATAGTGGATATTGTAGATCTGGAACTACAAGAAGAATGTGCAAGATAGGTAGGTAGGTAGGTATATACTTTATTAATCCCCGAGGGGAAATTTTTTTAAGATGTCTGCATTAGAAACAATGAGATGTGATTACTCATCTGTGCTGTCTCGCTTTTAACTGACGACTCTGCAGCACAGGACAAGCTGGCAGGACAACACATAGATAGAGCAGAGTATGATGACTGAGGCTGCAACAGAGATAGTGAAGAACAGAGACAGCTGAAAAGGCTCATAGAGACAAAACATTGTTTAGATGAGGAGGAGGGGGGTGCGTGTGTGGGGGGGGGGGGGTACTTCTTGAATCTACAGCCTGTACACAGCTAAGAACTAAGTGGGTGATTCATTATTTATATTGATATATGGCTTGATCACAGACATACAATTTATTTCAGCTGGCGGAGAAGAGCAACAGTCAAACTCCGCCCCCTCGGAGTGAGGCAAACCCCTCCCCCATAGCAGGCCCGATGTCATCGAAAACCATCATCTTTCTTGTGTCGTCCACATAGCCAAGAAAACCCTCATCCAGATCACTTTGGAATTAAACTCTGTTCTTGGTGTTGCATATTCATATGAGATGGTCAGAGAACAGGACAGCAGTGTGCAGTCATGTTTCCTTTTAAGCCATATTTGCAGCTTCATACATGCGGGAAGGTCAGTCTGTAGGTCAACAGATATTTTATGAGTTGCAGTCCCCAGAGGATGAACCCGACCAACCGTGATCCTCTCACTGTACAGTGGTGGATATTTTTGTGTCTTGACAATAACGGAATGGATTGCTATGAAATGTGGTACATGGTGGATACCTCTGGTGCCCTGGGGATGAATCATGATGGCTCTGATGATCCCCTGACTTTGTAGCACCATCAGCAGATTTTACACTTATACCATGAAATACAACATATAAGAACAACAACCTGTACCGATATTCAGGATTCCCAGATGAATATTCCCAGTGACTTTATTAATCTACTGACTTTTTCTCTTGAACCATACTAATGTAGACATACAGTATGAGGCTTTGATTTGAATAGTTCAATAACGACTGAATGGATTGCCATTCATTTGGTTCAGCCATATATGTTCCCCTAAAGGTCGGTTGTAATCACCTGGATGTCAACAATGATGTGGAAAAGAGTATGTTTGGACAAGTATAATTGTTTATTTATATGTATCAAGTTCCATTGTGATGTATAAGATGCAACCTTTAAATTCTTCCTCTCCAGTTTTATTTGTGCCAAACTTTGACCCATTTGTAGCCCAACAACTCATCATGTGAAAACATCTTTATATTGTATATATATTTGTGCCTTCCAAAATGTCCCAAAACAGCATTACAGAAAAATGTCAAATATTTCAAGATAGTTGATAATCCAAAGTCTTACACATTTAGAATATAAACATTTTGTACCAAAAAAAAACCCCACTTCATATAGACAAATATATTATATTAAATAATACTTTTGATTATATTAAATATAAATACATAAATTATACCGTGAGTGGCTGTTTTTTTGTTGTTGTTTTTTTTTTTAATCCAAAATCCAAAGGATGAGGGATACACCCCCTGTGCAGCAGCATCTTCAAACCCTGCATGTGTCAACTTATTCCCAGAGCACTCCATCTGTAAGAAAGCATGCCTGGATCCTCCTCCACCCCCACTGTGAGCTCCTCCATGCCCAGGAGAGAGAGGGCAGACTCTCCCTCAGTGCGACAGGCTTGTTCTCCATTGCTGTCCCCAGGTGGGTTATCCTCTGAAAGCAAACCCCAGGAACACCACTCCTTCCCCCTTCATCCCATCACAGGGAGATAGATGGAGACAGGGCACCGTTCCACACTTTCTTCACGCAAGTTTCCGGCAGAGATGCTTCAACCTGCCGTCTGACCAGGTGTGGCTCCACAGAGAGGACGGTGACAAAGATCACACATGGCCTTAACCACAGAGTTGTGAGTTACCTACCTCTGCCACCTAACAGTAAGCCCAGATCGAGAGAATTCATTACTAATCAACCCCTCACCCCATTTCCTACGCCCCCACCCAAACCCTGCTCAAACTGCTTGCATCCTGTAATCCGACAGATTAATGGCAGAGCATGAAATGTGGCGTTTACGTCGACAAAAGTTAAATGTTGTAGGGAGGGAGGGGCGGGCAGGCTTTGGCGTGTGGATTACGCCCAACGAAACCCCCTTAATTCCAGTATAATTTGATGGAGCTGCCAATTTGCTGTATGCGCACTCTCTCTGCTCCACTTCTTATTCCTCCTCCCCCTGAACCAAAGCCGACTTTACTACAACACTTCTGAGGAGGATCTGAAGTTTGGAGAGGCGGAGATACTCGCTGGAAGGAGGGACGAGCAGCTCCAGATGCTGCCTGGGACCTCTGATCACAGTGCTAATGTCACTGCAGACTTAATGTTACGTCTGGATTTGCATAATAAACCCTCTGAGTCAAAGGTACTACAGGTGCATATACAGAGAGGGAAACCTGGTAGGAAGTGTGTTATTAGGTCACCTTAAAAGTGTTTCTTGTTGCATTTAAAAAATATAATTACTATAAATCAGTCCCTCCAGGAAATCGTGATCTTGCGATTGCAATAATTAACGCAAATTCAAGCAAAATCCACAATATTTGCGGGAATTTTTTTTTTATTCCCGCTGTTTTCACGCAACAAATTTCATCAGCAGAAGCTGTGCTGAAAGTATTAAAGGCGTAAAGTAATTAATACAAAAAAACCTCCTTATTTACAATCAGAAAGGCTCTGTTCATGTTTTCTCATCACCAGATAAAACTACTTGCACGGAGGAAATCGGAACAAGAGGACAAACAGGAAGTGACATGAATTAAACAGCATCTAAAGCACTTATTTTGACAGCTGATGTAGTCTTTGTTTCTACATTACAGTCACAGATGGTCTGTTCTGGAAAGCTGCGGCACTTTTATCATTTTATTTTTTTAACTTTTAGCCCCAATGGTTCTCTAAGTTCAATAAATAAAGATGAGAACTAAAATATTCCTGTGATGTCGGCAGGGTTACTATCACAGGAAGTGATTACATATTTATTTCTTTATCATGAAATGCTTAAAAAAAAAAAAGGTTCTTTCTCATCTTGCAATCTTTTCTAAATTCTGCAATTTTACACAAAAAACTCACTAAAAGCTCCACAAATTACATCACAATTTTTGAGAAAATCCACCACAAAGTCAAATATTTTAGATCGCAACAATCATAAAAAACTCCTAGGGGGACTGATAAATACACAATATTATCTCAAGAATCTTAAACACCGAATCAACAGACTTCTCAGTGTCATAAATTACTCAGACTGAATCCATACATGTCATGTATATATTGCTGGAAACATCACGGTTTACTTTTACTGAGTGAAAAATATTTCTCAGATGTCAGTTTGATAATATTGGTCCTATATTATTAATATTTATAAATCATATAGAATGCTAAACAATCAACAGCCATGCAAACATCTCTGTGGAAGGCTGTCCCGGGCACAGCAGAGCTTTGAGCTAACATGCTAACAAGGATAATGCTATCATATTGCTGTGGAGCATGGGAAACATTCACCACCTTAGTTTAGGTTGCCGGTAGGCTTTCTGCACAGAACGCTGCTGGGTGACATGAAATACACATTCACTTTCTCAAGAGCACCTTGAGGAAGTTTCTTAAAATTTGGCACAAATGTTCACTTGGACTCAACATCTAATCAGAGTGAACTGACTAGATTTTGGGGGTACGGCATGTTTTCCAAATGCCGTACGTACGAACTAACACTCACTGTTTGGAGTGCACAAGTGAATCACTGGACACTTTGCACACTCATTGTTCTGGTTTCTTTGTTCACCCTGTTTTGTAGTTCTTCAAAGCTTTCTTTTAATCTAAAAAATTACATATTTCTGTCACAGGATTTTGTTTTGACTTTGTCTTGACCGAGTGTGTGTAGATGTTGGGTTTTGGTTCTGTAGGACAGAGCAAAGACATGGCGGTTAGTGAGGAAAGAGAGTTCTCCAACAGAATGAACCATCGATGTTGTGGTTTTTGATCTGTGCCTCAGTATGTGTGTGTGTGTGTGTGTGTGTGTGTGTGTGTGTGTGTGTGTGTGTGTGTGTGTGTGTGTGTGTGTGTGTGAGGTGCGAGATTCCCAGTTAGGTCAACAGTGCTACTTTTACCTCTTCTCACTGTGTTATGATCAGACATGGCTGTCTAGGCTAATCACACACACACATACCAGCAGTTCTATCAGCGTGTGCATGTGTGTGCGTATCTGACACGAGTACAGGCAGGTCAGATCCAATCAAAGCGCTGTAGTCCTGTTCTCTGGCTCACCACATCCCACCTCCCTGAAATAATACTCATAATTCACGGGGAGGAGGAGGAGGAGAGTGGGAGGGCGGGAGGAGTTTGCTCTTTAGCATCATTCAAAGGACATTTCCAAACTATCGCTCAAAATGACAGAGGGAAGCATGAGGGTGTGCAGGGAAATGGGGAATGGGTGGGGTGGGGTGCACACGGAACAATCACACTCATTCACACCTCCGTCGCCAATCCCTTCATCACCACATCCCTCCCATCCCTCCCATCCCTCCCCCTCTGAGTCCGCCAATTAATCGCAGTGAAAACATGTCTGATTGAATCTTTTCAAGCAAATCCTCAGGCTTGGGCTTTTGTTGGTCCACTCCTTGTCAACATCCATTAAAACAGGCCTTTAATGCTCCCGCCCCGGCCATCTTCCTCACAAAATATGGAGTGAAACAGAACTGGAGTTGGGGGGAGGTGAAGAAAAAAGGAAGAGAGGGAAAAGGGAAACAGGAGGGGGGGGGGGGGGGGGGGGGGGGGGGGGGGATTGGAGGACAAAAACCTCCGGCGCAGACTGATCCCACTGTCTTCAACTTTAATCAACTGTATGCTAGACCGCTCTTCATCCTCTCTCTCTCAGTCCCTCTCTCGGTCTCCCTCTCTCTTCCTCTGTCTGCCCAATAATGGGCTGTTTGTAATGCAGGAGGCGAGCTCCACATCAATCATTCGCCCCAGTTTTCACCCCCCACCACCGCTGCCACCACCACCTCGTCCTCCGCTGCAATAAATATGCAAATGAGCAGGCGCCAGTCATTGGTAATTTCAAGCTCGGCTCACTAGTGTTAAAAAAGGACACAAACGTATTAATTGCCGGCGGCCGGAGGAATCCCATTTTCAGTGGGCATTGATTACACAATTGGTGTGGGGAGTTTTTTTTATTTTAGTTACGGCTGACTTTAGGATGTATGTGTTTGATTGGAAGATGTTATGGTTGGTGATGTCAGGTGCACAGAACCCCAGTGTTTATCATCAGTACAGATACATGTGGTGTTTGTCTGCTTCTCTCACACAGTGAGGAGGAGAAACATGGGGAGAAAGTGTTTGTGGGTTTTCTTTTCAATATTTTTTGATTATAATCAGACTGTCCAGACTGGACAGGCATCCAAACTGCAACCCCAAAACAGCCCCCCCTACCCTCAGTAAACAGGCAGTGTGCATGCTTGCTGCACAGCTGGCTCTACTAATGTGAGATTATGTCGCGTGGAGACCCAATTATCCACAATTGATCCCAAACACCTCTTACTACAGCTCTGAGAGCAGCCGTGTGTGTGTGTGTGTGTGTGTGTGTGTGTGTGTGTGTGTGTGTGTGTGTGTGTGTGTGTGTGTGTGTGTGTGTGTGTGTGTGTGTGTTTTGTTGTTGCAAGGCACTTACCTCCTTAAGGGAGATCCCACATGGACGGTGTGGAGGGTGGGGTGGGGTGCAGAGAGGTGTTTCCCCTCAAGGTTAAAGGATCATTCCAGATATTTCCAAGCTGGGCCGTATTTCCCCACTTTTCACCATCATCACGACTGATTGGCTTGAAAATGTCCTCACTTGCTTTGAAAAGTTTGAAGTTGGTATTGGGTTAGGGTCATTACAGCTGATCTTTATTGTGCCTAAGTACCACCCACAACCCTCAACTCCCCCCCTGGTCAGCATTCAGATAACGTTGACATGTTCTGCACCTGATTAGACTTGCATCATCAACCACGTGACACTTGAACAAATGTGCACTAAATCCGATTGATACCATTGTAACATCTAACTTTCAAAGGAGTGTTACTGTGCTGAGTATTACCGGGCAACTACAGCAAAATGTGAGATAGACACGCTTTGGTCTCTCGAGGTGTGCCAGTTTCACGTTTTGTAAGCGTGAAACTTACATGCACGTAAAAGTAACATAACAAAAGATCACGTGACCAAGTGCAAAGGAAATTTTTCGTCAGTAGTAGGAGGGAAGAGGTGTTCCCTGGTGCCGTGAGTCAGAGACTGCCATGCAGGAGGCAGAGGATTGACTTCAGGAAGTGACAATGTTGTTCTTGAGTTGTTTTTTTTTTTGTTTCCTTACCCCAACCATGTTGTTTTTTTTAGAACCCCAACCATGTATTTTTCCTAAGTTTAATTTTCTTGTAAATCACATGGCTCTATGTATGCAGTAGGTTTCATTTGCGTCCACTACAGGAAAACCTGTGACTGTCATGCCTAGACAGGCCAAAGCGTGGCTATTTCACGTTTTGCCTTGATACCGGGCTGCATGACCGGTGTCTAATTGATTTTGGTTAGAAGTCAGAACTCTTTTAGTGGTAGCCATGTTTGAAGAGGTGACAGGGGAGTAATGTTGACTTCATATAATTAGTGGTACATTTCCGAAAATTTGATGTGTATCTCACCTGAGTACACCTGATCAGGAACGTAGGTTCGCCTCTTCCCAACGGACCTGGGCACGGATCATCGAAGTGCCTGGGTTCATTAGGCGATATTCTCTGCCATCAGACATACTGGACTTTGGGCTCAAACATACTTGAGCATGGTATGGAGTTGCACCCTTAGTTATAGTCCTTATATGCATTGACCTCCAGTGATCTGATGTTGCAATTGTGTAAAGTTGGGGGATGCATTGAGGGATTAAACATGACCGGTATTCCATTTAGACTTATTCTGTGTCGCAGTTTCAACCAGTCAGAAGTCTGAATGGGTCAATGTGTCTCAGCCAAACCCTCTATTTGAAACGATAAACCCATTTACTGCTACAAACCTTATTGATCCAAACAAAACATAAAGCATTTGTTTCGTTGTTTCATAGCTGGCTCTTGTGTTTTGGTTTCATCTCCATCAGTTAACATGTGGTTTTTTTTCCTGAATCAGTTTCTTTCTCTTTTCCTTCCTCATTTTTCAACTGAAACATTTTTCATTAAGATTTCTTCTTTCTTTCCACTTAAGTCCGTACAGGCTGTAGCTCCCGCTAGTGTTGAGCAGGAACTCTTTACCACATTCATCACTTTGGCTTTGTCTGTTGTTACTTTTGCTAAATTAATTTAAATGAAGGATTCACTCTCTGGAGACCAAGAATGTCAATGCAAACTCGAACAACAACTCATTCTGCACCAGAGTGCTGGATCAGGTGGTCTTGGATGTGGAGGCCTCGTTGATCTTACTCTGACTGCTTATGATCCAAAGCAAGCAGAGGCTGTGACTTCTTTTGGTCTGAGGTTTCAACACATTTCATTCAGTCTCTTGGCTCTCGTGTCATATTCTCCGGAAAGGGATTAAAGCAGCGGGACTGTGGGTCAAACATGGTTATGAGGAAGTGAGAAAGCCAAGAGCAAGTTTCAATTCTGCAGATAAATGTCTAAATAGAAACATACAAGTTATCACTCACCTACATACACAAACAGAATTGCTTCCTGTCAGCCATCGAGCTCCAGTACGTGTGTGGTTGCTAAAAAAGGATGCTAATGCAATATGCGTCCTCATGTGTGCATTTACATATTTATGCATAATGTGCTTTTGAATGTATTACTATAGAGTCTATTTTAGTTTATGTCTGCCTGTTAACCAGTCTGTACTCCACGGTGAATACGTTTGCCCTGCCACAATCCCCAAGTACTGTAAATGAATCTTGCTTTAGTGCTATCAACACAGGGCAACCTACTCCATGAGTGAAACACACACTGTACACACACACACACACACACACACACACACACACACACACACACACACACACACACCACAATAATAATAAAAATAATAAATCGACATAGGTCCGAGATGGTGTCCAAGGAATCTCATCCCCCCATAAATTATAGCTGTAAACTTTTGCCGCCACGCAGCCTAATTAATTTTTGTGCTGTTACACAAAAGAAATGTCGAGTGACAAATGGGCGCACGATTTGAAAGCTGCCAGGTCTGCAAAACATTCTCCACTCCAATTTATAAGCAATTTTACTGTAAATCATCAAGCAGAACTCACGACTTTAGGAAGCAGGACAACATGGTAAGTGGAGCAATAAGAGACAGACAGAGGGAGAGGGCGGAGTGAGCACCGGACAAAAGGAAGAAGACATAAATATAAATGAAAAATACATCTTTACCTTGTCGATAAAAACGTAGTACAAACTATCAATTACTAAATTATAAACATAACTGTCCATATATGTAAAGTGTTCAATATAAAACATTTCAAAATAAATAATCATATAAATATCAATAAAATACAGTATTAAATAAATCTATCAACTTTTTGCATCCCGTCGTTCTTTCTTTAGTTTTACTTAAAATTGTCTCTTGCACCGCTATCATCTCTGAACTAACTTGAAACTGACAGAAGTGATTGATATCTTCAGTACAACAAATCAAAATGGCACAAATCAAAATATTGGGACTTTAAACTTTATATTCTGTAACTCTCTCTGCTATCAAGCGCTTCTTGAGACTTCACAGTTGGTTGTTTGACTCTTCTTGAGCAAACGTCTCCAGTTCTCTCAGGGGAAAGCATGTCCTCTCCCAGCTGCTAGATTCAGCTTGTTCCATAGATGTTTAGTTGGATTCAGATCAGGACTCATAGCTTAGGACAGGTGCAGTGTTATTTTTCCCACAGACATAGCTCTGACAGTGGGCAATATGGTTTGATCCAGAAAGCCTTGATAATCGTATGAATCCATTGCACCCTGCACAGACTCAAAGCACCTTGTGCGAAACAATTGAGCTTCCTCCATGTTTCACAGCAGGGCTGCTCTGCTCTTCTTTGAAAGCTTCATCTTTTTCTTCCGTTAACATAGAGCTGATGTGACTTACCAAAAATCTTTAACTTTTTTTCATCTTGCCGAAGGACATTCTCCCAGACGCATGGGGACTCATCAACAGTTCTGTAATCTCTCTTCAGGCTTTATGTTTTTCTTTCAAAAGTCTTCCTGGCTCTTCTTCGATGGCACTTCCTGTCTGAAAGTGACGCATGGTGCAACAATCTCTGATGTCAGCTTTTTTGTGTCTCAAAGTGTTTCTTGGATCTTTCTCCACCATGCAAACTTCCAAGCAGGCCAACCCACGGAGGTTGGCCTGCTTGGAGATGACCTCGTGGGTTTTATCTTGACCATGTTTGAATGTTATTCATGTCCTCATCTCCTCAGACAACTTGCTTCTTTTCCTTCTCTTGTTCATGTTCAGTGTGATGCACACAATGCGTCCCATGAGTCTGAATTTCTCCAAATCTCCATTAGAGAGATGCAAAGTTATCACAATGAGAATGGAGTCTCCATTTAACTATTCTTTATGCAGGATGACCGTAGAGATATCAAGGCAGGAAAACTCTTTCATGATGAATTCAAAGGAGGCGATTCAATTCAATTCAACTTTATTTATATCGCGCCAAATCACAACGTAGGTTATTTCATAGCACTTAACATATTAAAGTCCTTACAGCAGAACTTTACAACATTGAACAGAGAAACCCAACAATTCAACAATTCAACAATTCCCACATAAGCTAAGAGGGGAAAAAAACCCTCCTCTTTAAGGGAGAAAAACCTCCAACAGAGGGAAGAAAAACTCCCTTTAACAGGAAGAAACCTCTGACAGAACCAGGCTCAGAGGTGGGCGGGGCATCTGTTAACAGAATCAGGCTCAGAGGTGGGCGGGGCATCTGTTAACAGAACCAGGCTCAGAGGTGGGTGGGGCATCTGTTAACAGAACCAGGATCAGGGGTGGGCGGAGCATCTGCCTCCACCGGTTGGGGTGAGAGGAGAGCAGAGAGAGAAAAGGACAGCATAGAGATAGAAGAGAATAACTGTTGGTGGAGACGACAAGCTCAGGAGCACTTTAAAATGCTTCACCAATTATCCCTTCAATGAATACTGACAACTTATAAAGAAGAACATGTTAGTACTTCAAGAGCCTTGCCAATAACTTCTTGTTATTTTTTGTTTGAATAAACATGGTTGGTTGTTGCTGAAATATCCCGCTGTGGAACAAAGACTTGGACTAATTAGTGACTGATCAACTGATGCCTGAAAAGGGTGCAGTTTAGTGAATGAAAAAAAAATACTAAACAGAGTGTAGTGCCAACATGGTGCTAATGTCTGAACAGTGTAAAACCCTCATATGTGATTACCTCCAGTTTTGGAAATGGATTTCATAAGACAGTACAGATAGCTCAGTGGCCGACTACAACTACATCAGCTTTCTTGTTGGTAGTACTTCTACGCAGCTTTACCACATCAGTACTAGGCAGCCCTACCAGCATCTATTCAACATTAAGACATTGCTGCGCTGTTGCTAACAGTGATGGAGAGCAGCTCCTAATGCTGGAAGAAAGCTCACTTTGACTTTGCATTGATCACCACTCTGGGCTGATTGGGGCCAATGCAAATAACAGAGAAGTGATGGACAGCGACTGGACGGCTTCGGCCCAGCCTGCAGGAATTAGCCTGCATGCTTCCAACCACACAGAGACCCTTTATCAATGTCTACGGACCTGGAGGCCAATTTGAATGTGACTGAGGCACTCAGTGGACGTGACAGTGACGGAGGAGGCCCATTGGAAGCTATGGTTCAACTGGTTGGCTCATTAAGGAGGAAGCCACAAGCTGTGTTTTCTGCATTTGATACAGCACAAGCCTTTAAAAACACTAATTGGAGTGTGAACGTATCCTTCCTCTTGCATCTGTTTTGTTTACTCTTATCTTGTAACTGAAATGAGCTCCTGTCAGATCAGCTATTGATCTCAGGTTGAAATTTACGAGACATTGTGAGAGTGTGGCAACAAGTTGAGATGAACAAAATCCCTCACAATGTAAAGAACAAAGAGCTGCATTTGTGGTGTAAGAGGGGCACCCATTGTATTCACTGGTTGTTGTGATCAGGACAACATTAAAAGTTGTATATTTGACAACATAACTAATTACATGGATTATGTTACTTCAAACTAAATACATGGACAAGCCAAAACATTAAGACCGCTCACAGAGGAAACAAATACCTTTTATTGTCTAATAACGTCAATGCATGTCAAGATTTGTGATTTATTAGATTGCATGTGAACTCTCGTAGCCAACAAGTTGGATGTGGGAAAATCAGCTAGTTTAACTGACAAAGGACTAAACAGTTATGGCCAGACGATTGTGTTGTTCAGTCATCATGTGTCTGAAACCAAAAACATTAACTTTATGAAATGCACAATATGACTATCAGGCTAACATGGAACTGATTGTGAATACAGTGAATGGCCAAGTTTGCAAAAGCAAATCAGGGCTTGAAGGTTTTCTTTGTCAGCACAGTTACGTCCACCATTATTGAGGAGAAAACTATGAACCACGAACACCTGCGAGGAGACACAGTCTGAAAGTGTGCACCATTCTCCCCATATGTACAACTCGTCATGTAAAGAAAGACACACTGAAGACAGAGTTCTTGGAGAGAAATCAAGGCAGTAGTGGGATGTAGCCAGAAAGTACATCAGCTGACGCCTTTGAGTGTGGAAATTTAGAAGAAGCATAAACACTTTAGCTGTTTGTTTGTAGCATACTGAAACCTTAAGAGAGCTTATGTTTACATAAGATCACAAAAGCCAGTGACAAACATCATTTACATAATCTGTGTATGAGAAAAGGTTGTATATGTAGTCTTTTTTTTTTTTTTTCTTTTACCATACAACTTCTACAGTTTTCTGTGAAGTGAATCACAGCACAGCCATCACTCATGGCAATGCCACATTTCTAAAGGGCTGCTGTTGGTTGGAAACTTTAGGATGTTGAAGTTTAGTAAATTGTTAAAGTTAAAGAGAAGAAGTTTATCATGTCGAAAAAATTTTCAACAATTGGAAAACAAATTATAGTGTTTGAACTGCATATAGGATAAGACTAAGAGAAAGTCTGCAGTAATATTTGCACCTGAAACCCTAAATTATGTTTCTCTACAATGTAATTTAGGGTTCATTTACATAGTTGTCTAAAAGACACTGAATATTCATTTTTGGAGAATAAAGCAATATTCACCTTTCTGATGGTTCTGTTTAGCCTCCCACAGCTCCTGGTAAAGGGTAGCTACAGATCCTGATATGCTTTAATACAAAAAATGTTGCAGTGACACAACACACAGTGTGGTTATTTGCATTTGACCAAAACCACCATCTATGCCTCAATCTAACCCGGATGTGGCCCATGAACTTTGGTGTAGTAGTTGTGCAAGGGAGGTTAAACTATTGTATAGCACTTCATTCATAAAATTAAAAAAAAAAAAAAGGATTCCAGGGAGCACTTACACTTGTCACCGCAGGTATAAACCTTCATGGTCACAAAAACTTATTTCAACAACATTTGAAATACGTTTCCTTTCCCACCAACTACCCACTCACTCACATCACCTCCACCTGACTGTGGACCAGAGAATGACGGGGAGATGCAGACGCAGCCTCTGATGTCCTCCATGCATGTATGGCTGTGATGGAAACAAACAAAGACCAAACACGTTCCTGCAAAACAGCAGACTGTCCTTCAATCAATATAATATCAACTCCTCAAGTGAGGCCGTGTGCATTAGATATTTCATGTCCCAGCCTGAACCAGTTGGTGACATCACATGTTTCATCTACACAGTTGTAGTATTGACTTTATTGACTGGTTAGTTTCACAGCTCTGATTCATAAAGGTAAAATGCTAACTGTTAGCTGTGGTGATGGCATCATGTCTACTGTAAAAACATAACTGCAGCAGTCCATTGGTGTGTTGTAGGCGTGATCCCAAAGAGAACCATGAGCCATATCAATACATGCACCAAAATCACCCCAAATCACGGCTGAGGGACAGTCAAGTTCACCAGTGACCATTTGTCTTCGTGGCCTCCCTTTACTTTACATTTTTATAGAATTATTCTCTGTAAAATTCCTGCAGCCTATCTACTCATTATAAACTCTGGCAAGGGTAAAAAAAAAAAAAAAAAAAAAAAAAAAAAAAAAAAAGGGAATTGCAGTCTAATTAATTATTTCCAGCTTTTGTTTCTAATTAAATGCATGGTTAGTCTACTCTGTGAAGGTGGGTGTGTCGCAACAATGCTGTTTTACCAGCACAGACACACTCGCTGAGCCCGATTCTCACTGTCACACCCACGCATCTACAAGAAACATGATGCTGAGCAGCACAACAAAGGGAAGTTTGGAAGGAAAAGTAAAGGGAAGTTCTTCTGCAGCAAAATCAGCACAAACACACACACTGTGGTTGTTCAATAAAGTGCAGCAAAGGGAGCCTGGTGTTTGTTTACAAGCCACAAAGCAGCCTCTCATACAGTTGAATGATATGAAATGTGTTTGCACATGTCACCCCCACTGCAGCAGCTTGGGCCTCAAGAACCCGCACTAACTTACATGAGACTTACCACATGCGAGAAAAAGGGACCCTAAACCATGTCCTATCTTCTAACTATGATTAATGACTGCCAACTGTCATGCATGCATCAAGAACAGAGCCATACATCATGCAATAACTACAGCTGGCAAATAGTGACAAGTACACTGAAGCCCCGCCGTAGCATAGACCTAATAGCACGTTTCAATGTTCAAGCTATTTTGATTTAATATTCAAGTACATGTGTTGGAAAAATATTCAATATGTACAATTTTGACAAAATAGAAAGCAAGAAAAAAAAGTACATGTGTGCATGGATGCATACTCACACAGACACACACACAGACACACACCTCTGTTCTCGTGTAATCCGTCATCTTGCCTATGGTTTTAATTCCTGTTAACTGCATGGTTGCATGCCACTGCATCGTTCATTCTAATGGAATTGAATAACAGAGCTGCTTGGCTGCACTTGCACAGGCCTGCTTTAATTGGAATGAATGTTTTTTTTTTCTTTAACCAAAATATTCAGGCCATTTTTCTGAGCTTAAAGACAATGCGCAGCTCAAGTATTACAGTAGTTAGTTTCTCCCGCTCTGCAGCTTGGTCAAATTCAAACACTACATATATGGAGTGTAAGCTTTGTGTTGTATGGAAGTGAAGAATCTGGCTCATTACATAATTGTGCAAACACAGTATGAAGTGTAATCTGTTCAATACCAAACATGTTTACATACGTTGGTATAACATACATTTACATATCTTCAGTTATAAGACAATGGCAAATTTCAGCAATCATTGATCATTTAAAAAGTTGTTTAGCAAAACATTTCAAGCCTAAACACCTCCAGGTACTCAGAGCACCACAGACTTGAATCATTTTTAACTGTAAGGAAAAGTATTCCTGCCACAATGACAAAAAACATGTTTGTATGAAGATCACAATAAGGTTTGGTACCTGAACTCCTTTTGTGTTACCTCATTATAAGGTTTTCCCTCCCTCACAATAGATTTACTATTTCCCTGATCCATGTAGGAACAGTTATGTTGGTCCAGTCCAGTTATGATACGCTGGCAGTTAGGAAAACACACTGTGGATGGTAAAAAAAAAAAAAAAAAAAAAAAAAAAAAAAAGGAGACAGTATGTGCACACTAAATACTACTGATAAGCTTATTTCTCTTCATATCTCAAGGTATTTAACCCAACATGAGTAGTTTGCAAACACTTCCAGATACTTCAGCTGTAGCAACACAATCAACACAGATTAAGATACAAATTTCATTATCATTGCATTAAAACCTCAGGATTATCTTTAACCTGCACAGCAGTCCACTCTTTTGCCATCCTCATGTTCTGCTTCTGAATTACCTGATTCTCAAGCCCAAAATGTACTCTTTATCATCACTTGCTCACAGGCTGTGGTTCAGACCAAACAATTACGATGTAAGGCTTCTTGTCATTTCATTGCTGTATGTGGGATTATTCTCTGCTATGACTACATTGTTTTATTCACTGAAGGAGGGTAATAATGAGGTACAACTGTGGTGGGAAGAATATTTATAGTTGGGATGGGTTGGGTTCACCAGGGCCACCTCTTGATATCTTAGTAGCCACCACAGTCCTGACATCAGCCACAGTGTCACTTCTCCACCATCGGTACGGTGCAACCCTCAAACACAGAACTATATTTGTTTGCAGACGACAAAGCGTCACTGTCCTAGATGTGATGTAACTGTAACAGGTCAGGAAGTAGAGGAGTCAAGAGCACGACTCAGAGACACAGATTTGGTTAACAGATTTTACTGAGAACAGTTCCGAAAAAAAAACCTAGGCGACAGTGTCCAGGGAATAATCCAAAAGGACGAGTCAAAAAATGTTCCAGAAGTCAAAGCTAGTAATCAATCCACTCAGGCAGAAGTACAGGTGAGGGGCAGGCAAAGACAGATCCAAAAAGACTAAAACTCAGGTTGTACACTACCAAACTTGCGGATTGGAAACGCTGGAACGAAGAGCTATGAACTGCAACGAACTGGCAAAGAAGTGAGGGGAGAAACAGGTAAATATACACCGGAGGACAGAGAGACTGTAGGACGCAGGAGGAAACAATCAGGGCGGGCAGACAATCACAGAAGGGAAAACACCAGGGAAGTGAAGTGACCTGAAATGACACAAGAGGTAAGTATCAAAATAAAACAGGAAATAGAACCAGAAAATTGCAAAATAAGAGGGAAAAGACTTAATGGACAGAACGACATGTGACAGTAATCCACTGAAGCTATTGACCTGAAGCGCAAATGGGAAAACGTCATTTGTTTATTCCTTTCCTTTGCACGGGTTGCCTGCCCATTCTCGTCACTGTATTTGTGTACAGAGCACTCAATACTCATCAGCACACACAGTGACAACTTAGGGGCCAGATTAGTGCATGTGCAATATCCACCCTCCACCAAAGTGAATTAATTGTCTAATAGCTTTAAATTGATTAGGCATGTCTCAGGTTTGAGTTGCAAATCTCCCTCTAATCCAGGTATTTCCCCCTCAGGATAAGCATGGGATTGCTTTAATTAGCAACATGGCCATGTGTGTTGGGTACAGTAACATGGCTGCTAACACCTGGAGCTGAAGTTACAGTGTGTTTGGGTGATAAGGGCTTTCTACGGTGGTGCATTTAGCCACTTGCTCAAACACATTTAGATAATGCCACAGTAGAAAATGCTAAACTGGCATAAAATAACAAAAATCAATTTACCCAGCAGGCGCTGCACCAATCTATAAATGAGAGAGGTAGAGCTTTGGGGTCTTGGCTTTGGAGTTTTCTTGTTCTAATATGTATTTGTTAAGTGTAAAAGAAAAAATATATAGTTTCTAATTGTATGCACAAAGCTCCATAAATGTATAGATGTGTATTCCCTGCCTGTTTGTTAGATTTTATTTCGATTTTAATTTTCTACAAAATAGTTTTCATTATTTCATTCCAGCCCTGGCTTCCCATGAGAGGAACTTAATTTACATGCCATTGTGAAGTAGAAGGCTTCTAAATCAATATGTCTGAATATTGATCCTGGTACGAGTTTCATAGTTAACTATATAACGGTTTCACAGCATCGACTTACTTATCTACAGTGCTAGTTCGTGAGATGTGTGTGGAAAGCTGAGATTCGTGTGACTTGATAGGTATAAACCATTTCAATATTCAAATACCCCGGCAGGTACAGTAAACAGCTTTGTCAGACCATCACTGAACAAACAATCAATTACAGTATTGAGTACGTTACTCACCTCTAAGACCTCATAGTCCAGCCACGATCCATACAAGTCTGACAACAACTGTCTGGTTAAGTCAGCAAAGTCCAGTAAATCAAATCCAGGAAAGTATTTAGTGCAAAACATATTATTTAATCATTAATACACACAATCTGCTGTTGAATCATTTGAAATGTCCAGCAGGCACTCATCATTTTCCATGTAGTAACTGGAGCAGGAAATACTGGTGCTGCCCCAACTTCGATCTAGAGTCTCACAGAGTCATTAGGAGCTTTCATATCCTGTCGCCGGCCTACAACAGCCAACCGATGTCGGTATCAAACAGGTATCTGCCATCTGCAATGAGTGATGCTTTGTATGGCCAGTCAGATTCTGAACAGGAGGATATCTGGCTTCTGTGTGTGGGTTTATACTGGAGACAAAGACTATCACGTGTAAAGACGACTCAGCGGCAATACATTGGTTTGGTTTGCTAATTTTTAAGAGTTTTAACAATGCCTGATGGAAATTTTACAAATTTCATAGTGCTCATCTGTAATATTATACAAAGTTTGATGCATTCTCTTCTATATAAAGTACATTTTCTTTGGAAATGTCTGGACATTACTCTGAGAGAATCATGTGTAAAATAGGAATTGTTTGTGGTATTGTTATGAGATCTGAATGTGAACTAGGTCAGAATTCATACTTTGGTCCCATTATGTTTTCCAGCTAACTGGTATGGTTACAGTCATCTCCAGGCACTTGTTTGCAAAAGATTTCAGGCAGAAATAAAAACCTTCTATACTTTGGAGTGTTCAAACTTCTACAACTTAGTTCCAGTAGCATCGATAGTTATTTTGATTGTTGAGGATAAAACTTCAGATTGTTTCCTTTCAAAAGAGACCAAACGCATGCTTATACCTAGCCTGGTGCCAGCCAGACCCAAGTCCACTCCCTGGATATGGGTCTGCGAACCCTCCATAAGGAATCATTTGCAGTGGTTCCATCGTACTAGACGTAGACCTCGTGTTCATTTTAACCAATCAGCATGCACTTAAACCAGCTGATTTTACTGAACGCCAGCAGCTTGATGGGGTACCGAGCGTTTATTCTGTGCTGAACGTTTGGCAAAGAAAACTGCAGCTGTGAGCTGTAGGGCTGTTAACCGAGTTCAGACAGCAAGCTGACGAAAGCAGTCCACAATATGCAGTTATGAAACAAGAACAGAAACAAATCATTTATCTTGAATGAGGTGTCAGACCCACATTGGTGAACCTCGTTGTGTTTCCGTAAAATGGAACGAATAAAAAGGACACAGTCAAATGTGTCGCGACAATTTTCGTGGGGAAATTAACGTTATGTCTGACTTTGCCATTAGTGCGCTGTGAGGTTGCAGACGGTGTAAACAGCTCCTCCAGTGGGTAGTTGCACGATTTGCTTCTTAAACTTGCAGGCAACAAGCTTGATCAGCTTCCTCAAAGCCAAAACCAGTTGTTGTGATTAGGACATTATTCCTCACTGGCTTCCCACCCACTGCAAAACAACGACAAACCTGCAGCTACGGTGGTGTGACAGAGGACTTGGCAGCATGTACAGTGATTTTACTGGTGAGCTGATAGCGGGACTGGGATCAGGTGACTGGTGAGAGACAAGAACTGACTGAGGACTCCTGCTGGACTGATGGAATAAGACGAGGAAGCTGACAGAAAAAGCTCATCTGTGAGACCAACATCATAAATAGAAATGTTGCTACTTGCCAATTAACATATATATTTTCACTTTCAGCATGTAAAGTTGACATGCCGTGAAGCTGACAGGAGGTTTTCTCTAAGATTAATAATTTTGCAGAAAAAAAATCCCAAAATAAATTTAATTTACAGTCTGAATATTGTGCAGATTTCCCTTTCTTTCAACCATGTTGATAACATGCTCATTAAAGACTCGCTTGAGACAAAATATGCTTCCCTTCAACAATAAAACAGCCAACACATGAAAGGAAATACACACACTCAACAACCAGCTTGGCTAAATTACAAACAGATTTTGCACCGAAGTGTATTTCATGTAATATCATGATGAGAAATTGCCAGTGCAATCATACACAAACAACTCATTGAGAAAACCCTTGCCCTGAGCAAAAAACACAGCAGTTGGTCTCCAATATGTGAATGACAAATGAATATCACTCAGTGGGTCAGATGGTGTAGACACACTCCATGCTCCGTGCTAATCAGGCCAACCTACAGACCTCACATACCATCAGGACATCCTCCAGGGGGAAATTAGAACATTCCACTTTGCTAAATGAGTATACTTTCCTCCCTGGGCGAACGCATTGTTTATTACATGGGCAATTTCCTTATGTTTGTTGTACTACAATGGCTTACATACCAATTATAAGTACAACGTTCACTTTTATACTGACACTGAAAAGCAGGTTATAGCCACATTTACTCACATTTTCTCAGGGGCAAGCTACTAAAGGCAGAAGGAAGCTCAATATATTCTTTGATTTATTCATCAGTTAAAGTCAAATATTTAAGATGGTTGGTCTTCCTAGAAATAGTTTGTATTTGAAAAGTGCTAAGCTGCTCAATGTTGCCCTCTCAACCACACCCCACTTTTCTTTTTTACTGTGTGAGATTTAGGCTTACATTGGCAACCCATACACATTATGGGAAAGATTTCCATCAGGCAGTGACTACAATGACTTGAAGAAGCCAGTGTGGATATGAGATGACTCACCTGCTGCTCCTGTGGGGAGGTCATTGGGCTCTTGGATGTAACGTTTGCTTGATTCACCTCTCTATGTCCATCTTCATATACAGTTGATTCGTAGCATTCTGAAATAATAAGTGTCTGTAATTTCTTCATTAATTATAAGTGTGTCTAAGCTATGACAATGCTAAATGATCGGGCATCATTAATTTGTGATTTATATTAAAAAAAAAAGCTGTGAAGAGGCCAAATTGCAACAATGGTAGAAATGTGGAATTGTTTAATATTTAATAGTAACCATATGTTAAGTACACACAAAAAAAACCTGCAAAGAGAAAAGACAAACTGCAAACAACACAAATCACAATCGCTGGTTGTACAAGTACGATACAGGAGGTACTGCTGTTGGCATCCAATCGGACCTCCTTTGTTCTGTGGTCGGTTACTGACTTACTATTAGCTACTTCTACAAGCAGTGCTTATTTCATTTGACCTTTCTGTGTATGTTTTTCTTTTCATTTTTCTGCTGTGCCTCAGACTACAGAAGTTCAATTCATTCAATGAAATTAGAACTGGCTCTGCAGCAGCTCCACTTACATCACTGTAATAAAACTAAAAGCATTGTGCTGAAATATGTCAGTGACGGTAAGGCAGCGCTCTCTTATCGGGCCTTTCACTCTGAACTACTGACCCAACACGGCAGGATGTGGCTTGGGTGTTGTAAGTGACATGACCTTAGGTACAGGTCAACCTCGAAAAAGCACGCTCAAGATCAGGGTTACACTAAGTGACTGTTATCAGTGATTGGACAGTTAACATGAATAATGACATCGCAGAGTTTCTGTTTGTGTAACGACTTACCTACGATTCAGGTAGATGTGAGTTTTGATTTATTTCATTTTATAGTATATTTTGTATACATGTACTGTACATTCTTGATTCATTATGGAGGTTGAGGTTTGACTTTTGATCACATCATCCAGCAGCAGAGTCCAGGGTGCAGTTTAGCTAGCTTTCCGTTTCCCTAAATCACTCACATATACGACGAGCAATGGTGCAATATGTTGAAAAGGTACCCATAATACGAGTGGAGATGACGCTGGTCGACATTATGAGCTTTGTATAATTGTTGGTTCTCGTCAATTAATTTCTCTTTTTACAGCTGCTTTTACAGAAACTGCTTTGATTAGACATTTTATATTTCATTTGTTGTTGGTGAATTCATGCTCCTTATTATCTGCAACCACCTGCAAGCAGGGCCACACTGTTCAGCAGAATAAGGACAGGACCTGGGTGGTCTTTCTGGGAATTTGGGGTCTTGAATCCGAGCATAAAATATTGGGAATATTTTTTTTTAGCTCATTACATTATTTTTCAAATCAGTGATTGAAAATGGGACTAAATGGGACTTTCAGACCTTACGTTATGGATTCAGTGTTTCTCCACCAGAAGGCAGTATTTAATGCAACAGTGTTAGCAGAGTAATTAAACATGACAAATAATAATGTATAAGAAGAAGCTTCTCAGATGTTTTTGTGGGTTATAGAGGGTGCATGTCTCAGGCTCTCAGTATTTCTATCCCTTCTATGCACTTGCTATAAGAAGATGCTTACACACACACACACACACACACACACACACACACACACACACACATATGATATTTTACTTATCTTTTGTTCAGTCACGTGTCTGAAGGCAGCAAAACTGGAAATCCCTTTATTTATGTCGGACTTTCTCTAGGTGGCACTCTTTCCTTTGAATGTTCAGAAGTTGATCAAATGGCTCATTTTTCTTTTGCATATTCAACAAAAACAAAAGTGAAAAATTCCTGAATTCCTGTGCAGCAAAGGATTTCTTTCTTGAAAAGAGCTCCTGGGGCCTGGATGGTTGAAGTGAGAAAAGGTCTGGCAACAGGTTGAGTCTCTCCTGAGCTACACCTTTAAAAGGGAATCATGCATTAGAAGGAGCCACCCCCCCCCCCCCTCCCTCCACCCCAACATGACTTAAATAGTCTGAAGAAATGGTCCTGTGAGTTAAACATGCTCTTCTGACTTTGAGAGGAGGAGGAAGTGTAAAGAGTAGTGAGGTGGCAAGACAAACAGCTCGTCAGCAGAGGTCAGCTTATCAGGCTGCTACATGACTGTGTATCACCCACTCGCTGAGTATCGAGCCAGGGAAATGTGGCTCAGCGATCAACCAGCCCGCTCCATTGATTAACAGCTTTTTCTCATTCCTGGCCAAGAAATTGGCTTCCCCCCCAACATGTGTGGTTTGTTTGAGGAGAAACGAGGCCCGGTGCCATGTGTTTGTGTGCTTACGCTACGTCCGCTCTGAGGAGAGGGTACACTTCCAGCTGAGCCACTCTGCATTTAAAACTAGCAGCCAAATGCTTTTCATATGGAGAGGGGCTCGAAAAAAACCTCTTCTCAGTTTGAAGGCAAGAATCTCAGTGTTCGCCTGCTGGGCCTGATCTTCCTATTGGCTCAATATTTTGGCCCCCGTTGTACCCTAAAGTAAACCATTTTGTACAACCCCGCCCCTCCCTCCTCTAAGCAGTCACCCCCCTCTCATCACACACATGCACATACTGTACACTTATTTTGGCTCTGGGCGTGTGGGCTATTCAACCGTCCTGACTCAGAGATTTAAAATGTCATTTAAAACCCATTCAGTGCTGTTAAGGCTTGTTTTATTTTTCCTGCGTTAGCCTACAAGGTCAGTTTGCACCAACAGCTGATGAGCGATCAATAGGAGATTTGAATTTAAAGAGCCGTGGCCCCGGGGGCGGTCAGTCGCCGGTGCATGGTGTTACCACAAGGGGGGGGGGGGGGGGGGGCTAAGCCCAGGGGCTCAACAAAGACCTATATCCTTCCACACACCCTCCACCCCCACCTTCCACTCCACCTCCCCAAGCTTGGTTAACTCTCAAGACCATGATTAATTCATGGTGGATTACAGTCTGGAGGCAGGGGAGAAAACTAGGATTGCATACGGTCCTAACTGCATGCGCAGGGTTAGGGAGATAAAGGTTCCCCCGGATTCATGCCACAATCCCATCGCCCGACTCGCTTCCCTACAAGTATGAATAATTTTTTCATCCTCCCTGCAGAAGATCATGCCTCAGTGTTTGGACTTCTTGATTATTATTGCGGCTATGTTCGCTGAAATAAGTTAGAAGACGTCCCTCCCTGCTGCCAGACCGCACTGCTAGAACAGAAAGCTGCGGGGAATAATAATGTCGGAGCAGGCTAATAAAAGCATAACAAGCAGGAGAGTCGTGGTCACAGCAATTTCATCATTGTCCTTCACAGTCTCACAGCTAACTGCTCACGGTTAGTCGACGACCTCGAGTAACTGAAAGGAAGAATGTGAAAAAGACACGGCATCAGGATAAGTTGTGAATTCGCTCCCCCTTGTGTTGGCTCCAGCAAGTCCACAAAATGCTTCCACGCTGGGAGAAAAGTTAAATCAGCAGAAACGTTTTTTGTTGTTGTTCCGGCCCTTGTTCTATTTGTCTGAATTGTTCAGGATCTGCTGCAACGCTGTGGCAGGCAGAAAGAGAAACCCCAACGCTGACAGTTTAAGACTAGCATCACAAACCTCACCAGGACTCCGTAGTGCTTCACTACAACCCCGCTACAAGCTTCCAAGTTCTCCTTCTGACATCTTTCTTTCTTTTGTGTGTCTTTTCATCCCTTCCTGCCAAATGCCAGTTCAGTTCCACGCATTGTTTTTGCTTCCCATTAATCAGAATTAACAACTGTTTACCTGTCACCACGTCTACAAAAGCCAATTATTTCACCCTCCGAGTGATGGAAAATAAGATGTGTAGACAAAAAGCGTTCATTATGAAATGAGTGAAACTGGTTTCTTACAAAGAGCGCTGTGACGCACAGCTGCAATAATATTATGTTTTACACGATACACTTTAATGTAAGGATATACTGTAAGATAACGGCTCCAAAGAAAATGTGTTAAAAAATTCACGTGTATTTTCTAGTTTTATTAGAAACACATTTTTTGTCAACATGTTGTATTTATACAGTGAATGGTCTAATATGCACTGGAGGTCACATAAGCTTAGGTTTATTGGAACAATAAAAGACATACCATGAGGGCTTGATATTCAAAGAGATGCAGCAGCTACTAGCTGCTTATTTGACCATCAATTTTTAATAGTTTGGATTTTTCTTCTTTGAAGACACAAAAATAAAACCTGTCTAAGTATGTTATAATAACAATTTTATGAATGTATTGTCAGCAGACTAAAAAAATTAAGAAGTCAATGACTCCTTTTAACACTTACATTTTGTCTCAACACGTTCTGCGATGATGGTGCAAAGCACTTTAACAGTATTTGTGCTATTCTTTTTTTTAATTTGGCAAATTTCTACTCGTGTTTTTATTATTTTTTCACCTTTTTTGTAAACAACATCTTGTACAAACTAGCACAGTGAACCACAACCCCAGCAAATGTGTTTTTATCTCCATACAATATAAATGAAATCAATACAAAAGTTTGGTTGGTTGCTTGGAACATTTTTATATGGATCGAGAGGTTCTAAAACATGGTTTTCGAGACTTCTGGACTCCTGAATTAAATAGATTACGTAAACAGTTGACTGTTCTAAGTCCCATTTAGAACCCCAGTAAAAGATTTCAACATTTCAAGTTCACTTCCATTTTAAATAAAGGGTTTGCAGTCCATTGAAGGTTTTTACTGGTTTGCCTTTTGAAGGCGGCCTTCCTCAGATTTGGTGAAAATTCTGAAACCGAAACAAACAAATAGTCGAGGCAGAGAAAAAAACAAACAACTGTCATTTCCTCGGGCCTTCAGAAACATAGTGTGAAAAAGATTAAGTGTCAATATGGCAGAGCCTTAGGAGGCAAAGAGGTCTGAGGAGCTTCTGAATAAATACAAGGGACACATCTCGTGCCTCGGACATAGTCTGAACGCCGCTCAGCCTTCCTACAGTGCCAGGTCAGCACACAACCAACCCTCTGCCCCTTTACTCTCTCTGTAAAGCTATTGAAGTCTTTGACAGTAGCTAATGATATTTTCATGTTCGGGACATACTATAGGAAAAGGGTTGTTTTTTTTTACCCCACCGGTGAGTGTTAGGGTGTTTGGTCGCGATGCCAGGCCACCGACAGGAATCAGGAGGGGTGACAGGGTGTCCCATGGGCCCAAACAAAGGGTAGGGAATCGGGGGCAGTTAAGCAGTCTCACCCAGGTTTTTTTTTTTTTTTTTTCTTCTTTTTTTCGTAAGTCCTGTTTTTGGATGCAGGGTGAGTGGGTTGAGAGAAGCAATTGAAACACCCAAACACAATACTGAAGACAATGTTTTGAAGCATAATTTGTATGCCTGAAACACCCCCCCCCCCAAAAAAAATAAAATAAAAATAATGATCAGCAAACTAAATGGGGAAATAAATAAATAAATATTAAAACACCAAAAAAAAAGAAAAAAAAGAAGAAGAAGAAGAAGGGTTCAATGACGTTGCCCTAACCCTGTCGATATCCATGTCTCTGTTCTGGACTCCAGCCCCCAGACACCACCAAACCTCGCCACCCTCCATCAGCCAGATCTCTGGCAGGTAGAGTCTGCTCTCTCAAAAAACTACCACACGGTGCCCTCATTCATTTCCGAGGGCGGGTGGGACAGGTGGTTGTTGTATCCGCTACCGTTCAGCGACAGTGAGGTAAAAGGCGGACTAGGACCAAACACCTCGGATGAGATGCCGTGCAGGGGCCCAGGGATGCCGGGCTCCGGGCTGGGAGAGTCCCCCGGGTGGTGGGACATGATATCGGAGAAGCGCTGCACCTCGCTGGAGGGGTGGTGGCCCGGCAGGGGGTGGTCCATACCTCCGAGAGGGGTGCCCGTGGGGCCTGAGGAGGGCACGAAGGGGAGATCGACCGGGGTCTGGGCCTGCGATGACGGAGGCCCCTGAGGGAAGAAGTCATAGTTCCCTCCCGGGCCGTAGTACTCGCTTTGATAATCTGCAGATCCAAGAGAAGAAGAAAAAAATCTGCGTTAGCTCTGACTGAGAACAATGGGTGTGCAGAAATAATTCCGGGGACGTTGAGGAATTCATTGAATATACATAGCTTGATTTGTATTAGAGAGAGAGAGACCCTCGCCGTGCTACATTAGTCACAGAGCACGTTACACTTAAATCAAAACTGCAATTGGGTGGGGAGAACAACGTGGCCACAAAAATTAATTAAATTGGGGGCCATTTCATCAGCGATTCTACCTACTGAGACCGACTTTTTCAATTCAGCAGAATATTATTAGACTTTTTGCTTCAGCAGAAAGGACAAAGGCCTGGGCACAAATGAAATTCTCTGAAATTCATCAGATATTTCAAAGCATTTGAAAAAATAGTGCAGTGTTGGTGTCAAATCTCTCAGATATAAACTAATTTAACTTAAAGTCAATTCCCTGCTCACTGATTTCCAAAGGCCTACGGGTGAGGTGACCCAAACTGATTTATGCATTTATGAATATACAAAATTGCATTAATGGTAAGGAAGAGCAGAAAATCACTGCATTGCATCTATTTGTTTATATGGATATTATTTTAATTGAGAGCACAAATTAACATGAGCTTGATGTGACAACAATCAGAAAGCTTAAAGTGTATAGGCCTAATATAGTATCTATTTACTTGTGGTGGAAATGTCTATAAAAAGTCACTGCTTTATTCCTTATTCAACAGCCTGACCGATGAGGTGCTCATGGAATGAAATAGGGTAATGTAGCACATAACTGAAAATGATAAATAATATAGGAAACAGGAGAACATTCAGACAAGATTTAAAAAAAACATCAAATACAATTTCGAGTAAAACGTTGAAAGTCAGAATCCCATCAAACGTTATTTTAACGTTAAATAAAGATATCTTTAATAAAAGCAAACACTTTGGAGGATATTAAGATGTACTTTTTTTCTTTAACAGAATGAACTAAATAAAATCCATACCTCCATAGTAGGAGAAGGGCCCATTGGGGATGAGCTCCCCGGGCTCCAGCCGGTCCACCAGCGTCCTCATCCGCCTCGGGCTCCGGAAAAACGCGTGCCTCCGGGCGCCCAGCGCGCTCAGCTGCTTCATGCGCCTCTCTTTGGAACGTCGGTTCTGGAACCAGACCTGGATACACACACACACACACACACACACACACACACACACACACACACACACACACACACACACATATGGGTCACCTCGTGTCACTCGGCAAACATGCAATAGGCTGATCACGTTATTGTCATTGCACGTCAATATTCTGTGCGCGGCATGTGAGGAGAGGGAGAAGTGGAGATGACGTGGAGCGGGGTTACAAACTGCTTTACTCTATTCATAAATATCTAGACAAAAATGTGAGTTTTTGTCAATATGAAAAGAACAAAAAAATCTCGGCGTGTAAATTCTCCCACATTCAAAGACATTGTAATTAGGTGTCTTATTTACCTTGGCACCTGCACCGCGCTGGCTTCTTATTAGAGTCAATAACCGCGCTCTCTGTGTGTTTTGCGACGTGCGTGATGAGCCGGTGCCTTAAATCCGCAAGGCTCTGCGGCGGAGAGGACTGCGCCCAATTATCGTTACAGGAGCGGGAGTCACATATAACCTCCCTAATGATCTTTTAACCCTCCATTTACTCCGACTGAAGGCTACAGCAGCGGGGGCTTAAAATCTCCAATTAATACTTAATAGGGGGGTTGTTACCAATATATTACCGGGCTCTTGGAGGTTATCATTTCCTAATCTATAGGCCGGCTTCCTTTAATTACGCTCTTCCCTTTTCCACCCTCATACATATTAGATACTCCTACTTCACTTTCCCTTTATCGCCATTAATCTGCAAACTAAACCTTTTTACTTTTGATCTGCCCCGCAGCCTTAAACACATTTTCTTAAAAAAAAAAAAAACACACAAAAAAAACCAACTCATATTTATGAAAACGTTTAGCAAAATAAACACATGAAACTCTGCTTTAAAATAATTTGTGCCACGTTTTTCCTTGGATTTCGGCATTAATCAATTACTGAAAATGTTTTTTTTTCCAAAACTTTGGTGCGTCGCAGAAACTATTTTTGAAACTGTAAAAAAAATATAGTAAAAAAAAATGCCCCTAGAATATCATAGTTTATTCCCACTAATAATTATGATGATGTGTCGTCAGTTGGCTGTGATGCTCCTTGTTTAACTAGATGCGGCCCTGCTGTAATTCAGAGTTCTGAGTAGACAATCTGAAGACCCTTGAAACAGATTTCTGCCTTTCCACTTGGCTGGAAATGCTCACAGCATGGCTAAATGTGGTCGCAAAACGTGATGGCAGCGCTGTGCCAGGACTCCCAGCGCTCCCAGCAGCCTTGGCGCCAGTTGGCGACTTTGCCCCGTCGCGCGCGCCAAGAATCAAAAATACCCATATAAATTACCCGTTTCCAAATCAACCTCGTCCTCGGCCAATCTTTGGCTTAATGAATTCAATGTGACCGCGCAGTTTGGAGGGAAGATGCCTCCGTTAAAGAGGGCTGAAGGATGTGAAAAGGGGGTTGAGGGGTGGGGTGATGCTGGGGGAGGTGGAGCCTCTCAGATGGGACGAGGCCTGCACGGTCATGGCAGTCTGGCAGCTTGGCAGGGACATTTTTCCATAAAATATAAGCTGTTACATCACACCTTTTAATGGGTGCGTAACACCCTATAAAACAGAAAGGGCGCGAGCCCACCTCCTCAACCTGTGGGTGTCCTCTGAATTCTATTTCCGTAATATTTCGGACCATTTTAGACATATTCAGAGGAGCACAGTTGAGCCCCGGCGGTCTGGCACGTGAAATGTCAGAAATGTTTACTTCTTTAAAAAACATGCCGATTGTGATGTAAAAATTACCTGAATCAATTCTTCCAAAATGTATTATCCTTTTAGCCATTTCAGTTCTGTGTCTGGTTGTTACCACATCTATTACAACCATTTAATCGTTACTGTTTTTCTTGTGAGTTGAAGTGATCTAAACTCGCCACACAAACGGCAGAACTACCGGCCGCTGTCAGGTGGTCCAGGCTGGGACTCACTGACGGGGAGTTCTCAGGCTTTTATAGAATTTGAACCATCACGACTATTTATTACTGAACCGTAGAAAAAGACCGCGGACGGCGAAACCTACAGGCCTACCGTTATTACAACAGCGATTTGAATGGGTGTGTGTGTGTGTGTGTGTGTGTGTGTGTGTGTGTGTGTGTGTGTGTGTGTGTGTGTGTGTGTGTGGAGGGGCGGGGGGGGGGGGGGGGGGGGCACGTGGAGCCTAGTCTGATATGATCTGTTTATTTAATTGAATGGTGAAATTAAAGCTCAGCTCCCTTTACCTGGATGACCCTCATGTTGAGGCCGGTCTCCTGGGCCAGCTGCTCCCTGATGTGTCTGGTGGGTTTGGGGGTGGCAGCGAACGCCGCCTTCAGCGTCTCGAGCTGCTTGGCCTTGATGGTGGTCCGGGGCCCGCGCCGTTTCCCTCCCAGGTTCTGGTCGTCGTTCTCGTTGTTAACTGTCTCCTTGTCGGACAAGGCGGCTATCTCCGTGTCTTTTAGGACCACGTCGTCCTGAAGCTGGTCTTGAGAGTCCGGTGATAAACTCGGGTCGCTGCATGCCGTTACTGCTGAAATGACATGAATATGATTATCTGTCCAGAGCCATAACACCGGGGTTATTCCAGCGATAAACTAATCCACCTAGCGGTCAATTAAAGGTGGCAGACCTCAGGTAGGTGATGCAGAGGTCCTTCTAGCGCCAACATTAGTAATAATAAACAATATTTTCTGAAAGATTCATCCAGTATTTTGCATCTGTGAACGGTATTAATACGTTTGTGGTATAGAATAACTTAAAGAATAGGACATTTGTTATACAGATAAAAAGAGCTGATTTGGTCTTTTCTCAAATTTCAAGTATGAAGTAAAAATTGCAAACAATATTAGTAAAAACGACCTTCCATGACAGATTTTGGAACAAAGCTATTTAGGACAAATGAATGTGAGGATGATCTGAGCAGCTCTCAGAGGCTCCAAATCAAAATATTAGGCATTTGGGAGGGGAGTGTCAATAGGCTGTTTTTTGTTGAGGAATTCTACTCCCTGGGTGCCGTCTACGTCCTGGACATGGAAATGATGAAGTCACTGGGAGGCTGAACACATCACATCCATCACAATTTATCCCGCTTTGAGCGCGCGCTGCACAGACGCACAGCATCCCAAACACACGGGTCTGCCTCCGTACCTGAGAGGAGGTTGCTGTCTTTTACACTGGCGTTGCTTAGGTAATCTTCTTTACAAACGAATTTGTTCTCGTCGATGATGTAGAGCTCCTCGCCGGTGGAGAGCTGCTTATTGCACATCATGCAGGTGAAGCAGTTGAGGTGAAACACTTTGCTCCGGGCCCTCCGGACCAGGTCGTTGGGAGAGATGCCCTGCGAACAACCGCCACACTTGGTGCCGAACCGCCTGCAGGAAATGAGCTGGGATTATTGTTGTTGTCAAAGATATATTTTACTTTTTTTTTTTAAAGCTTTTAAATACAAATATATGAACATGCGGCCAGGTTTGGAGAACACGCGGAGAGGATGGGGACGGATTGAAGGAACGCAGACGCAGATTGACATTTTATAATGCTGCTGACTGGATTCAGTATCCTGAAGTCACATTTCTGTGTGACAAAATATCACCGATTTATAATGGAGTATTGCCGTTTTGCTCAGGCCAAGAAATTATTATTAATATTCACGTTTCCTTGTAGGCTGAAAACGCAATGTATGGACTACAATGAACAGTAATCTATTTTCAATACATGTTGACATTCAATTTAAAAAAGATAACTAGGGTGGATAAAGAAGAAAAGAAAACAGCGCCATGAGCTTACTTTTTTCTTTTTTTTTTTTAAAGGAGGCTATTTTAGTTTAGTTTTTTTTTAACCTTGACCTGTTTTCAAAATCAAAAAAATAAATAAAAATGCATGCCCAATGGTACTAATAATACATTACAATAAGATACAATGTCATTTAAAAAAACGTTTTTTCGGTGGCCAAACATGATTCCTTTCCTCTATAAAATATTTCACAACAGTGTGACTACTTTTTATTTAATTTATTACATTTTAACATCTATATTTATATTTGCAATCTGTTTGTTTTGAATACAATACTAGGCCTATGTTGAAAAAGGTCAATTTCAGTAAATAAACGGGGTTCTCGCGGGGTGGTTTCGGAATAATAAATTATAGCCCTGCCACTGACTTCACCGGTAAACAATGTGTATTGAGTGGTGTGCACTGCTTGTTGACTGCACGTCTGTGATTGCATTGTCTGCGGACTTGATCTTTTCGACTAGTTTACTATTCAAATCCACTTATCACGTCCTCCTCAGCCGGACTGAGCAAACACACCGGGCTGCGGCTCCTGTGGCCGGGGTTTGATCCTGAGCTCTGCCCCGGCAGCCGGCACGATGTTAAAAAGAAATACACCCCAAGTGTGATTTCCTTGATTTCCTAACAAACCCCCCTCTCCCCGCTGAGAGAGCACACACGCGTTTAGTGTCGCTGCTAGTCTTTTGTTGTTATTTTGCATAAGAATCCAAATTAACAAGCTTTTAATTACTCACTGCTAATCAAAGCTTATCGCCCCCAAGTCCTCATTGACGCCTGCAGGCACGGACAGGTCGGTTTATTCATTTATTTAGCGAAAAAAATAAATGAGAGACTCTGCCCTCAGTGTAAATAAGCCTGAGCAGTCAACAGATGTTTGTAACATGTTTTTTGATTATCGGGTTTATCTTTCCTATTCACTAATTTACTTTATTTGAACTGTAAAAACAGATTAACTTAACATTTTGTTCTGATGTTTGATAATGAATACAGCAAAAGTAACAGTTGTAAAAATAAATAGAAGATACGGTATTTATCTAACTGAATTTTTTTGTTTGAAGACTAAAGGTCATTTTCCGTTAAATGCCATGTTTTTAGAGTTTCCATTTACTTTTGGGAAATAATGCGCCATCAACATCTGTGCCCCTGTTTTTGCTAATATTTAAATTCTCTTTATATCATTTTCTTCATGCATCTGTGCCAGTTTACCTGCTGCCACTACAATCCGGCTCCGCTCATAAAAAAACAGTTTCATCACAAACAAAAACACTGTTGGTGAGTTTTTCTGCCACCTTCCCCGAGCTTACCTAAAGAAATCATTTTTGCAGTACAGTCTCCCCTCTCGAGAAAAACATTTCTCTGTCAAATTACATTTGCACTCGCAGCACTGCACGCACTTGACGTGCCAAGCTCTGTCCAGCACGTTGAGCAGAAAGCGGTCCAGGATAGGCCTCTCGCAGCCGGCGCAGTGGACCATGGCTTTGGCTGGGCTACAACCCCCACAAATGAAGCACACGCTCAAACAAAATCAACAGCGCAGGCCGAGCATTGACCGAGTATCTGCTTTCTCCCTCCCCGATTCGCCTGGAGCTCCCGGGTCAATGTGCGCGGAGTAGCCAGTCGATCAGGTGTCACCACAGATTTTCCCCTGCATGCGTAAAAAGGCTCAGCGTCCAAAAAAAAAAAAAAGAAAAAGAAAAGAAAAGAAACGAACCAGGATGGGATGGCAACCGGGTCCTCTCCGCTGGAAAAACCAAAAGGGGAAAAATAAATCAGTCCTTTAATGGATCCGAGGCGAAATTCAACCAGGGTGTAGATTTCAACACATGAAGCTGCGGATCGGCTCAGGCAAGAAGAGCGCAGCCAGTTTGGTTGTCCCGGCGCTCTTGGAAGTGACGCATTGGTGTGCCAGGCAGGGCTGGAAGACGCGTCTAGTAAAATGCTTTTAGGGCAGAGCTGTCACACAACAAGACACGCACGCCTATAAATAATTCAGTGTACTTTAACATGGCAGCGTATCCACTGTTCAAAAACACGCCGAGAAACAAAATCACACACCCAAGAGATTAAAAAAAAAAAAAAAAGAGTGTTTTCCCCCTCGCCTTGTCGGATGATCCTGGATGTTTGGATGCGATGGTGGGGGATGCTGGGACGCTGGTGGCTCCGGTAGTAGTCAGTGTGTATGCTGGGATGCCCGTCAGTCTCCAGTACCGTGCTTATGCTGGGATGCGCTGGGTCTCCAGTACACTGTCTTGCTCCTAACGCTCCAACCCAGCCTTATTCCCATCCTCCTGACGTCAGGCCGCGGCCGGACCAATCAGCGCCGCGCCATGCCAGCAACCATCAAGCCGCCCCATCATAACCCAGCGAGGGCTCTGCCTGCTATTTATGCCACACACTCAAGACACCAATTGTCAAGAATTTCCCTGCAAACTGTCATATGTTAGTGAATGTGTTTGGAGGAAGCAGCGGCGGCGGAGGGCGAGCCGCGCGGAGGGAGAGACGCCACTTCTCAGCTGCTGAGCAAATTGTCTTCTGGGCATGAGGGGGACATGAAGGAGGAATCTGAGCAGGTAGATACAGTGGCGTCTTCCGGATAAAGAGGCTGGAGGCGCATATTGCATAGCGCGCTCTCTGTTTATTCGTGTGAAGTTGCTTTGTGCCAGAAAATAGTGCTGATAGTAGCGGAATATGTTTGTTCTGTTGATTTGAGAATAACTGGAGGCTTTTATCATCAATATACCAGCCGTACGTTAAACATATACAATGTAACAGCCTGCTTTGCACTTGAACGCATCATGTGTTGAACGAAATGTTTAATTACACAGCAGGAAGCAGCGCACCGCCGAGATCTTATGCAGGTGAGATATGACGCGGTCTCATCCGTAGCTGTAGCGCGCGATCCATCCGTTTTGTCTTTGGTGTGACGGAGGGGAAGCGTGGAAGTGAAAGACGGAAAGGCTCTAAAGTTGACAGGTCGTGCAGCTCAGCCCGTGAGGAAGCGGCCCAGACACCTCGGACGATTTATTAGGGAGGTCCAATCCACTTCAAGTCCACCTTAAATAAATAACACCGTGACCCTAACAGCCCGCTGGATTATTAGTCGTTTCCGATCAAAGAGATCCGTCCCGTCTTTTGTTTTGATGGTTTTCAGGCCTGAACTTTTCAACACTTCTCAGTTTTGTTTCTCAATGAAAATAGATTGTCTAGTTTACAGCGGGAAAAGTTTGCATGCTTGTTGAACAAATTCGTTTCGTTCCACTATCTGACCAAGATTTGCATTTTGACAGGAAACTAGTTTGGAGTAATTCATTTCTGAAACGTTTATTATCACAGACTGTTCCATTGTGGCCTGTAAAACGATAGATTAATAAATGTAACTGTATTAAGAAAATGCTGTATCGTATTTTTGTTGTAAAGAAGTGTGGTTTTATTTTCTTGTCTTAAAATGAAATCAGGTCGCGCGCTTCTCGCACTTTAAAGCAGAAAAAGCGACCAGGGGACACCCGTTTATTCTGGAGCAGTAGCCCGCCAGCACCCTCCTGCATATGGGCTGCTTCTCATGCAAAACGCCCGCCCGTCTCCGTCCAGCTGCCCCCCCCCCCCCCCCCCCCCCACACACACACACACACACACACCGGCGTCTGGGGAGCGCCCCATTCAACAGGACATGTGTTACTGGCTTAAAGAAAAAAAGAGATAAGGCTTCAGAACACACACTCCATCTCTTTTTCTTTTCTTGTTTTCACTTTACCACCGCAGCACAGTGCTGTCCTCTCCTTCTGCTCGCGTCTTTTTCCTCCGTTTTACACTTTATTTAGCTCTGTCCGCATCTAAGCATCTTTCATGTCCAGTTTCAACTTGGGGGTGGGGGTGGGGTGGGAGGGGGTTGGGGGAGGGGAGGGGGGGGGGGGGTTCTGCTGCTGCTACAGAGAACTCGTGCTCCATGACAACTGAGCGCTCCGTTCTCCACAGAAGGGCAATCAGCTATTGAAATGTTGCGTTTCCTTTGGAATATAAAACTCACTTTATTTCTATTTTGTTCTGCACTAAAACCTGCAAAAGAATCTGACAATAACCCCAGAAATCCCGCAGTCTGCAGGCCTTACACTCTGCAACACCGCACAAACTTGTAAACGCAGCATGTAAACAACAAAAGTTGTTGTTATTTGCATGTGTAGAAGATGCCTTGATAGTCTGTCAGTGGGGATAATCTCTGCTTGATTTAGAAAAAGCCACAGAGAGAAAAAGCCAGCTCACGGAGGAAGATTAATCCACGAATAGAAGGAAATCAAAATATAGGCTATAGGCTTAAACATATCTCAACTCCCCTCCAGGCAAAGACACTATTAAATGCAAAAAATGGTTTTAACCTTACCACTGTAATCCTTCACTCGCAATAGATTTTTATTCTCACCCATATTTTCATTTTGGCAGAAGTTGTGAATTGGGGTTTGTCGTGCAGTCTGCAAGTTAAAGAAAACACAACTTATTTTCCCTCATTTTTAGGTTAAATCTCAGAATGATTTGAGCCTGTTAAGAGAATGAAAATCGGCTCTCCAAACCAATCAGAAATGTACCTGGTATACGTTCCCAAAAAGACAAGTTTTATTTTCTTCACATTTGATATTTCTGCATTTCTTTTCCTTTGTCTAAAGTGTAATTGTGGACACTTTGCCACACGGTTAAGAAAGGGGGTATTCTTGTATCAGGGCCATAGTGTTGTAAAGCAGCCCAGGAGATTTGGGGTTTATGAAGTGCAGACAAGTGAACTGGTACACTGCGAGATAATTAATCTGAGATAATGAATGAGGCTGTGAAGATGCATGCAATCATTAATTCTAATCATGACACGTTTATTTGTCTCCCTTCTCTCCTCCAGGCTCAGTTTAGAGACACAATGTCACCACAACAATGTATGAAGAGCACGGCTAGAGGAGGGAGAGGACTTTGGGATAAAGGCTAAATTCTGCAGCTGGAGCAGGTGATTAGATGGATTGTGGGGGGAAAGGTGTTTAAAATGGGAGATAGAGACACTGAGTGATACTGGGGTGGCCATGGCTGTGGGAGCGACCTTACAGCCGGGGCAGGGCAAGCTGCCGAGGGGGTGACTCCGGCAGAGAGAAATATCACCCCCGACTGGAGCTTTGATCAACTGAGTGTACCGGGGAGGAGGAGGAGGAGGAGATGGGTGGAGGGCCGGGTACCGGTCCGCTGCTCTGCTCAGCTGCTTGCAGCCTCTTTGAAAGATTTTTTTTTTAAAAACTTGTTTTAAGAAAAGAATTTTGCAAACAGCTGGTGAAAATCATTATTTATAATACGCAATGATCATTATGGACCATGAATACGTTTGTTTTATGATACAAATAGTTCAATTTCTGTGAAACCAGCTAACTTAATATCATTTGTATAATTTTTCATCTCTATTCCGAGTAAAAAAAACTTCACCACATGAAATGGGAGAAATTATTCCAAGGTGCAGCTGTGGCTGAATGCGCGTTTTTTGAAAAGAAAGAAAATGAAAAGCCCACGAGAAATAAGGCACAGATTATTTTATTTTATGGCATTGTCATTATTGTGTAGCTGTGGACCAAAGATGACAAATGAATTTACGAGTTTAAATTCGATTTTCTTCAGAAAAAAAAAAGAAAGAACAAAAAAATAAAAATCGTTTCTGCCAGTAACGAAAACCAACACCAGAATTCAGTTAATTAAAATGTTCAAAATACGCTGCAAACGTCGTGTTTCACGCGCCCACCAGGAGAAAGCTGTTTTAACAGTGTGTACAATGCGTTCTCCATGAACCACTTAACTTCTATATTGGTTGCGCAAACTGCTTTTGAGCGAGCACATTTAGTGCAACAAATTTGCTCCATATTAGTAAAGTGTGTTTGTGTAGGGGAGGACATGCTGCTGGAGAGGGTGGTGCCCAGCCCAGTCTGTCAATCATTCTGCACCGCATTATCACGCACTTCCAGGACCGATAGCCGACCCTCCCTCCTTCATCCATCCATCTGTCCATCTGTCCGTGCCTCCGTCCATCCGTGCCCGCGCGCGGTGCTCACGCAACAGAAAAGGCCCCTGTGGCAGAGATTCACAGTCTACAGCGGTACAACCCAAATGAGTGGGGAGGCTGCAGCAGCCAGCACCAAAGGAGAGTCCCACGATCGACTGACTGAACTGTGCAACCCCCCCCCCCCCCTTCCCCTCCTGTACATCAGCCAAACATATGCCGATGTGAACTCGACGTGGATTATTGAGTCAACAGCAACTCTATGCAAACATTTTTCCAGACTTCCCAACTCCGGTCCTGGCCTGTGCTGAGAGAAATCCAATGGGATTTATAGATCATCTCCCTACAGCTGTCCCTTCTCAGTCAGTCAGTCACCCCCCCTCGACCCCCAAGCAACACACACTCCATCCACACACACTGGGCAACATTCAGAGGCTCATGATCCGACCTCCAGAACCGTCCTCAGCTACAGCCACCGCTGTCTTCTGTGTGTTTTCTCAAGGAGATCATATGAGTCAGTGAGTAGGGGGCTTGGGGGTCCAGAACAGTAACCTTCACCCAGAAACAAGGCCACCGCCAGTGTCCCGCTCACTCCTCTAGGGGGCGAATTCAATCCGGATAAATAAAGGGCTCAGGCCTTGATGATGTTATAATTGCTATAATATTATTATTATTATTATTATTATTATTATTATTATTATTATTATATCTTTAATTCCAAATTACTGCTGTCACAATAAAACATCCCACCTCTCCCTGCCATCAATATGACTAGTTATACAGTACCACTGGATACATTGTAAATATATATTATTTTTGGTATTTTCTAAATTAGGTTTGACAGGCAACGTTCTTGACTTGAAGCAGTAATATATCTTTAAATATTTAAAGTTGATTTATAAGTGCTGAAGCAAGCAAGCCAATACGAAAACAGATAATAATGGTCCAAATATTTAGTGATTTGTCAAAAACGGTATTGTTTCTATTTTTGAAAAAAAAACAACAAAAAAAAAAACATCTGTGAAAATAATATTCATCTAAATACAGGGCAGAGGTCAGAAGGTTTCTACAGAGAATCTGTTAAAGAAAAGAAAAGAAAAATCTGCATCACTTCCGTCTCATTAGTTTCAGAACTGACTGACTGAACCAGGTGAGAATCATCAATAAAACACCTTCAGCCTCAGTCAAATCTAAAAAAAAAAAAAAAAATACAAAAAAAGGGGGAAAAAAAGGGATTTTTCTCAGACGAAAACGCTGCAATCAGACTCGGTGAGAAATGATCATACATAAAGGAAGCAGCCTCTAAAGCATTTCCCCTAGTTTAGATTAATGGTACTGCGCGCTTATTCTGCAGTCGGGGTGAAAGGGCTGGGATCACTAATGATTATAATATAATGTGTGGCAATAACCACTCCCTTTGAGATATTATCGCCCGCTGGCCAATGCTCAGGGGACGAGCTGCATGGCTGCAGAGCGGCAGATAGCTGCTGCTGCTGCTGCTGCTGCTGCAGCCACCGCAGCGGATTTCTGCGCTCTGAAATAAAAAGCCCGCAAGCATGGAGGAAGGCAGAGCTGGCCGCTACTGATACCTGCATTAAAATATACAGCAGACCAGAGCGGCCTGTTAATGCTGTATTTTGTTTCCCCCTTTTTATTTTTTTAAATGATGAGATGATGAATATTTTTATGACTGAGCATATCAGCGCTGTAGATTTTTACCAATTACAGCTGTAAATCAAACTCAGGAAAAATCCTTTTTACTTGTTTTTAATAGCAACCATTTAAACTGATTAAATTACAACAACGAAAGAACATTGTGCGCCTTCTAAACGGTGTTTTACTGTAGCAGAGGCGCTGCAGTAAAACCCTGAACTTAATGGTTCTGTGGTTAGAGCAGCGCAGCAGGTGTATATTCTGCTTTAATAGACTCAAATTATATTTTCCCCTCAAAATCAAAATGAGAGAACTCAAAGAAGCTAAAGTGTGAGTCTTAACATTTTCTGACCAACAAACTCTTTGTTAATTGCGAGAATGGTCTCAAATGATTTACACTTTTTGTGTCTGATTTTATTCAAAGTCTACAATCAGAGACGACTGGAGAAAAATCTCGTGCGAAGAAAATCTAAGCATTAACACTAAAATTCTGCCTTTGTAAAATATATTTTAGATATTAATTAGTAGTGCTTTGCTAATTTTATACCTACACACATGTCAGAGATGAGCGAAAAGTGAATAATCCCTGGCCTATCAGGGTATCATCATATTATTTTTTTTTTTTTTCATGAAAACCGCCTTTAAAAGCAACTGTAGGCCTGTAATAATGCAAAGTTACTGCTCTTTTTTTTTTTACAAATCTTCCTCATTTAAGAGCTACTCAGTTAATATTGTGGAGTCACAGATGTCCACAATTTTCACCCCCCATTCATGGAAAACAATCATCCCACCCCCCCTATCCCCCCTCTCAGCCCCCCAAAATTAAACAAGAACCATAAAGCTTCCAATTATTCTTTAATGTGGACGCGCACAACTTTTCCAGCGTCGATTGGGCTCGAAATCCGCATAATTATCGACATCCAATGATCAATAACAGCTCAGTCCTCAACAACGGCGGAGTAAAAAAAGGCTGTTCTGAAGGGAAGGAGGGGACGAGAGGGAGGAGGAGGAGGAGGAGGAGGAAGAAGTGTAGTGAGTGATGCTGCTGTGTTGGACGCACCGCGGCCAATCCCGCCCTATCCATCTTCATTGGAGCTTTTGTGTGCGCAAAAAGCAAAGGCGCGCATAAGGTAAAGCCCGCATCAAAGCCGCGGCTTTATTTTTATATCCAATAGATCAGCAGGCAGACAAAGCTTTATTTTCGCCAGGAGAGAGATATTTTACCTCCGCCTTACGGTTTTATGTTGGAGAGGTGTCAGCCGCTGGAAATGAATGGCTAATGCATAGGCAAAGCGCTGCTCCGCTCGCATGCTGCACGTCAGAGGGGGGCTGCAGGGAAGAGCAGCGGGGATTTAGGGCCCCTGGGGGCCCAGCATGGGGAACTGAGCACTAGGGGTGTCCGAGGAATCCAGGCTCCACTCATGCTGTAGCTCACGACACAGCTGAACACAAAAGCACAGTTAAACACGCACTAATAAATGAATTTCCCAGAACTAGACTTTTTAATACCCCCCCCCCCCCCACACACACACACATACACCTACCTACTCATACACACACAGCCATCCCATTATTTATTTTTTTTAATTTATTCTAGGTTATACTGTTTAGTGGCGACAAGAACACAATAAGTGAAAAAAAAAAAAACTTCACAAAATACAAATGTGCAGACAAATATTACATTTCTGATTAAATTAAATAAATCTGGTTTGGCAAAATGAATCTACACTCGATTATCACTTATTCTCTTTTTCAGAAACTGTCGGGATCTTCGACTGATCCTAGCTCCTGTAGTGACTGGACGTGTAGCTCATTCCACAGCTGACCAAAGGACACAGTGCGCGAGTTCGTCTTCCCTTCATCAACATTTCAGGGCCGTCCTCAGTATTTCTGTGGATTAAAAGAACAGCCCCCGGTTTACCCCGCCACCCTGCCAGCCCCTCCTCAAACATCTTTTGTATCATCACAGCTCATACTGTGAGGTAAATTAGTAGGATGAGGAATGTGTGTGCAGAAAAATAAAAGCCTTGGATCTTTGTTAAAATCCAGGGCCGGTTGGAGCCTTTATGGGGACATAAGTGCCCCCCCCCCCAATCCTTTCACCATTGTTTGTGTATATTACTGTAGGTCATACTGTAAGTGGACATTTATGGCACCAGAAATGTTCTTTAGAGTTACATAGTAGCTCCTTTCTACAGGATTATATATAGATTTATATATATAATGCTTAATAACTTCCCATGTAAACATCACAGAACCATAGTTATGGGTTTAAATTTAAGAGGACACTTGTACCATTAGAGGTATTGTATTAGCAAACATTATTATTATCTACATAGCACATGAATAGCACCTAAAATGTGTAATTTATTTTGAAAAATAAGGATTTTATTGACATGTATTCAGGGTTTTTTAAATAGCTTTTGAAAAACACATAGTGCCCTCACTGGTAATAAGGTTGGACGATACTTTTATTAATTGGCTACAAGACAACAGCATAAACATTCAATTTCCTATTTTCATAGCTTTTAAGTTACTAATAATTTTAAGAGCTGCATTTCTTTTTGTATACAGGCCTTAGTTCAATGAGTAACTTTCCTTTTCCTGTAACCGCTGGCACCCACACGCTGTCAGTGCTGCAGAAAAACACGATCTACCATCACCCACCAGCTTCAAAAGGAAGTTTGCAGTCTACAGATGTGAAGAACAACAATTTTACAATGAGTGGATTAAATCGTTAGTTTTTTCTGCACCAATGATGATGAAATTTAACTCATACTTTCACCAACAACCTGAAGTACAGATACAAATCTACAAAGTGGATGTAGATCACAGGCAGCACACAGTCGAAAACAAACACATATCAGTTAATGCATGTGCTGGCTGTTAAAGATCTACCAGCAGTCCCTTTAAGGGGTCCCAAGATTCACCTGCATGACTGATTTTTCAGCTGTTTGTAAGGTTACATATGAGCTTCGGTGATCTTCTACATTTAGCTGGTAAAATATGAGGAAATGCTTCAAAACTATACAGATTAGTCTAATTATTTTTGAATAAATACCAAAATTGTGACAAAAATGTGTGTATTGTTGTAAGGCCCTCTTCCTTGCCAAAAATGAATTAAGTAGTACGTTTAAAAAAAAAATATATATATATATATATATATGTTGGGGTCAAAATTCATAACAGACCACACTATCAAAATAAATCTGATATTACAATTCATTCAGCTGTTCAAACAGTATTTTTCCAATTCTTCATTAAAAGGTCCAATCCGAACACTTTTCATTTAAAGCATGGCTGTGGAGGGTTTGCGGTGCATCGAGGGAGCTTAACAGGAGAAATGTTCCAGTGTCCCATGATGGACTAAATGTTGTTTTAGAGGCTTTTCTGTACTAATAACATTACATTTACTTTCAATTTATGAATGCACATATTCAAATGTAAAAGATGTTGAATAGTGCTTCAAATACAAGCATCCTCCAAACAAATCTGTTGGAATCAGCTTTGAAATATTCCCATTAGCCGAATCCAGCCCAGACCCCCCCAACACAACCCCATACAGAACTATTAGCTAGTTGTTAAAATCTTATGCACTGTTCACTCCCTGACACGAATGCAGATTTCTCGCTATATGCTGCAAAGAGTTAACGAGATTTACAATGCTGCTCAAAACACAGAGCTTCCCTGTCATATTTCCCCCTCATGCTAAATAGAAATCTTAAGAAGTAATTGGAATTTACTGCATACCTGAATAACTGCATATAAATAAGCACACATTTCATCGGGGGGTTCACTGACACTGTTTGGTCGCATAAAAACCGCTGCATACATTATAATACACAGCAAATAATCTTATTTTGCTGCAGCCTTCGCTACATGTCTGGGATTCCGTCCAAATTACCGAGGATTCAAACAAGCGTTTTCAATTTATTAAACCTATATGGGCAACATTTCATTTTAATGGGACGATTTATTTCTGGGAAGGGATTATCAAGGGTTGCTGGAAACCATGGCAGTGTGTAAATCTGACAGTGTTGGTTGGAAGGCAGGCGGCCTGTTTTCACTGGACAGGTTCAGGGGCCACTCAAAGGCCTCGACACCTTCCTACGTCCTGCAGCCGAAAGGCAGAACTAGCTCGTTGACTTTGGCCATGTCTCCTAGCCAAATTCCTCAATTCTCAACACCTTTATGAGCCTGCATGCGCTTACTGAATTTGGTGGGAGAGGACACAAATCCTCCGGATGGGATTGGCAGTCATGCCCCCGGTCTTTCGGCCCGACACGCTCAGGATGTAAAGTGGCCGTCGACGGCGCGACCCCCCGGTCGAGAGGGCTCAGCGGATTTGGAGATAATGACATTGCCGCCTCTATTAAGATTCACATTAACCATTTCACCACACGACCCCATTTCCCTTTGTCCTAGACCTATGTCAAAAGCCTCGCGGTCTCACCGTGCCTGTGGTAATATTCAAAGCTGACCAAACAACCAGCAGGCGCACCTCTTCTATATCTGGAAAGGACAAAAGTAAGGCTGTCTATATGCAAAGAATACACTGAAAATATATCCCACTTGTTGAAAGCAAACCACCTTAACATTCATGGAGCAAACTATTTGGCTGCAAATTAGATCCCCAAAGCTGCTGTCTGACATTTTCCACAGTGGAGCCCACACTCACACGAGCACTCTTATTCTACACCCAATGAAAGACATCTGCACCAAGTGACCTCTCTTTTTCTCGCTGTCTGTCTCACACACACACACACACACACACACACACACACACACACACACACACACACACACATAGAGCAGCACAACTGTCCTTGTTAGGACGTTGCATTACCTTACAGTCATTGAACACAGCCTAACCCAAACCCAAACCCTAAATTTAATCATACAGGACCTCAGCAATTACATTTGCCTCATTAGGATGAGGTCTTGGTCCCCATGAGGACTTCTGGTCCAAACAAGGTCAGTGTTTATACTGGAAAAAGTCCAAAAATCGTACCGAAAAATGTGCGTCCCTGCGCGCGCGCACACACACACACACAACCTCGTTGCTTTCCCTGCTGGCCCCCAGAGCTGTGACTGTGGGAGGGAGGCCAAATTGTTTGTCTCTCCCTGTGTCAAGGCGCTGCAGCAGGGATGAGACCATGAGAACAACTGCTCGCTGTCTGGCTTCTGGCTGATGGCTCCATCAGGTCTGAGCAACAGGGAGCCTGACGCTGGATGAGCTGGAAGCTGCGTGTGTCTGTGTGTGTGTGTGTGTGTGTGTGTGTGTGTGTGTGTGTGTGTGTGTGTGTGTGTGTGTGTGTGTGTGTGTGTGTGTGTGTGTGTGTGTGTGTTGGAGGAGTGGTAGCTTGATCTTTGCAGGAGTCAGGAGGGATGCTGTGTCCAACCAAGATGGGCGAGTTATAGCAGAGCTTGAAAAGTGATTGTTGGGGAAGCAAAGTGCAAAATAACTATATCACCGAGTCATTAGGAGCAAAGATGGAAAACAAAACATGTCAGAGACTCATGCCACAGATTGCAATGTCAAACTACGAAACTGAGCAATCGGGGACTTCCTGTTTAGGCCAAACCTGAACATCCCTCTAAAAATCTGGATCCCTTCCATACACTGTTTTCTTTTTTGAAGGCTGCCGCGTCAGCAAATGCTCATTTTGGAGCACAGCGACAACAAATCGTTTTTTAGCATATGTAGGAGAACTTACTGCTGGATTCATGTTCGTGCCATCTAGTGTTTCAAGTCTTCTTTGACTTTTTAGGGTTCAATTGGTGCCTATAGTCCAGCATTTTGGGAAGCATGCTCACGTAGGTTATTTCCAAAGAGGTAAAAAAAATATCATGGAGGAAAGATGCACTTGGCCTAGTTTAGTATAGTTTATATATGACCAGCACAAGTTTTTGGTGAAGTTTCCATAAAGGCACGATGGTATCACACACGGCCACTTCACCATGACCCCAAAACTCCAGATATCTGCTCACTGTCACTTTCTGGGCTGTTGTTTGCCGGGAAATAGGTCCATCGTGTACCTCGCTCTCCAAACACAATCACGTCGTCTTCTTACGTGCAGGTTAAATAAACATTCTACTGTATATGTACAACAGTGAGTTTTAAAGATGATTGGAAGGAGACATGCTCACTGTTTTCCAGTCGGGCTCCAGTTAGCATCGGCCTTCTTGTCTCACTCTCGTTCATGGGACATTTTATAAAATTATACCTCCTTTAACATCCTGCTTCCTGCTCTCCCCTCACCACAACCCGCCCACCAGTAAGTCCGGTTCCGCTTTATAATGTTCTGAGGTTCTGTTGTGAGGACTTTTCAGTGGTAAGTGCACTGCAGTAACCTGCTGAGATTTGGCTCTATGTGAATACAATGAAATTTAATGAATACAGAATGTAAACACAAGATAACAGACAATAAACTTTTATGGCTGATTTGTAAAAATGTAACTCAGGCAGCTATAAAATGTGTTATTTACGAAAGAAAATGTACACCTTATTTTCAAAAGACATGGTTGTCTGAGATTTCTACATAAATAAACTGTAAGCTTTGGAATCAGTTGGTCCTATAAGGTCTAAAAGGTGAATGTGGACCACTGTGTTTACTTACCCAGACATAAATACTGTACACAGCAGCAAGGTGACTGCTAACAGTCGTCTCGTGTTTATTGGCATTTCCTCGACATCGATTTTCTCCAGTGCATTTACTGGAGAGTATTTAGTCATATTTCCATACCAGCTCATGCATTTGGCTGAACTCTGTTTCCATTCGTATCACTTCCTGACTCTTCTCCTGCGATAATGTGGATGGGGTAGTTATGCCGCTGCATGGAGAACCCTCCTCCTCTCCCGACTCGCTATGCCTGCTGATGAGTTGAAAGGGTTAGGAGGTCGCAACCTTCCTGGGGGATGTTTTACGATGACACGGCCGGGAAGGTCTGATTTGTCTCTACTGGAGCGTGCTGCTGGTGTCTTCACACCCAGCCAGAGAGAAAGAGAGATAGAGATAAATACAGGACGGCAGGGGGAAAGAGAGAGTGTGTGCACGGAGGAGGAGTGGCGGTGAAGGTGTGTGTGCGGAGTGGGGAGTGTTTGTCGGAGGTTGGACGTGGCAGGGTGGAGGAGGGTGTGCTGTAAATTAGCTGGCTTGGCAGACTGATGGTCAGCAGCAGTTTCAGAGAACAGCACCCACCTTGACCCCGCTTAGGACATCCAGCTTAACCCCTAGGGAGGAGGAGGAGGAGGAGGAAGCTATTACAGGTCAGATGTGACCACGTGGGCTCACTTGTATTACTCCGTAGTAAACACACAAATTCTTGTCAGTGGTCTCTCGTTTAGATAGTCATTCAACACCTCTGCTGTGTCTGCAGCCAGCTGTCAGTCCACCAGAGGAAACCATGTCGAGGTCACGCGTTGCTTCGTCTGAGGGTGAAAAGTACGGTGCTTTGCGTTTAGGCACCAAAGCACATGCGAAGAGCTCAAACATGTAAGACCAGGGTTTATAGAGGTCATGTGATGTAGTTCAAAGAGTGATAAAATCCATTCACGGATGAGGTCGGGTGTGGTTGGATGGCACAAACAACGGACCCCCACACAGGAAACTGCTGTAACCACCTGGTTTTCTGTGCTTTGCATAATTTTAAACACATTTTCCCAAACAATTCTGACATATTTGGTCTCACTGAAATTCTGGGAACGTCACGAAGATTCAGATTAAAGTTCTGCAGGTTCTGCATGGCAATGAATACACAAAAATGAACCAAAATACAGAAACTCTGAGTGCTGCCAGTGACTCTTTATCGTCTCTTAACATACAAAGTGGTATTATAAGATGTTTGACTGGAGTTTAACATAACCAGCAATAGCGGCCAGAAGTCCAATGAAAACAATAGAACAAAGGCATACAGGGACGAGCAGGATACGGCATAAGGTGACATCCTTTGTCTCTGATTGTACAGTCTAGATGATATCAGATGATACTATTGATAATAGCGGAGCCAGGTTCTAGTATTCATCCCTGCATATGTCTGAAACGCTGAGCTTCTGACCTTTTTTACAACATGTCTGCATGACACAGATTCTTTGCAAAGTTTGCACACAAAAATGGAAAGATTTTGTTTTAGACAGCATGTAGTCTTCTCCACCTTCCACAAAAATTCACCACATATAATAAATTGGCCTGTATTAAACAAATTAATCTCACGCTTGGCAGTTCATCGATCTGCTGTTTGGCTCTTGCCTATTTGCAATCATGGAGCTCATTAATGGAGAAAATTATCTGAGTCACCCTGAGGTGCTTCAGCTGGGGAGGAGAGAGTTAAAAAAGCTGCAGGGACGCTCCACGAGAGACAGAGAGAGTGGTGGCTTCATTTGCATGGAGTTTGCAGGAATGCACTCCCCTATGGGGCGTAGGTGGGAGAGTTAGCACCCTGCAACACACAGCCCCAACACACTCTAATAAATCATGTAATCCCTGATACTGGAAGACAAACATGGGAGCAGATCTAATCAGGACTTGGCAGAATCCTTTTATCTGAGCCCATCTCTGCCCGGTCACACACAGTACACAGTCCCGCGCTCCTCTTATGACAAACACTCAAGTGGGTGATAGTCATTGATGGATAGGAACTGGTGGGGAGGGGTGAGGGTGGGGAGTGGGTGGGCGACAGGGCCAGTTGGAGTGGGGGCTCCAAGACCAGTGCTGATAGATGGTATTCATCTTAAAGTCTGACCCTTTCCATACCAAATAAGCTCTTCAGTGAATTCTGCTGGATGTAAAAACCCCTGAAGCATCTTAAACATCATCACAATGTAAAAAAAAAAAAAAAATCCAGAATTCAAAAATATTGAGATTAAAGGTAAAAGTCTTGTAATCTTCTTTTTATTTGGTTGATCCTTGAGGTAAGAAAACTCCATGTGCAAACCAGCAATGAATATTTTCTACAAACAAGGATTAAAGACTAAAATATAAACTGTAAAGAGCTATTTATATCAAACACCTAACAAAACAAAACGTTCAGTGTTTCACATTAAAAGCATCAAACAGGCAATTGAGCCAAAATTAATTTGTCAGATAAGGAACTTTTTATGAGTTTCATTTGAGATGGACGTCGAGTTGAATATACAGAGTTTAGTGCTAAACACGGGGAAATCTCTCTTTGCTTTGCTGACAATAGACAATTTTAGAGACTTAAATTTTGTATATGGACACAACACTGGCTCAACCAAGCAGTCTCAGCTTGTAAGGCAAGATATTTTACCTTTGACATATTTCACAGATTATAAAAAAGCAAGATTGTGCAAATGCACTGTGAACAGAAGAATCATGAGTCAAATGTGACAGCTAGCTTCTGTAAAATACTACTTTATTTTGGAGAGTTAAGGTCACAGAGCTGCTGTTGAAAAACTAGGAAAGAGCATCAGCACCCACTCTGTTGCACTGGGTGACACGTTCCTTCATTACCATGAATGCACACTGTCATTTGTTTTGATAGAATACACCAGGTATTATTTATGAATGGAGGTTGTACCAGTGTAACACAGTTTTCTACATTGTGATCTGACTGGAGATCTCAGGGTCATGCCATATTTGGAGCAGTTCGGTTTTCGTAGGTGTAAAATGTCTGTTTGACATCGGACTTTGCAAAACTGAACCTTATTACTGGACTTAATATGTATTATTCTACTGACATTATAATAATGACATTTCCAAGGAAACTGCAACAACTAACGTTCCTGTTGTGACTCGGAAGAATGATGTTTTCCTGCTGCTGCTGTTGTTTGAGGCGCAGTAGAGGAAGCACATGGCTCCATCTAATAGTTTCAGCATTTTTCACATTGAATAAAAATACAAATTCTAATTAACCAAAGATCAGCTGTGCAAGTTACACATGCTTGTGTGAGCAGCGTCGGCATTTTACTTACACACCTGAAACCTGAGCGGAGAGCGCACATCAAGCACATGGAGCGAGTGCGTTGTCATGTTGGAGTACCAAAGTGACACACTTCAGGTCGTTTACACTGAATATTTTCCATCAGAACGTCACAGCAGAACTTGGTGTTAACAGTGTGACCCTCGGGGACAAATTCATAATGCGACACCCCACGAACGTAAAAAAAAAAACTACACGCCTGACCTGATGCGCCTTTTTCAGTTCTGGCCACTTGGAAATGTCACTCAGAACACCTCTGGAGGCTTATTGCTTCATCGCCACAGGCTTTCTGAAGTATGTCAGATTCATTGCTGATTGATTGACACCCAATTTGACCATTTCTCACTAAAGCATGTGTAAACATTTAATCAACTGACTAAACTTGGAGAATATAGCTTCTCTGTGCTCCATGCAGGTCACTGCGCTGCACACTGTTCGAGTGCTACAGGAGCAGTCGTGGAACTTTTTATCCATCCTTGAACATGTCTCTCCTACGAACGGTTACAGCTGTTAAAAAAGTTTTGAAAACTTCCATCAGACACCTTTGGGTGACATCATAGAGTCGACATCCCCATTTATCTCCAAAGAAACTGGTTCAATATTGACGTCATACACCGGTTCAAGGAGCACCCTCCTTTTTAGATCTACTGTACAAACACATACACACACACACACACACACACACACACACACACACACACACACACACACACACACACACAGTGGCAGCCGGCAAACCTTGATGTTGTGTAAATATCAATCAGACAATGTGTAAATGTAGCACCAAAAATGAAAGTGACCTCATGCAGTCATCAGAGGAACTCATATCTTTGATACCCCCTTTATGATTCCAGTTTGAAACATTTTCCAGAGCTGATTTAAAATGAATTCACTTGAACCGGACCCCCTCCTGAAAATATTCCCCATGTCAGTTACAGGTAGACGGCTGGATAGGCGCCCCTCTGCTTTCTGTAACACCGCAGCCCACCATGAATCAAACACGCTGACAATTCACCGGGGAGCCATCACCAGGAATATATAGCAGCTTCTGGGTTACTTTGTATTGTAATAGATGCATTGTGCAGCTAAAGAATATCCCAGTCCGTATTCAAGCAGAATGAACAAAAAGGGGAGCAGAAGAAAGAGTCTGGTGCAGATTCGGGGAGAAAGTAGCATAATTAGAAAGAGATGGGATCGGGGGAGGTTCAGTTGCTCTAGATGTGAAATCTAATTTCTATATAATGTCATTTAAATCCTGTGATCCAAGAATTGTATTTGAACTCGGATTATCGGAATCATCAGCCCGTGAATGCCTAAGATCCCTGGCACTGTTTGTGTGTGTGTGTGGTGTGTGTGTGTGTGTGTGTGTGTGTGTGTGTGTGTGTGTGTGTGTGTGTGTGTGTGTGTGTGTGTGTAGGAGAAGGAGAAGGAGGGGGAGGGGATTTAGTGTTCCCCAAGTTCACAAGTTTCAAGCTTTTTTGGGATGATTATAGTGGCGGAAAGAAAAGATGAAATCCATTTAAAAGTTGAACAAAAAGATGGAGCGGGGGGAATAAAGGAGATATTGAAGGCAGCACATGAAGGGAAAAACAAAATGAATCCGCAGACACAATGAGTGTGATCTAATTTACGTAGAGAACCTTTTATCTTTTACTTCCAATCACCAATAATAGTTTAGAAGCAACCATGAAGACAATGAAATGAAGAAGGAATGTGTGTACACATATATATATATATATATATATATATATATATATATATATATATATATATATATACACACAGTAAATATATTGCTGTAATGCCTAGCTGTTATACACTTTGTGCAGGTTTTGCAAAAGTTGCATTACGCCCACTCCTGGAAACCTGCAGAATGTGTTTTGATTGTTAATGATGGAGCAGCAAACATCAATAAAACATATCTCATACTCCATGCTTCTGCCATTCACGTACACTGTGTGTACTCTGCATGTCTGTTGAGGACAATAAAGTTTATTTTAGGCTGGTCAGCTCTTCAGGGAAACGGAGGAATTCTGGGAGATACAGTTTATGATACATGGAAGAAACTCTATCATCATTTACTGGATGAAACAGCAAGAAACAACACGGCTTTATGAATCCCTTTGGAGAAATGCAAACTTCAGTTGAGAATAATAAATAAATAATAACTGAAACCAGCTGATGTGCCCCAAGGCAAGGGCATTTACCCAGGGAAATATTGTTAAGATTTCTTTTCTCTTTTTTTCTTTGAAAGAACTCCCTGATCCATCTCATACACACAGTTACACCGAGAAAGTAGTTGCGACAGCCTCCTGCCATATCTACTGCAACGTGTCTGTCATTGAATGTTTCCTGTGAAAACAATGACTCTGCAATAGCATTTCTAGCTCAGCTGACCAAATCAGTTTTTCATGGATGTGATGTTGTCTGACAAAATCAAAATGGATTCAATTATATGACAGCAGCTTCATGCTCGGCTACATGTTTAACAGACACACAGCTCATGAGTTCTACAACTGTGTTCAGTCTCAAGCTGCTTATTGTGATCACCTTTAACACAGCCAAATTTACATTTACATATTTTTCCAGTTTTGTTGTGAGAAAACTTGTGTAATAAAAAGTGATTTAATGTCAGCCCATAAGCATGACATGTTAATCAGCAGTCTGTCTCCAACTGCTGCAGCTGCTCATACAATGTAATGAATTCAACAAAAGTCCAGGTTCATGACGGCACATTTGCTGCACATTTGACTGCTTAAGAAGAACGATCACGGTGAAAGTTAGAAGTGACTAAATGTTGTGTTCACACGTTTTCATAAAGCTGGACAGGTCAGCAGTCTCAAAAAGGGCAGAGGGGGAAGTGGAAGCCAGTCGCAGCGTCACTCCGAGCACAGACTTCAGAGGTTGGACGTCAGCGCAGTATGAAAACTGTTTAAACAAGCAGGCTGAATGTAAAATAGAAAAAACAAAAAAAGAAGCCTTCAATCGGTGCTGCTGGAGACAAACTGCAACAAGCAGATACATCAGAAAACAACTGTTCAGAGCAGAGAACTGAACACTCACACAAATGCAGATTCATGGGAGGCCTCATACTTCCAGCTAATTTATATCAGCATGTGTGAATGCTCTTTACAGGCACACAGTCTGACCCTCAGTGGCTGATTAGTAAGTCATAGTTTTAGAAAAGCTCTGCTTTGGGGGGAATAAGAGGCCATTTAATTCTGTATGGAGGACTGATGGACAATAGTGGAGTTGGGGGGCTAAATGCTTTGTTCGAGTGCCCCTTGGTGGAGGGAACATGGTCAAAGCTAGCAACACGTTTTCACTACCCCACACAGATTATTCCTGCAAGACAGGAGAAAGCAGAAACAAGTGACTTATCCTGTAGCAGTCATTTTATTTTATTTCCACACAGCAGAGCTTGTCAGTTCACCACACTGTGCAGCAGCCAACTCACATCTATCACATTTCTGAGCACATGAACACCTCAGAACTTTTCTGTAGCACAAATTCAATCCATCTGTGCACACTGGCCGTGTCTCACTTCACGTGCATATGTACTGGATATTTGGAGTTAGTATGTTCACCCCGACAAGTATGACAACATGCAGTGCACTCACTCCCCAGATGACATTCACATAACGGCCAAAAACTGAGTGTGAAACGCTGGACACGTCTCACCCTCAATGGTCACCATCATGGATACGTAGCGGAAAAGGAAATAAGCTGCTTTGGAAGCTGCAGCTGTCGTGGACAACGACATTGTGCCAAGTTGTACACGTCCTGCACTAAACTTTGCATTTTTCACAGAGAACCCTATTCTGCTGTTCGTCAGCATGTTTACTGTGTGCTTGAAGGGCCCAAAAACACATTGATTCGTGAGGAAAATGAGCAAACAAAGCCAGCAGATATGTTGGCAGGTGATGCGTTCAAATGTCATTTCGGGTAAGTGCAGGCAGACATGTGCAATTTGAGACAAAACCACCCTGTTAAAATTCACACACCACACAAGTAAGCGTACTAGATGTAAGTCTACTATGTTATATAAAGTGTTAAGCATGCCACAGACTAATCAGTACTGTGTTATTGTGTTCGTAGTTGAAAAATCTTGGTTAATATGATTTTAACCAGCTTCATTCAGGTCTGGGATCTCTGTGCGTCATATTGACTTATTGATCATTATTGAGCACGGTTTGCCAGCAGTCACTTTGTCCCTCTGATGACATTGTGACAGCAGAAGGTCTGTTGCACCTTCTAGTAAGATAATTTGGCTTAAGGCTATATTTGTGCCTTGAGTTGGTTTAGGACCATCACAAATATTACAACCATTAAGAATGTATTGCAAAGCAGGAGAGAAGAGAGAATGCTGTTTCATCTGAATGAAGATGAATAAAACCGCTTGGTTTTGGTCTGTGTTCCTGCGGAAGAAGAAGATGGAGCCGTACGTAAATGAAACGGGCGAAGAATCAGGAGGAAACCGCCGATATCTAACACACGCTAGAAATAAATGTCATTTTTCCCACCTGTAAATGACCTGTGGGCAAACATGGCTAAGTAAAGACTATTTTACCAAACCTAGTTACGTGTAAAAATGGTAATTTAGCCTAACAATTAAATAAATTGGATGGCCAAAGAACTAGAGACACCTGTTAGAGTCCAGCAGCACAAAGTGAACCATCCAATAACTGAAAAGCGTTCTCCAAGTTTCAATAAAAAAAACTGAACATGAAGGGAACTCTTTTGTGTATTTGTTGGTCTAAAACTTGCAAAAGCATGCAATGTTTGTTTTTAAATAATAAATAAAAAGGTGAATACATTTGGAAAAAAACAACTATTTGTTTGACGCATTCTTTTTTTGATTTGACAATAAGCAAAAAGTAAATATTCTGGAGATCCTCCTGCCATCATGTGAGTGAAGTTACATTGTTTGATGACTTGTTTGAGTTATCCTTAACAACAAAACAAATTCCATCTGCCGATGAAAGCTCAACCTTTACTGTCAATAAGATTATTTGACTGAATACTTGAAAACAGTCCCTCACTGCAGCAGTAGGACTTCCATTTTGTACGATTGCATCCATAAGACATGCAGCACATGTCTCTCTGTCTCGTCTTCTCTGTGCAGTGTAACAGAGAATCCAGCAGCCTCCGTCCCAGCGCGCTGAGCTGACAATAAAACAGAGGAAGCTCTCAGTGGAGCCTACAGGTGTGCTGCATTGTCTTTCCTCTGTGACAGCCCTGAAAGGAGAACATGCTACTCACTGTGGCGAGCCTGATTATAGTGGCGTTATCGACCAGCTCCCTGGTGTAATTCCCAGATACAGAGCGGCAGAGACATACGCAGGTAACACTCGGAATCTTTTATCTCCACCGAGCAGCCGACGGCAGGGTGAGAGTTCTCCTTTCCCTCAAGCCAAAACATTGAATACTGGCAGGGATGCCGCCGTTACATACTTCTTCCTCCTAGTCCAGACATGTGCTTTAAACTCAGTCAGTTATTGTGGACACACATCTGCAGAGAAGAACATGAAGTCAATTCTAAGACCGGCTTCAAAGAAGATCAGAGTCAAGATGGAGACTGGAACAAATCAAGATCACAACAGACAGATTCAAGACTTCCGGGTGCACAGAGATACATGCAGCCTCAGATCCACTCTGTTCACCTTTTAAACATCATCATCGTCATATTTTAAAACAAAGTTTGATCCATTCGACGAAGGCATATAGTGATAGATTGTAAGCTCTTTGTTCAGGCTTCACATTGATTTATTACAAAGGAAGCAGCAGTTGTAAACATGATGTGAGTCAGCGGACAGACTGCTCCTGAGCTGGGCTTGTGCCGGCTGAACCGGTTGGCCATTGATGATGCAAAGACAGATTGTTGTTTTTCCTGACGATACACAGAACTGTTGCTGAGACAAGTGACTTAAGCTCCTTCATTTAAATCCATCTGCCTTTTCAATCCAGACAAGTCATGCTGTCTCCTTTCCCTACTCACCTGCTTGATTCTAGCTGCTGTGTGTGTGTGTGTGTGTGTGTGTGTGTGTGTGTGTGTGTGTGTGTGTGTGTGTGTGTGTGTGTGTGTGTGAGTGCTATCTTAACATGGCAGATCTGTTTTTGGCTGGCCAGCTAAAGCATGAAATTCACTTGTAAATGTATACACACTGATGAGCCAAAACAACGTGGCCACTCAAAGATGAAGCGAATAGCATTGATTATCTGTAACAACGGTACATTTCAAGTTCTGGGACGTAGTGGGAAGGAAGTGAACAGTCGATTCCTCTAGTCAAGGTGTCTACAGGAGGAATGGGCACCAGGTTACACAGAAGGTGTACAATAGGGTGAGCAGCAGCATCTCTGATTCTCTATACGACCAGATGGGAATGCATTGAGGCTCACTGCTGAGCTGCAGGTCGCTCTCATGTTGGAGGCAGCTCAAAACATCATCTCTGTAGTTGCATATGTAAAAAAAAAAGCAAATAGATATTAACTGTAAACATATGCTTTGAGGGCACTGGCTGGAGAATTCAAACGCACGACTCAGAAACAGGCAGTTCAGTTCAATGTCTTTACTGAAAAAACTTCAGGATAGTCACAAGCAAAGGTATCAAGAGGGAAATCCACAATCAGAGGCTCAATAAAAACCAGAGATCACTCCACTAAGGCAAAGGTACAGGGAAGGAGCCGGAAACAAACGGGCGGAGGTCGTACACTTGGAAAAACTCACTGACAAAAGAATGCTGGAACAACAAGCTGAACTATGACAGACTGGCAAAGATATGAGGGAAAGACACAGGTATATATACGCATGAGGGCGGGGAGACAATTGGACAGGTGGAGACAATCAGGGCAGGGCAGACAATCATAAAGGTGGGAAATACTTAAGGGCCGGAAGTGAAGTGATGGACAGGACAAGATGTAACAGTGTGAGTCCAAAGTGAGCCGTTACACCATCAGTACAGCTCAGATCTAATGCTACCGCATTGGTACCAGAGCCTATGGAGGTTTTGTGGAGTCCAGGCCTCAGCAGCAACAATGCAGCCTTCATTAACATCCCATATGTACTTAAACAGTAAAGACAGAAGTGAAATTATTGAGGATGATCATACATTACTTGATACAAAATACATTTTCCACCACTTTGCTTCTCCACAGCTGTCGTCGGTTCCCAGACTAAAATTAGCAATGTTGGAGATGTTCCCAGTAGTATTACAAGATGGGACCTAATTTTTACAAACTGCATGAATTATTACAGTATGTAAATCATTTAATGGAAACAACAGTCTATTATTACTTAAAATGTCAAGGTCGGCAGTCTGTCCAGAATCTTTTTTTCAAAAGGATTCGCAAATAACATTTTATTCACACTATGATGAAACTGTTTCTTACGAGGATCTCACCTGGAAAGGAAGACCAAGAGTTCATCAGAGTCGCCAACCTCAGAAATCAGGAATAAACAGCACCTCAGATATCAACCCACATCAGTAACAGACACATCTCAAAATCAACGGCTGCAGGAGGAGAATGTGTGAATTCGGCCTTCGTGGTGGAAGTGTTGCACGGAAACTGTTACTGAGGAAGAACTGTGTTTACCAAGAAACACAATAAAGAGAAATCACACCAGATGTGAGATTCTGGGTCTCTGTGAGAACAAATGCTATCTGAATATGTGGTTTCCACCTTGATCACAGAGAATGACCTCAGATGGTTTGGGAGGTTTTTTTGCTGGTAAACATTCATTCAGAAATCAAGCGGGACCCTTATTTGTTTTGAGAATGGATTTTTATTTTCTGGCTGCTAACACCACAGTAGTAGTAGACTGACAGAGAGGATCCACAGACACAGAACCTTTAGGAAAAACAATGAAATACTCAAGTGAAATTCAAAATTCAAAAATAAAACAGTAGTTACCCCGACAAACAATTCATTCATTCAGCACAACCACACGAGTTGGCACTCTTGAGGAGATGCAGAAGTGTTTCTGCATCTTTTCATTTTTTTTTTAAATGGTTAGAAGTGAGAAAATCACTGCTTTGGAAACACTGACTGAATATTGTATCTAAATATGATACCAGTGTGATTTATTTATTCGGTTTGTTACAGGTATTTTTGCTGAATAAAAAACAATTGTTTTAAATTTCACCTTCATCTAGTAAAAGTGGCTCAAAATGAGCCTGTATGTGTCCTTAAAACTAGAATACATTTGTGTTCATTATCATTGCATCTTGCTGAAAGTTGGAGAATATTTTATGACTACAATGACACCATGTTGGTCTGAGGTTGTGTGTGTGTGTGTGTGTGTGTGTGTGTGTGTGTGTGTGTGTGTGTGTGTGTGTGTGTGTGTGTGTGTTCACGTATGTTGTATCAAGAATCCCTAAATTCAGCTTTTATTAAGAGCTTGGATACGTCTCTGTCCTGTCTTTATATCTTCTTCGCTCTGGCCTTTTTCTCATCACCCTTCACTTCTTTCAGTCACTGTCCTTCACCCCTGCCTCCCCTGCTACCTTGTCTCCTTTTACCCTTCCCCCCTTCCTCCCTTTCTTTCTTTTCCTCCCTTTATTTTGTCTGTCTCATTCCAATCTTTCTGTACCACCTCCATCTTGTCATTGTGCCTTGCACGCTAGCCCTCCTAAAAAAAAAGAAAAAAGAAAGGAAATGGGAAAACGGCAAATCCTGCAGCCTCTTATGGCATCCGTGTTTACCAACCCATAATGCCGTTCTCAGATTTGTTCAGCTCCCGAGATCGTTCCTTGTGTGCAAGTATCCCCCCCCTCCACCCACCACCTTTCCCTTATCGCCCAACAAAGGCGACGGATGCTGTATTTTCAGCTGCAAAACCTCCTGCAACGTTGCCCCCCCACCCCCTGCCCCTCTGATTGTTATAGTGGTAAGTACGTTGAAGAATCTTACCGTCTCCTGCCGCTAAACCTGGAGACTAAGAGGGGAGTCTGCCAAATGCTACATAGAGAGCGAAAGAGAGAGACGCCTGTCAATGCTGCATCAACACAACCACTAACTCAAGCTTAGGCACTGCTCTGAGCTGGAAGGGATTTCAACAAGACACCTTCTTTTACCTTGATGGGTGAGCCGGGGAGGGGGGTTAGGGGAGGGTGACGTCGGAGAAGAAAGGACACAAAAAATAAATATAATCTGCATCTATTCATGATTAAAGAACAGCACGGAAAGTTGCAGATGTCACTGCTGGGTTCTTCATTGATACCTTGCCAATGCAAAGTGGATAATTGAGGTAGGTTTTTTCCAAAAAGGACGCACATGAGGGGGGGAGTTATAATACCCAGGTGGCGTGAAAAGATGCGTGTTATGTCTGCCAAAACACTCTAGCCAGTGCTTCAGGTCTCTTTAGGAGCTGAGCACAGACAGCCGACAATGCTATTTTTAAGTTCTTTGTAGATTTCACCCATCCAGACAGACCTGCAATCCAGATACAAGACGATTACAGAAGGAGACAACACAGTGAGAGAACTTGGCCCTGCAGAATAACAAGTCCAACTGAAAACACTTTTTTTTGCAATTGCATATGAATCATTCCTGTAAATGACATGCCCTGTGCTCTCTTCTGGTTTCATGGTTGTAGGCCGGAGACAGCTCCACGTCCTGCATCGTTATCTCCTGGAATTATACGTTTCAGTCACTTTGAACTGCTTGTAGAATTTTTTAAAGGGGTAACATGCTAAAAATACAAATTCAGCAGGTATACAAATGTACAAAAAAAAAGAAGGGGCCTCACTGTCTGTTTTGTTTATTAAGTGGAGTATTGCATCTGCGTGTTCAGTGCAGTGCAATATTTACAGTGAACATAGTTGCTGTGTAGTTCACACTAGAACAGCACTTTCAATTAAGGGGCCTAAACAGTTAATACGCAGACAACAACAACAACAAAAAGCAGGTACTGTATAGATAGAGTACTCTATTGATCCCTCAGGAGAAAGTACAGCAGCAACAGTTCAAATAGGTCTTACAGATCGTATGTAATATAAAACTAGGACAAGGCAAGTGATTCACACAGCTCCGGTCCACAGGAGACATGTTGTAGTCAGGAAACAGCAGGTGGCACAAAAACAACCCAGAAATCTGAAAACAAACCGACTTCAACTTTTTAGCTAATGTCACCTACAAGCAAGGACTCATATTTTATGTTGATTGGCTGGTTGGACAGATAACCAACATCCACCCATCAATGTACTGTACTGTTGATTATCTAGCCAGCTGAACTGCCCATTAACTTACCAGTTATTTGTTTATCCACGTTGGATCCCCATTAGCTTCCCACACAGTATACGATCTTAAAATTCCTAACAACAGCACATATAAGCTTTTACAGAAGTATCTTAGTAAACAATAACCACAGGTTAAGCTACCATACATGTTGTCATTTTAGACCCAAAAGACCAAGAAGCAGCATTAATCCAAGCTGCTTTAAAGGACCAGTGCGGAGGACATTGTGGCATCTAGTAGTGAGGTTTTAGATTTCACCCTCCCCTTCCCAGCATGTAAGAAATCCAATGGGGGCCCCATAAATCGGGCCGGGCCCAGTGTTTGGTGTGACCATTCTGGGCTGCTGTGCAACGTGGCGGTGCATCATGGTGGACTTAGTGAAGAACAAGATATGAAGGGCTCATTTTAAGAAAATTAAAACAAAATGATTCTTAGTTTTAGGTAATTATAAAACAATAAAAACATAATAATGAACATTATATGCTGCTATTTCTGCTAATACATCTCATGCCTACACACTAAGTGTGTATTTCTTAAAGGTGAGGATGCTGGCTAACTCTGATTTTGTTATTTGAGAAAAATACTTTTGGGCAAAGAATTTTTAACTTGCAGTAAACCAGACTGGAATTTAACTTGTTCAGGCGACCACTGTGGTGATGGACATCTTAAAACTAACTTCAAACTGTTCTGGAGTCGGTGAAGTCTGTTAAGGTTTTGCTTATTGGAAGTAGATGAAAGAAAACAAATGAGATTGTTTGGATTCTAAAAAGTTTGGTCGTAATTCTTTTAATAACGAAAAGTTACACGAAAGTTATTATAAGCTTGTAAGCTAGTTTTTCGTACCCCTGCTGGCTCAGCTGTAAAGCAAACATGCAGCCCACCCACTAACAGGCTTGGAGGCTACAGGAGCATCCAAGAAAAACCCTTTTCACATACAAAACCTGTTTCAATATAGAGTGAAAAAATGATTTACAACAGGTTTACAAATCACGTTGACCTGATTTCTGACTGCAGAAAGGGATGGCTGTTGTGATTTCAGTCTTTAAAAATGTAACCGTTTTTTGCCAAACAAAATGGTATCCGCCGAAATTGAAATGAAAACAGGCAGTATACTTTTAATAGAGTACGGTGAGATGCCATAGATGCTTGACTGACTTCTGTTTATTTTCTACCTTCTCCCTTGTTTACATGTTCTCATTTCCTGGCAATTTTCCCTGTGTGAGATTACTCTCCACACTCAGCACGGCTGGTGGTTTCTTAGACCAAAACAAGATGTGCCGTCGACTGAATTTCAATTAATACACCTCCGGGATTTTCTTCACTTGATAGGAAGGTCTGTAAAACAAATTAGTTTGGCAGCACGCTCTAAAAATAGGAGAGACGGCGAGGATGTGAGCAGGAAAACTGGGAGCGAAGAGGTCTTGAATAGTTATTTGTTTGAGGTGGAATGGCTTTTTGTTTCGTCTGGTGCGTTATAACACACGTAATGACTGTGAATGTAATGTGACTACATATACAGAGTGCACACAGAAAGATACAAAAGGAAACACAGGCCCAGTGCATGTTCGGCAACACAAGGGAAGCTGGGCAGCAGCCTGCATATACACACTGTTTGTTTTGGACTCAATGCTGTCTCATTTACACGTGTTAATTGCAGCTAATTGGTTCTAATTAGATGAACAGGAAACCCTCTGGGACCACTCATACCTTTAATTTGAAGTAAATATCATTAATTAACATATGCTAATTCCAAGCCAATTAACATTGATTAAGAGATGCCAGCAACAAGGGGGGAAAGCTACCAACTATCAAAAATTACTAATGACTCAGCAAGAGGGGAGAGAGGAAACGTCACGTTGGATGTCAGGGAGCGTGGGCCCGCGTCCAGACACGACCAGCAACCTTGGCCCCTGGTCCCGCCACCCTGCATGGGGTCACACTGCGACCACTACGACGGCTACCATTCCCGCCATGCTCACTGTACCCAAAGTGTCTGCCATGTACCGTTCTGACTGTGCCCACCATCTGCCGGTCCCAATGTGCCCACCACGCCCGCCAAACCCGCAGTGATTTCCACGCACACCCTTCCCAGTACTCAGAAGCACCAGCTTCTCCGCGATCACCACCGTCACTGAACCCCGTCTCCCCCATACCTGCCTTTTTCACCATACCTGTCATGTTTACTCCGCTCAGCATACTCATCAAGCCCAGCCCAACCCGCTCTGAGACCCAAAGCTGCCACGCTCATCATGCTCACCACACCTATTGTGCATGCTCTGTGGTACACCTGCACAGGAAGCTTCCCCGCTGGCTCTGCAGACAGAGGGCATGTGTCTGCCAGGCGATTCAACAGGAGAGATTAGAGGGCTTACTGCTGAGAGAGGGAGCGAGGAGACGGGGGGGAGGAGGGGGACGGAGAGAGGGAGACAGAAGGACGGAGAGACATGGAAATCAAAGAGTGGAGCTACATACACTAACATTATAGACAAAAGATCAGAGGTTAGAACATAAATGGAAGTGACAAATCATGTCATGTGTCATCTTAGACAGTGATTTAGTGTTAGATAGGAAAATCCTTTTTAGAATCTTCTTCTTTTCATAGCAAAAAAAAAAATGATGTGGCCTTGCAAGGACTCCAGAAACATTCACCCCACCCATCCAACAATTACATGGAAGAAATTACTCTACATTTTAACATTTTTGGAGAGATTTAATTTGAAATAAATATCTGCCTCATGCAAATCTAATATAAATAATATAGTTAGTTTTTACTAATATCAGAATAAGCGTATTTTTACATCATGGTTAACTGTGGAATATAACGCTCTCTTCAGGCCATTAAGCTCTTGAAATTCCCACCAGCAATGCTAAACGCCTCAAAGACATCTCAGCCCTAAGTGGAATATTTTTTTAAATAAATACACCTTTTCAAACCTCTACTTTACAAAATGACATGCCTGAGATAGGGCGTAGTGTCAGCATATCGTTAAAAGATGTATTTTGCATGCTGGACGTGTACAATATGTATTGTCTTTCATCTTTTAATTTGATCGTTACTGCTGAACACATTTTTCTTAATTAGAAAAAAACTAAAAACAACAAAATGTTGTGGGTGTCGTTGGGCCAGCTGGGGCATTTTGAATGGTCACTAAATGCATCCTGGGTAAAAGTAAAGTAAAGTAGAGTAAACTGTTTTTCTTGTTCGTGCCTGGTTTGTGTTTTTAACATGGTTCAGAACAAAAATACATTTTAACATTTCAAACTCCAAGACTGAAGCGTGAACGATGTTAAAGGTATCATGCTGTGTAACTACTTTCCATCCGTCCATCTGTGTTTTTACACTAAATCTCCTTTTATCTCTGTTGAAGCTCATGTGGAAAATGCTCGCACATATCCCAGCATGCACAGGGCAAATGGCCGTCAACCATCCCAGACAGGTCACCCGTGTGAACCACGGGGCTCATATGTTACTGACATCCATCTTCTTGTGATCCATCACAATCAGCTAAAAGTATAAATGTTCGTGCCAATGAAAATTGGGGCGAAGGAGTTCGCTGGCAGAGTGGCATCGCTGCATATAATTGGCCACATTTTAATGACTAAAAAATGGCTGGCAAAGAGCCATTATGAAGCTGGACCACACTTAGGCTCTGAGCAAACTGCTAGAGGAAGAGAAAAGAAAGCTGATCCGGACACTTCTACACTGAAGCACTTGTAAGTGATTCTGTGCTCTTATCCTGCATTATTCAAGGAACTTAAATACGTTTTTTTAGATGGGAAAGTAGCAAACAGTTCGAATGGTGTCAAGGGAGAGTATTCGGACCATCATGTCACAGCAACATGTTTACTGATAGCCATGTATGCACTGGGAATCAGATGTCATTAGCATCAGTTCAGGATAAGTAGCTCCCATTGACACACTGTGTATTACTGATCAATGCAACAGGAAACCAAATCACAATCTCACATTCATCCTCTCTAATCTAGAGTGCACTGATTGAGCAGTGTATTCCTCGAACCCCAGTTTGTGTATACTTTGGTATTCATGCAAAAATCATTTGTAGGTTCAGCAAGTGTGTGTGTGTGTGTGTGTGTGTGTGTGTGTGTGTGTGTGTGTGTGTGTGTGTGTGTGTGTGTGTATGTGTGTGTGTGTGTGTGTATGTGTGTGTGAGGGGTTAGAGGCTTAAAGGCACTGGAGGTGGGAGGGGGGCTGAGGAAGTCTGTGTGTTCGTTGCTCCCTAAAGGTGTGGGCACCGCCACACGGTCAGGCTGCCAGGCTGCCCACCGAACCATCTGACACACATTCACACCTCGGCCACCAGGCCCCGAGCACATGCAGACAGCACTGGCAGCTTATTTACCCTGTGTGCGTGTGTGCGTGTGCGTGTGTGTGTATTACAGTTCGACCGATATAGTAGATAGTGGTTTGTTAGATCGTTATCAAACCTTCTAACACAAACTTGAAATGCGGTTTGAGTAGCTTACTGTCTGTCGTTTTGTTTTAATTGAAATTTCTACTACACATGTACAAATATATAAGCTAGCATGTGTTCCATGTTTGGAGCTCCATGGGACATAAACCTCACCCAAATATCACTCGGTACCTAGAATAGAAATAGAAATATATCACCGTATCATTGACTCGAGCCCTAACCTCTGGTGGTAAATGATGTTTTTTCAGAAGTTAGACAGTGGCCCTGTTCACAGCTGGCATTGCAATGTATTTCTGGAGACCATCAAAGTGGACAGCTCAAAGCAAAGATGTGAATGATGCGTTGAGGATGTATTGAGATGTGATTGCTCAGTCTCGGCCGAATATGGCCTCATTCTTTGAGCAATGTGAATGCACATACAGTATGTCCTGGGAAACACAGAGGGACCACCGACTCACCTCACTTCCTCTTTGTCAGCTGTTAAACATACTCACTGAAGCACCAACGGCATCATAGCACAGGAGAGACATTGCTGTCTCCCACTGGTTGAAAATCACACATCTGGTCTTTTTAAAAACAGACATGATGTTTGTGTTTATTTGCATACAGACAATGGAAGTGGAGAAACTTTCTAATGCCACATGTGAAAAGACTAATTTGAGCTTTCCACTTGTGATCAGATCACCCTGGATGCACGTTTAACCCTGACAACCCGACGGACACAAATTGCATCCGAATTGCCGCCCCTTCTTCCCGGTTGAATTGTGAGTATTCATCACAGAGCGATGCATGAGATATCCCATAACACGAACACAGCTTGAGCCTCGTCTGCGTGAGAAAATCAAGTTTAAAGTTGCATCACATTTAATCGTCATTACACACATTGCATGAAGCGCTGCGTCCATCTCTACACCTGCTATTCTTTACTGAATAATTCCCAAAGTCCTGATCACTTCACAAGGTGCTGTACATCAAAATAAACAGCAGAACTGACCCTTTCTGATGAGACTTGTTGTTTCTCTGTAAGACAAAGCTTTTTTTTGGCTAATGGGGTTTTAAAATCACAGCTGACTTCTGCATTTTCTCCAACATAGGGCTGATATGATATGCTACTTTGTATAAAAAATAAAAAATGATAATGCATTTGGCGGGCCTACCCAACAGCGAAGTCATTAGCACACATCACAGGGGCGTATGCACTAAGAGTCAATCCCTGGTTTGGGCCCATGGCCACCGAGAGTTATTCAGGACATTCATTTCCCTTCAGGCACTAAGCACGTTTTTTTTTCAAAATGCTGAGTCGTACAGTGTCACACAAGCATGATTCAGATATTGTCAGATTTAAGACAATCTCCTCTACACAACTATAAAAAGATATCTCTACTGACAATGTTTTCTGGCAAGATACTTGTAAAAACAACAATTCCAAATTCTTTTATTTCCTTGATATAAAGGCTAATATAAAAAACATATTATATCAGTATTATCAAATCAAATGATGAAAGATTGGAAGTGTTCTGAAAAAAAAAGATATGGAATGAATGGTTACAACCTATAATAACCAAGATAGTGAAGGGAGTGAAATTCCCCCTAAAACGGGTTTCAAAGGAACAACATTATTGGCAGGGATTGGCTGCGACAAACAAAGTGGAGATCCATTTATAAAGAAAACAGCTTCACAGTGTTGCCAAATGTCCAAAACTTTACAGGCTTCTAATGTATGTGCATACAAGAGGACACAGGCGTAGACACGACCACGCAGGCAGGAACAGCCAAGGTTGCTCATTTCAAAGTGCAGAACCGAAGGCTTACTGGTCGGTTGCCAGGCAGGCAATGGAAAACAGGAACAATCAAGATTTAGAAGAACAACAGGGACCTATGACACGACTGTGCAAGAGAGAGACTGGGCTGATTGGGGAACTCGCAACAGGTGATGTGGGAACAGAAGCAAAGGAGCAATCCCAATCCACACACTCTAGACTTTGAGGCGTGTCTCTGGTAAATCCGCAAGGACATATTATAGATATTATTATAGATGACCATCATGAGCTTAAGGGATTAAGGACAAGACAATTCATCTGGCCTAAGGTCTTAGCAGGTCTATGTTCCTTTCCATGCATTTTCTGTGGTTCTTCATACATGTAATGTAGATGATTTATAAAATACATGCAGCTGCATTATCCTCTGGGTCTCATCCTGTAGTGAGCACTCTGACTAGCAAGCAGAGCCTTCTACATGATGTCTTTGTCAAGTTATGGGCATTTACAAGTCAAATAAGTCTGCAGATTTCATAAATATAGTCATGTCAATAATGTCTAAGCAATATTTCATTCCTAGAGGTGCAACAATGATATTTTTTTTTACCATGATTTAGTGTACATTGAGAAAAAGAAAAAAATAACTGTGATGATTGTGTTCAAGTGATAGTCTTACACAACTGGCAATGCTAAAACTAAAATCAAAACCCAACTCAATATTACTCCTTATTTATTTGTTATTGATAGCTATTTCAGCAAGTTACTGCGTATGCCAGACACATGCTAACAACATGCTGATGTATAAAAAGCCAAACTTAAACTCTGAAGATTAAAGCAACAAACACGGAACTTGCAAAACACATTCCTTAATGCATCACTGTACTCTGCTGTTGGATCATAGAAACACCCCCCCCCCCCCACACACACACACACACACTTGGAAGAAAATTGATGGTTGCATCTGATCATTTCTGCTGCTTTCCAAAAACAACAAAATGACATGCACATCCACTTCACAGTGGTTGGTCTGCAGAGATGAGAACGACGATAAACTTCTCTCTCAAAGTCTATTTTCATTATTTACACTCTATTTTCATCTTTATCCATGTGTACGAAAAACAGACACATCAGTTGTAGGACCCTCGTCTCATTTGAATGACAAATCTTATGAAGTACCCTGACCCTGGCCTTCCACCACAGAGTGTAGACTAGTAAAAGGTCAACTGAAACCTGCGTGGTTGTTGGACTACGTTTGTACTGCTCGTGTAAATCCCTCTGTATTTGTCAGATATTGTCTAGGCTGAATTAAATTGTTACAAAGCGCTTTACAATTTTTGCTTAACGTTCACCAATTCACACACAGTGACACACTGACAGAGCTGCCATGCAAGGTGCATTGGGAACAAAAATGAGGTTCAGTGTCCTGCCCAAGGACACTTCAGAATGTGGACTGGAGGAGATGGGAATTGAACCAGCAACCTCACATTTAGTGGACAGCCTACTCTGCCATCTGCCCCAAGTCATTGGCCAGGCGACTATCAGAGGAGGATGGCAGCCAGTTGCTTAATAATAAACCCTTCAAAGGCTGTCTGATGTCACACACACTCACACAGCAGTCACATGGATGAGAGACTAAGACAAAGAGCAGCAGAAAGGGAGCGAGGGACAGCCAGGCAGACGGAGAGGACACTGTTGTTGTCAGGCTTCATGAATATTTAGCAGGACTTGTTGGAGTGAAGATAGAGGTTTGCTGTGTGTGTGTGTGTGTGTGTGTGTGTGTGTGTGTGTGTGTGTGTGTGTGTGTGTGTGTGTGTGTGTGTGTGTGTGACTACATGTTCGTTCAAACACATTTCCCAAGAGTGTGCGGCTTGCATGTCTGTGTTTTCTTTATATGTGTGTGTGTGTGTGTGTGTGTGTGTGTGTGTGTGTGTGTGTGTGTACATTCTAAAACACATTTCTCAACAAACCATCTGCGTGTTTCTACTCCTTTTTTATGCATGTGTGTGTGTGTTGGTCATACAGGCAGCTATTCCCATGGCAACAGCGGTGCTTCAGGTTCTGTGGACACCTATCTGTGAGGACCCCACCACCACCACCTCTTCCAAACCCGCGCTGTGTGTGTTTCTTTGTATTTATGCAAAGATGATTAGCAGGTCAAACAAGCAGGTCCCTCTACCCAGCTAGTTCACCTGCATGTGCGTTTGTGTTTGTGTGTGTGTGTGTGTGTGGGGGGGGGGGGGGGGGTCATGGGGGCTCCCCAGCATTTTGTCATGGCACACTTGACAAAACAAAGACAACTCACTTTTCTGGTCCTCTGCCACATTCTGTATTCAGGAACAAGTCGGGGCTCTGGCTGCAAGGACCCGATAACACCTCCTCTCTCCTTCTCTCTCTTGGGTGTTGTGGTGGTGGTGGTGGAGAGCTTGGGAGGGGGGGAGAGGGGTCCCTTCACTCCAGACAGACCATGCCATTCGAATGCAAAGCCTCAGCTGCTGCAAATCCCCCCCCCCCCCCTTCCTGTCCCCCTCCACCGCCACCACCACCCTTCTATTATTTCGTCGGATTTCACAGCTATTTTTGGATGGGCGGGCTAAGCCGTCCAAGGATCTCCACTGGAGATATGTCATCAAAACCCGGCCACCACCCCATGCGGCCATTAACATAAAAATTAAAGAATTATATGCAGAGAAAATGAGCAGTGAATAAATGAATGAATGAATGAATAAATAAATGGAAATTTCATAAATCTGCTCCCAGCCAGTCATCTCCAGTTTCTCTCTTTTCATTGCTGAATATGACAGAATCAGGCTGTTCATTTCTTATTGGACTATTTGTTTAGAGCCAATGGCATATGTTTATAAGTGACTTACACAAAGACAGAGTTGGAGACAAAAAGAGAGCAGTTTGTACATGATGTAAGGGAGTGTGGCTTGCTCACCTAAGTGGCCTTGAGGTGTCACAGCGGCTCATTTGCTTAGGTGCCTTCTTTCGCATGTTGAGTACAAAAATGCGATCCACTCCAAAGCTCAGAGGAAATGCTGACCACATGCCGGGCAGCAGGAAGCAGCTGGGTGAAGAAGGGATCTGATGCAATGCTTTCAAATACAAAGCAGACGGATGTGAAGAGCAGACAGTCCAAAGTTCAATTTAGGTTTTTTAAAAACGGCTTTGAATGTCTTGGAAATGGGAACCTCTACGTGAAAGGTGACAGTTCATGCTTGTTTAACACTGTCCTCTATAACTACATTGCCTTGAATGCCAAGAGCAAATTTGAAATATAACACACAACAAAAGACTGCCATGTCATACAGGACAACCTGTAGTTGTCTTGTGTGTTTGTGTGTATATATATATATATATATATATATATATATATATATATTTTTTTTTTTTTTTTTTTTTTTTTTTTAATTTATTAATTTTTTTTTTTTATGTGTAAGCTTGAAGTGACTGGTCATAATAATTTGGCTTACAATTAATTTGTAATGTGCATTTAGCAGATGTTTTTGAGTTTTCTCCGGCTTCTTCCCACATTACAAAGACATGCGTGTTACATTGATTAGTAATTCTAAACTGGTCGTAGGTGAGAATGTGAGTGTGACTGATTGTCTGTATTTCTGTGTTGGCCCTGCGATCGACTGGCAATCTTTCCGGGGTGAACCCGACCTTAGCCCACAGTTAGCTGTGATAGGCTCCAGCTGAATCCTTCCCTTAACTGTATATGAGGAGCAATCCAAAAGTTCTGAGACCGCTCTTGATGCACACAAAGTGCAACACTGTTCATGCAATTACATGAGTCAATCATGAGTAAGTATTTCAAGTTATGTTGCTTGATCAAAATCAGCATCTGATTTACACCTGTTTGTGGCCACTGGTGCGTGGGATTGTGCAGTTTTTACCATGGACTTGAGCACATTAAAAAACCTCGAAATAATTCATAAAATCTACAGCAATGGCACAATAAGCCTTGTGAGGTGTTTTGAGTGACATTCACATTTCAGGAGGGGCAGAACGTCACTGTAAAAGACTGAAGAAAGCTCTTCAGGTCAGGATTGCATCCAGGTAGATTTTCCTCAACATTCACGCTGCTGTGTACCATGAATTCGTCCCTCAGGGTCAGACTGTCAACACCGAGTTCTACTGTGACTTTCTGAGGCATCTGAGCAAAAACATTTGGTGAAAACTACCTGAACTGTGGATGGAACTTGGGTTCTCCAACATGACAACAAACCCACCACCTCTACTCACTCGCTCCCTGCAACTTCTTTTTGTTCCCCAAAAATGTGACTCAAAATTTGACGTGTGCTCGTGGTCAAGTTTTAGATGCATGTTCAAATTTCAAAGGTACATGGAAGAGTGGTCACAAAATGTAAGCGTGTCTTATGTTCTGATGTTGATCAAGCAACCTAACTTGGAATACTTGCTCACGAAGGTTAAAGCTTTCCTCTGCTCCGTGCACATCACGGCACTGCGCTGCATTCAGATGCAGTCTTGGAACTTTTCAATTTCTCCTTGTACAAGTGCACTGTGGCCAAATGGGCCATCTTCTGCAAACCAAACTAATGAGGTAATGACAGGCAGGTGGATCGTAAGGTGACTAGTAAAGGTGGGAAGCGCACTGTAGGCAACTAGTAGACAGGTAGGGAAGACAGACTGATGAAAATCGCTTGAATTTATGTTGGCCGGCAGATATTCTGCCAAATTCCTGTAGAAATGTATACACACATTACAGGGCTTCTATTTTGACCAACATAAAATGGTTCTGGATGACATTTCATTTAGAAAGTCTGAAAGCAAAGATCGTAGCCACAGTATTTGCAATCTGCAGGCTTTGAGGTCCAACCAGCATTTCGGTATTCAAATATATTACTGGATTAACAAAACAATTTAATGTAAGAGAGCGTCTTTAATGTTTAACTACAGTAAGGTAAGCTTTCTAATAATATAACGGTGTCAGTTCCATATACAGTCAAAACAGTTATATTTATCGAACCCTTGGTCCCTGAGTCATGGAGTGAGCGACTGTAGACCTGCTGATGAATCTGGTGTCGTGCTTCTTGCTGTGTCTGAGGCTGTGTCATCTCTGCTTCTATTTGCAAGGTGTTTATTCTGTCAACGACTTGAGTGTTTGCCCAGCTGGCACAGACTCCAGGTCTGGCAGCGCCAATGCACCACCTCCCCTAAGAGGGTTCTGAGGCTTTCTGGAAGGGTGGAGGGTCGGGGGGTGCGATGTTGGGTGGGAGGAGTTATGAAGGCTAAATGGAGGGAGTAAGATGCCCGTCCTCTTTCCCCTTGTAACCCCTTCGGTGCCATCTCCACCCGTCCCCTCTCCCTTGTGCATGTGCATCGTGGGGTGAGTAGGTGGTGACAGCAAGCCGACCTGCATGAGTGTATATTGATGCCAGTCCAAAAGCTGCCACCACTGCCATCAAGGCGCCCCGTATCCCCCTCCCTACCACTCCCTACAGCCACCCCCAGCCAAAGTGGGGCAGCTTAGCCCCCACATAATCCCTATTGACTGCCTCTTGCTTTGTCTGCCAATTTCCAGCATTGAATTTGTCTCACTCGATGATGCGCTCCACTCCACTTCTCCCACATTAATCCATACTGTTATTACTTTTCAATACCAACGCTAATTATTGCCCCCTCCTCTCTCCCAACCCCGCCCTGACATTGCCACACATACTGTTTTGGACATAAAACAACAGCAAAATAAGAACAAATGAGTGAAGAGCCATTGACATGAGGCCAAGGATGACAGCAGTGGAGTTAATACCATGCTTTAACTGCTGACGAATCAACTGGCGGCTGCAAAGCAATTGTGAAATGCAATGTGGAATACAGTGCTGAGTGAGGCAGCATGGAGACACGAGGAGGCCATCCTCACTATAGTGTGATCACAAACATGCCAGCTTTCAGGGACAACCTGCATGTGTCTGTTTTTTGTTTTTTTTGTCTTTGCCGATTCATCCATAGTGCCTAATGCTGATGCAATGTATATCAATGTTTTAAAGGAAATAAAATAGTGTATAATATTGAGGAGAGAGTTGAATACACTGGAAAAACACCAGAAAAACCCATCCGCTAATTTCAAAGAACACAAATGCCATAATGAAATGTGTTGTAAATACAGAAAACACAAGCAAATATAGAAACACAGGAAGTCTTAAAGTGGAAAACAGATATCCCCAAGAAATACTAAAAACCCTGACTGCTTGTCAGTGATGCTGGAAAAAGAGCTGCCCAACTCTGGCAATCACAATTGCAATTTTCTGACTGTTAGTCAAGGTTTAGTTTAAAACAGCAGCCTAAACTGAGCATTCCAGAAATAGTTAATAAGTGGCTGAGGACTAGTATTGGGGTATGAAGGCTTTAACTGAGGTGTCTTAGCTTTTAGTTATTGGTTGCTCAAGGAAGTGCCAATATAGTGGACAACAGTACACCAGCTAAATCAGCCTTTACTCAGAAACCTGAGGGTGACATCATTGGAACATGATTGATTTCTTTACAGTCTATGTTTCACACTTGCAGCATATATACATATGTTCTTAATTTGTGGACGCAAATCAAAGACTCGTGTGAGAACTAATTTCAGTAAATGTGATGACAATTAGAATGATAGAGTAAAATCACACAATTTGCCATGCTGAATTGTCTCTGAGAGCACACACAAGTTCAAAATGCACTGACAATACTTCCATGATACAACAAGTAGCTCCAACCCAGAGATCTGATTGGTCAACTGAATATCTGGAACAAATCATCATGACATCACATCCTGCTCATCACGAGAGATATCACTCCACCTCCTCAATGGGAACATAGAATTAGAATTGAAGTTCATACAATGTACAATATAATGTAGTTTCTACTTGTTATATTTCTATTAAATGACCCATTTGGTGAAGTCGGGTCTCTTTTGGTCCTTTTTGGTCGCTCCGAGCACCCGTACCGTAACACCACGGATAGTCACGCACTTACAGTCCTAGCGGCGGCTAGCTGGACCGGTTTGGTTTGAACACATGACACGGAGCTAAAATGTTAAAAACACATGAGAACATGGATATCTTTGTTCATCAGATATCTTTGTTCACCAGATATCTTTGTACATCATATATCTTTGTTCATCAGATATCTTTGTTCACCAGATATCTTTGTTCCAACCAGACTGAGCTAGCTGATCAGTTTAGTGTTTCTATGTTCTGTATTTATTCAGTTGGAGACTAGAAATCCTCTCTGTTGCTAGGTGGTTGCTAAGGGTCCGACTACTTCCTGGAGTAGTAAACATTGAGTACGTTACATAAGAGTCTACTGATGCGACTGATTGTTTTCCAGTTGTTACTCATACCCCATGTGTTGCCATGGAAATGAACATCACACTCAAAAAAAGTTGTATATTTTGAGAGCGAATTGCTCCACAATATGAAAACACTGAGATCACATATTTTATTTAGTTGGTATCTTGTTGTATTATTGAAATATTATTTGAGAGGGTGTGCTTTAGTGTCATTATTGGCAGCGATGCAGTCTGGACCGAGGCACTTGCTTGCTTGCTGACGTGTAATATTGCTTAAATAACAGAACTCTGTAGCAGAAACATTATTTCAGAGTTTTATATTTCAGCTCTACTGTCAAGTGAGCTTGAGTCGGTAAAGCAAATATGGGTTATCGTCTTCTATTGCTTGATTTATCATATTTTAGTTTGGCAATTTTTCCCATTTGGTTTTGGTGATATCAACATTGAATTATATACACTTACTATATATAACACATAAGTATGTACCCTACGTATACATACATATTTATTTCTATTTTAATCAGTGCTACAGGCAAAGTAATGACTCGGTTTTGATAGTCATACCTAAAGTGTATTTCTTCACTTCAAGTCTATTTTCTTGCATTTTATGTGCATAATGTGATTGTACAGTATGTTGCACTCTGAGCACTTCCAAAACATGGGTGATCAACACTCACATCTTGTGTAGACATTAAAACTGCTGCTGCTCTGCTAACATGCCTCTTATGCGCTGCCTCCTCTGCAGACACAATGTTAGAAGAAGTATATTTTTGAATATGATTAATATAAATCTTGTATTATTGAAGAGGTCATAAAAGTGAGGTAAATCTTATGAAACTAGGCTCCAGCAAAGTCGTTCTTTCATCTCAGTGAATTATATTGTGGTGACATGAAACCAAATTTTCCTGCATCCGCCTGTAAACACCTCTCAGTCCCCTTTAAGGCGCCCTGAAGGTTCCTGGCCTCAACCTGAAGAACTGGACTCATTGGTCATGGCGTGTGGATAATATTTTCAGACAATATTTGTTTGCAGGTGTGTGTTTGTGTTCAATGTGTGTGCGAGTGCACCGCAACTGTTAAATCTTGCGATTACACTGTAAGCGTCCTAGGGGCTCCTCGGGGCTCTGACCAGGTTTACCTGTCTCTTGGAGCTCCGGCGGTGCCCAGGCCTCCAGGACAGGTTGTCCATCTGTCACTGATCCCAGATGAGTCCTGTTAAGCAGCTTTGCATTGGGCCCAGCCAGTAGCTGCTGCAGTCGCTCAGGCTACAAAGAAACTGCTGCCAATGGCCCAGTTCTCTGTAGTGTGTGTGTGTGTGTGTGTGTGTGTGTGTGTGTGTGTGTGTGTGTGTGTGTGTGTGTCTGCGTTTGGTTTAGAATTTAGTTCTGGTCAGTCGCAGCCTGGATTCTGCTGCCTGCCTTCACTTTGCTGCAGGCTCAGCCTTGGTTCAGGTGATGTTTGGAATGGTACACAGAGATTCGTAATACTTTTACTTCAATCTAGTCTGATCTTCTGATGAAGTTAAATGCAGTAAAATTTACATTCTTTAAAGATGACGGTGAGTGCTTCATGTAAAGGTAGGAGGGAAGTCATTAAGGTCTTTTAAGAAAAGCACAAAATAGCACTGACAGTTGTGTTTGTTAGCCTCGGGCTTTAAGTTTGAAGAAACCAAAACGCAACTGTGTTGTTTCTTGTGGTGAAAAGTGTCCGCAGTGTTTTGTTAGTCTGGAAACTGAATGCTGGTGTTTTCCTCCTGCAAGCGAAGGGAACTGTCCATCATCTTTTGTACAGCCCACTTGAGATGGACTCAAGCAAATGGCTACGAAAACACAATAAGTGAAGTGAAATTGTTGGCTGTCTTTGAGACACAGCAAATCTGCCATCCCCAAATTCATTGATCATCTGTCTCTGACAGAACAGCAGCTTGAAACCTTTGTTTTCAAGTACAACGTGGAGGGTAACCATGCGTTCTGGTATGACTGATTCATGACACTGAAAATTGTATCAAACTGATGGTTAAGAGGAGTATTCCTCACTAGCTCATTATAGCATGTAAAGATATTCATTTCACCTTTAAGGTCCCAGGGTAGTGGAGCTTATAAAACATGCACTGGGTGAAAGAAAGGAATCAAAGTTTGCCCTTCCTTTCAATTACAGCACAGACTTTCCAAATTAAATACAACAATGGTGTAGAAAGATTTGAAACCTCAGTGAATTGTAGAACATTTATGACAAACTGAATTACTTGGCTAAAGTGCCGATGTTTCATATTGGTTCATATGTTTTGAGCACTTAACACACACACACACACACGCACACACACACGCACACACACACGCACACACACGCACACACTCCCATTCATCACAAACAAAACAAAGCAATTCTCCAGGAGGATAGCTGCAGCTCCACTCCACTGGCTGAGCATGTATGAAGGCAGTTATAAAGTCCGAATGCACACACACACACACACACACACACACACACACACACACACACACACACACACACACACACACACACACACACACACACACACACACACACCGACTGAGTGTGTCCAGTTGGCCAGTCAGACATGCAGCGTCCAGCCTGGCTTCTATCAGATAGCAGGTTACCTTTAATGGCCAGGCAGCACAGAAAAAGACAGCAAACAACCTGCCTTTGTCTTATCACCAGCTGCTGGCTGCCCGGGACAACAACTGCCTCCCACCCTCAACACACACACACACACACACACACACACACACACACACACACACACACACACACACACACACACACACACACACACACACACACACACACACACACACACTCCTACACACACACTCCACCTGACAATTCCAATTTACTTTGCTGTGACAAAATTTGTGTTTGACCCGTTTCATCCACAGAACAAACATGACATGACGGCCCTCGTCACAGTGTTATTTAACGTGTGATGGAAGGATCAAAACACAAATTTGTATCTATGCAATACAATTAGTATTCTAAACTTTTTTATCAGTTTTTGCATGTTAATATTACAGTCGTACTGTTCTGTATGCACCATTCAGTTTGTGGGGAAGTAGGAGCAACTATCAATCCATTGAATTTTTGTTTTATAAAAGTGTTGTTGGTACATAACTGATGTGAAGATTTAGGCTGCACAGAAGTGACGACTATACGTGCATGATAGAAGGAATTCTTTGATGTTCTGCAGTGTCACTATGACTATTTCACGCTTTGCTGTGATACAATGGAGCAGATTAAACAGCTGCATCATCAGGGACGAGACGATATGAGTACTCGGCTGAAACGAGTATCCGGTACGGATAATGTACTTTTGATGAGTACTTACTTGTTCTTACTGGACGAGTTGCAGGTTACAGTTCGTCACTCGGCTTCTGCTGGTTTGTTTTGCTTTTCCTCCATCGGCTTGCTCCTACCTCGATAAGATATCTTCACTCAGCTGACCGCTTTCAGAAAGAATATAGTGTGAGGCTGAATGCATATTTCAATGTGGACTGTCTGCATAAATCACCCAGCTTCCAACCATCAGTTTAGTTAATAAAATAATAAAACCAGGCTGACGATCTACCCCCACACACCACAACGCACACACACACACACACACACACACACACACACACACACACACACACACACACACACACACACACACACACACACACACACACACATTATTTGCTGAACAAAATAAATAAAAAAATTGATGCCTAATCTGACATTGTTCTCTCTATACCTTAACAATAACAATAAATACAGAACGTTTTATAAAAAAAATAAAAAAAATAAAATAAAATAAACTTACTCTTACTCTTGAGTTCAAAATCATTGCTCTGAAGCTCAGTTCTGAAGCTGCTCTGTAAATAGTTTTATAATAAAAATAGCACTTTCTGATCAACCCATATCAATTTCAGGCTTAAATGAACAACTTCAGGTTAGTTCATCACCACTTCCGGTTTAAGACACGCCCATTTCCGGTTAAAGTCTGAGTACGGATACAGATACAGATAATTCAGTTGGTTTAACAGATACAGATAATTCTGTATTCGCTCGTCCCTATACATCATACGAGTAAACTCTCCCAAACGTTAATTAAAGGAACCAACAAAGTGCTCACTGCAGAGACCTGGTCCAGGGGCCCGGTCCAGAGGCCCGGTCCTGGGGCCCGGTCCAGGGGCCCGGTGCAGGGATTGTGATTGGAATCAAATCAGTCAATCAAAGCAATGTCATTGTCCACAGAAGTAGAAATTCAAAAGGTAAAGTACCAGATTTATGGGATTCAGATGGTACCAGCAATTAGTTGTATGATGTATGACATGTGAGATAAAGGGTTTATATATGTAGATAGCCTAAATGTAACAAAGCCTTCCAAATTTTAACATTCAATTTTACTTTTTCACTTTTGTTGCCACAGAAAGCAAATTAAACTCCAAAGGAAAAAAATAAGAATATCATCATTAACTTGCATTTGAGTGTGTTCAGAGAGAGATGAGAGGGAGCAAAGTTAGCAAGCGATGGTTTGGAGTAAAGGATGTCCCCTAGCGCAGGAGAATTATTGATGTGATTAAAATATTGGATATTTGATTCGGTTGATTGGATGGTTCTTTTTTCAAAATGTTTTTCATATTCATACAAATTTAAATATATTTAGAAGAACATGTCAGTTATTGTTAGTTTGTCTCACAAAACAGAACATGATTCTCATAAATAAGTATTTATATTGTGTACTCTGGCCAAGCAGAGGACGGCGGCTTTGATGGAACCAATTCTTTTATTTGACAGAAAACACCCGGAAAGGGAGACGGAGAAACAATAATTGCAGGCAAACTGTCTTGTTCTATTTCCCACATCAACCACACAGCTTTCTGACATGTGAAAGAGCCTCTGCTACTTTACTGCCACTTCCTGTCAGGTTCCTTTGAGTGACAGATCACAGTCTCGGACTTAAAATACAAGTTTCTGAGGTAGTCGCGCCGTGTGGGTGTTTGTGTGTTTACGACTAGTTGTTGTCATGGCTATTAACAACCTTCCCCCAGTCCCAATAATGGTAGAGCGCGTGGAAGTGTGTGTGTGTATTGTTGTAAAATAGGGGTGAGGCTATGTGTGTGTGTGTGTGGGGAGGGGGGGGAGTCAAGGTGCAGTGGAGCAGATAGCTCAGCTCTATGCATACTAAAACCACCATCGCCACCGGCAGCAAAGATAGAGCTGTGGGGATGTGGAAGGGGGGGTGGAGGGTATGTATGGGTGGGTGTGGGGAGTGGTGGCGGGATGGGGGGTAGAGAGGGGATGGGGGGCGGGGGTGTAGGAGGGAGGGAGGAGAGGGAAGGAGGGTGTGACATCGCACCCCAGGGATCCCCTTCCTTATCACACCTCTCGGCACAGTTTATCTGATTACATACGACCGGGCAGAGAGAGACAGAGAGACAGAGAGAGACAGAGAGAGACAGAGGAGAGGGAGACAGAGGAGAGGGAGACAGAGAGAGACGGAGAGAGAGACAGAGAGAGACAGAGGAGAGGGAGACAGACCAGGTTACAGTGCTCTACAGAGTATATTGTAGATTGATGGTGATTGTCAAACTTGGTCAAATTTGTCTTCCATCGAACCAGTCAGTCACTAACATCAGAGATTTGGAGCAAGAGAACGTAATGATATGGGCTTCATATCATATCATGCTGGCTTTGCTGTTTACAGCTAATGAAATGATTAAAAGCTTCACCCTCATCGACTACTCACAATGTCAATAATGTGCACTCTTCACTTGGAGCAACAAACTTTTTACAACAGAATCAGAGTAGCGACCAAAATAAATCATTTTCTAAACTGTTCTTGTTCATATGAAACTCAATTTACACATTTGCAAATGTGCCATTTCTACCCGGCATTCCTTGCAAAGGTTGGTTGTGCACATCCCCAGAAATTACTGCCATGTGTCCGTGAGATACATTTGATGCAGCAGTGAGGGCAGAGACTTGGGATTCCTGAACCATAGCACATTTCAGCAGCACCGAGAAGCAGCGCTTCACTCTGCTCTGCTAAAAATACACGCCTTGGCTTTTAAAAAAAAAAAAAGTCTGACAGAAACAGCATCAGACTGCACAGAGCAGATCAACAGGCAGGAAGTCAGACACAGGGACAGCATAGAGCATCCTGTCAATTTTCAAAATAAAACTTTGTGCAGACTCTCAATCTTATATCACATCACGACATCAACATCAACCTCCCATTATATAAATAGAAGAAGTGAATTCTGCTGCTGCTAACAGGAACTGTCGGTGAAATGTAAATACAAAATAATCATGAGGATGAATGTTTCTAAAACAACTAAAACACAGCCATAAATCTTTGACTTTTCTCGTCCATAGGTGGACTGAACTCTATTAACTTTGTCTGTAGGCTACAGCACAATACATTCGGAAATAACAACAATAAACACAATTAAAACTTAGCCTACTTGAAGCAAGCTTGAAGCAAACAAGGAAAAATGACTAAGTCAGCAGGTAAACAAAATTGGGCAGAAAAAACACTTGAAATGCTCCTGGTGGGATATGAAGCCGTGCAGAGGATGAGAAAAAAACCACAATTGGAATTCAGGGATAAGAACTGCATTCCTCGATGACCACAAACTGGTGGAAAGTTTTGAAGAGAAACTGAAAACCATCAACTTTTTTTTTTTTTTAACAAAACCATGATTTCTGTTCAAATTGTGCCCAAGCAGACATTCACAAGGACAATGTTTTTGTTTGATGTTGGATAACTATCGATCCTCATCTTCTTCCAGGTGAATACACATTTAATTTCCTCCAAATACACATAAAGTATGATAGAAATGGGTGTAAATGAACAGGCGTGGGTAACATCCTGACTTTGATAAACTTAAGAGACATCAGCTGCCAATCAGCTCGTAAAAAAGTTGAGAGAAGAAAGAGAAGATCACGTCTTTAATAAATTTGAGGAACAGCAGCGACTGTATGACACAAGTCTTTCCAGTAACTCGCTGTCTCAATCCTCATTAATTGTTTCAAGACACTACAGATTATATCAAGCTATGAAAAAGCACAGAGTCGTTGCTATAGAGATGCTACATTGTCTTGTCCAGTTGCTTTGGTGTAAACTGGCATTGCCTGTTTCAGCGCCCTCTGTTGGAATCAAGTTACATAGCAGCACAGACTCCTTGTCATCATTCACCTGAAGATTGATTTAATGCTGACTTTTAGCTCTTTTTTTTTTAAGGCATTGTTTTGTTTTGTCTTTGAGAACTTTGCCAGCCAGCTTGGGATGGTAAATAACAGTAGATACATATATATATTAGATATACATAAATAATACAAGAGTAGAGCTAAATATATCTGTGATGTGCACCATATTTAGTTCAGAGAAAGTGATATCATATTATTCTTTATCAGGTAGGTAGCAATTTTACCACAAACAACTCACTTAAAACTTGCAATTTTAGAGAAAACCCACCACGAAATCAAACCTTTCTGATAGCAATAATCACAGAAAAAGTCAAAATCCTGAAGGGAAGAAAAACTTTGATTGAACTTTCATGAACTGAAACAAGAAACAAAGACATGTGGAGGTCAAACAATCCTTTGACAGACAAACATTTTGTATTTGGATGTCCCTGAACACATCATTTTG
>NW_027185391.1:2441427-2473927 GCF_022577435.1 Embiotoca jacksoni
TTTGGTGAACCAGACCTTTAAAATGCAAATATCTCGTCACAAGCTCAATTAGTTTTTCATTATTTGTATTATGACACAAGGTTTCAATGACCTTTACTGTCATCCCCACAGTTACATTTATACTTTCAGCATTGTAGCACAGTGCTGCATACGATAACATGGATTGGATTTTCCTCAGCGGAGAAAAAGGAAAAATAGTGTATTTTTTTAAGCAGGTGATTATTTGAGGTTGAGATGATGTAGTAATTTTAAAATGTAGAGATGTTTGAATATGGATGGTGTAAAAGATTCCACAGCCATGCAAATCCGTGCTATATTGGTGAATATACAACAGCTAAGAAATACATAAGAGCCGTTGTGCCAAAGGATCAGATGGTGCTGTGATTTGTTACATGTAGCTGCACTGTTTGAATAAACATGCACATGACTGTCCAGTGTATTCATATACGTGTATGCAACTCTCAGAGAACAGATTGTTACGTAATTGTTGATGCTGGGATAATAATGTTTTGTTCTTATGTCCTGTTACCTGTTAATGCTTTTTGTGACATCACAACTAACCTCTACGGTACATGTTGAACACATTTGGGAGCACAGACAAGCGTGATGCCTAAAATATTGAGATTGATGATTTGTTTTGATGCCGCAATAAAATCCCACCGATGGCCAAAACCAAATATGAAAATCATCCAATGTTTAGATCCTATTGTTTTTTTTTTTTAGGATTTTGAGCCTATAAATGAATTTAGCTAAAGAGTCCACGTTTGAACTGCGCCACCAAGAAATACGATTTAAATGCAAGCACATGCAGTGCACAGTTTATAAAGATTTGCATATTTTAAGAAACTGATCACATTCGAATATATGTGTATATGAGTTATGGCAGCAAATTAATACTTTTCATGACCTTTTGGGAATTATAAACGTCTTTTTTTCTTTTAACAAAAACTTGTAAACGGCTAATTAATTATATAAAGAATGAAATATAATCTACAACCCAATAGCAAACTTCCAAATATGATGGCCAGTTTTGATACTGCATGGTAAGACACATTTTTCTCAGTACTCAAACATTAGTTTGAATGAAAATGTTTGGGGACTTGGAACACAGTATATTCAAAGATACAACATTGATTTATGATTTGGTAAATTGTCAACATTTGTATAAAGTATGTGAGAGTTTACTGGGCGAAAATACGTAAAAGTTTGCAGGCTGGATATTTTTTTCCAACCTCTGAGACTGTACATTTTAATCCTGAACTTCGACAGCCACTCGAGGACACTCACTTGTTTGTATATCATTTGCAAATCATTTATCCTCAATGTGAATTTAATTGACCAGGCAAATCCAGGAGGCAAGGACAAGCGCACACACACACACACACACACACACACACACACACACACACACACACACACACACACACACACACACACACACACACACACACACACACACACACACACACACACACACACACACACACACACACGCCCTCATGTCACCCTCCAGCCGCTCTCCCTATCTGCCTTCAAGCCATGCCAGACTGCCCCACCAACTCACCCCTCTCCCCTTCCTCTGTTGTTGGCAGCAAGAGGTGAGTGGAGTGACAGCCCACCCTGAGTATGGCCAAAGTGCCAGACACGCATACACACACACACACACACACACACACACACACACACACACACACACACACACACACACACACACACACACCAACAAAACAGAGGTCAGGCCTGTGTCAACTGGAGTGTAGAGGCCAGCTGAGATGCACTGCCTGTGCAGTGTGCTAATTTGTGGTGTGTGTGTGTGTGTGTGTGTGTGTGTGTGTGTGTGTGTGTGTGTGTAGTTGTTGTGAAACTGTTTCGGTGATGTAAGAAATCCTTTGAGTTCAACACTATCCTTTACACAGAAATAAACATCAGCTCAGGGGGACCAATTAGATCATCATCATTATTACAATTCACTTCCAAGATCTTGACTCACTCTTGTCGCCATCATTGTTTTCACAGTGGACCCAGACAGAACCGTGTTCACCAGGATCACTGGAACTGTTCCTGCATCATGTCAACTTTCAGACTGAGCCACCAACCGACTGCTCCTGTGCGTTGTGGGCGTCCAATCAAAGGCCACACAGATCAGGGCACCACAAACACAAACAAGGACACAGTCTGTACTTGTAAATCAGGTCTCACAACACACGCTGCTGCAGTGCATCAAGCAACACTAGCAGCTACAGGCTGAAGGCCAATTCTGGGCTTTTGTATGTGCATGGGTCCATGTCAGCATCTGTGTTGTTGTACACTAAAATTAGACCTCGTGGGATGTCTTCACTACACGCATGCACACTGTGCACATGTCTTGCAGTACAACTGTAAGCTAAAGTTTGGCCATTTGTAGCCATTTGTGGATCTACAAATGACACGACCTTGAACTCTTAACAGTGACAAATGTATCTGGGTACTGTGATGGCTAAAAGCGTTATCTTTGACTATGGAGATCTGATGCCACGCCATCATTTGAGATGTGGCTGAGAGAGCAGTGTGAGATGTTGCGTGTGATTAATCTAAGATTTAAGATGGCAGGAAGGAGGCGAATATTCAATGAGGCATGTGGTCCAGTGTTGAGACATCTAAAGGGTTTGAGTGAGGATGAAGGAGCGTGATGGATGATTGGCTCTGGAACAGTTGTAACTTATCCTTGCTGTGTGCTGGCTAATGTGCAGCTTGACTGGCGATGCCCGAGCAGCTGCTACGTCAGTCACCCCCCTTCACCACCACCACCACGACCAAAAACGAAATGTGAAAATGTGCTGGTGTGAAAACAGCGTCAGGGAGAATAATGGAGTGGTCACAAAATGACCATTCAGTCTGCATATGGGTTATAGCCTCTTCATCACCATCAGGATCAGAGTTGTCATCATCCCTTCCCTTCTCCTCACCTTTCTTATCGTCACATCACCACGGTGATTTCTGTGTCATGGTCATTGGTATAGTATCCTGTGGCTCTTCATTTTCTTTATTCATGAACATTTCAGCGCATACACACATACACACTTACACACTCACCCACTCCTCCTCCCTGCAGCCTGGCCATTTACAGAGAGGTCATAACCCCAGTGAATGATGGGAGTGCTGAGCTGCAACCTATCAACACTGCCGATATGACCAACAGCACCCTGCACCCTCCAAATACACACACACACACACAGATCTGTCAGTCTGTGTATATGTGAGTGGCAGTAGGGGGTTACAAAGACCGAGAGTGTGTGTACGTGTGTGTGTGTGTGTGTGTGTGTGTGTGTGTGTGTGTGTGTGTGTTTTGCATGCATTGCTGTCATGATCAATTTCCTTTGGAGAAGTGAAGGGCTGATTTTCTCAGTCACCTTCTGTGCCAATATACGGTGTATTGTGTCCATGCACGTGTGTGTGTGTGTGGCCTCATGAATGTTGTGTTTATTTTTCTGCACAAAACATTTGTACCATGTGTGCGTTTCCTTATGAGCATATTGGTATTTGTTTGCTATACGTTTCTGAATCTGTGTGTGTGTCTGCATGCAAATGAGAAAAAACAGGCTCAAGCTGGTTTTTTTTTCCCACTGTGTTTTTGGTGAATGTGAGTTTTCCTGTTTCTACACATATTCATGAACAGGAGAGCAGAACTAAAGGTAGTTTTTACATCTTCAAACTCTGGAATAGTTGTAAACAGCTGTTTTAGGTTTAAGGGTAACTGCTATTAATTTATTTTTGCCATTACTTTTGTCATTTATTGCATTCACCAAAGTGCCAAGCTACAGTGACACAGTTTCACTGCAGCGATGTCTGAAACATCTGACCGAACTGTAAAGAAGCCAGCAGTTCATCCACTTTATTACAGGATATCATGTCATTCCAAAACATGCACCTGGAAATAGTTTTGCACCTATAAGCTGTGTTTTGCACACATTTAGGTTGGTACATGTAAACATGTTGATGCCTGTTTATTCCTCTTCATACTTTCCGGGTATCAGAATAAGAGAGAAGGTGAAAACAGGTCCAGGTTTACTCTGCTCTGTTTTTACCGACATAATGGGATTTAACTCCAATTAGTTTCGATTTAAATCGTAAACGTAATGTATTAAGTATTAAATAGACTTCAATAGACTTTAATGGTTTTAGTTAATACCGACTTCATTCGTTGTGAAGTTGTTTTATCAAGTTGCTTTTTTTTTTCTTCTGTTTGTCTAATAATGAACACAGGAATCCTGGGGAAATGTTCTATTATTCCATCATAGAAGAGTTGTACGGCCGCAACCAAGAAGTTTTCTCATTATTATTAGGCTTAGCAATTATTTTATTTTATGGTTGATTGACCTGTGTATAAAACAGTGAAATATGTCCTTCATTATTCCCGGAAGCCCAAGCTCATCGAAGCAAATGGCTTCATTTGGTCTGACCAACAGTCAGAAGCCCAAGATTTGGAATCTAAGAACATAGAAACTGGGACTTCCAAACATTCACACATTTGAGAAGCTCTATGTTGAACTCATCTGTTTCTGTGTAACAAGAAATAATGAAGCTGCCAGTTTTCAGAAGTTTCCAACATGAGACAAACTTTTTAAGAGCACTGTATTCATCATTATGTGATCTATAGATGATCTGAACTACTTTATTTGGTGTAAAAACTAATGTTGATAATCATCTGATCAGTCAGTGTTCAATGATTATAATGGACAACTTGGAAAAAACATTTACTGTTAAGTTTGATTTTCTATTTTGTTTTCTTTTAAAATGTCATTCATTCTCAGCATGCTGATATCTTAGCAAGTGGGGACATTACTAGAAAATGTTCCGGCAAGGCAGGACACATGAGACAAATGAGGCTTCCAGTAAGAACGATGGGAAATTAAATCCCCTCACAAGTATATTAATACCGTTCTATGTGTGTGTTTGTGAGTTTTGTGACAGCAGAAGTCTAGACAGACATCCACCAATGGAGGGGTGGGAGTTTTTTTTGGTTGCACTGAGGGAAGCGGTCCATCCTGCCATCCTGTCATCCCTCCCACATCCCCGCTCTGTTTGTGGGCCGTGCCAGATCTGGGGCCCTTGTGTCACCAACAGATGGGCCTCTCACAAAAGGACCCCTCAGCCCGCCAAGCCGGTCTCCTGCACACCCGATTAAATCTCAATAGCAAAGTTAGAATTGATACACTGAGTCTATGGTGATTCAATTAGAGCAGGACGGCATGAGGAAAGGACAGGACGATGGAGAGGGGAAACAATGAGCGGGTACTTAGAAAGTCATTTACCTGGTGTTATTCTGGTTGGGTGGGAACCGGCACCAGACAGACACACTTTCATGTCGGGTGGAATAATGTGCACGTGTGGCAGAGATATTTCAAAGAGAGCCAAAGGAGGCTGATCTGTGAACAAGATCCATATGAACCCATGCACACCATCCATAGAGCATATCTTCATAGGGCAAAATCAAGCAGATGTTTTGGACCCTGCAGCTACGAAGCCCTTCAAAGTGGGACATTTGTTCATTTTTTTGTCACCTTGAGTAGGATTTTTTTTTTTTTTGTATCTTCTCATGGTCCTGATCTGTGATTGGTCAACTTGAGCAGCTTGCGCTGTTATGTGTGTTGTCCTGATGAAGATCTGATCTGATGATGATCTCCACTGCAAAACCTCTCTTCACTGTGACCAAATCTTTAAATCACAGTGAATGAAAGAGCATGAACAGTGACTACAGGTAGCAGTCATCACTCCAGTAATAAAGCCAGACAGACCTTCCTGTAGACCTACAATTAGTGCAGACTATAACCTGATGTGCCCGTGTTGTGGTTGTGATATCAGCAGCTCCACAGTGACACTAACTTTAAATCCTGATGTCAAAAAAATATGCAGCTGTAGAATCAGTGAATGGTCAGTCTGTGGATCTCAGCAAGGTTATTGTGACATTATTGCCATGTTCGGACAAGGTGATATTTTTGTCTGATATGATGATCACTGTGTTGGATTAGGTGATGAAAGAGTTATGCATTTTTTGCCTTGACTTGACTGAGACTCATGACAGACTACATAATGCCTCCATCCAATCATAAGTTGTCTTTCACAACCTGTATAAACAAACAGAGCCGTCCAAAGCAGCGTACACGATACAGACTGTCACGTATTTGGAAAGGCGTCAAAAGCAGACTTTTTTTTATGCGGCATTACGTTGCTGTTCACTGTGACACAATAAAAGATAAAATCCTAAATTCTATGTTGTTCTGATCTGGCTTTTAATTTAGATTTAAATTGACTACCTTACACTATTTACACTACAACTTCTTTAATCTACCAAGGGGAACAAAATGACAAATCATATCAGGGGAAAAGACATAATCAAATCACACAAATTTGAAAAATGTAATGTTTAAAAATTTTGGTTTTTGCATTCTTAAAATACATTTTACATTTAGAGAGATGCAACTCACTAAAATAGGCAATGTTTGCATTTTTTATGAAATTACATAAAATAAACAAACAAAATGGTTTGCAATAAATGTTGTGTCTGCTTGACATTTCAGGACTACTAATGACTGCTTGTCTTTATTTAAACAAACGTTATGAACAAATGTGTAATTGAAACATTTTAAATAAAGTTAGAAAAGGACACACTGACAGGCAGACTGACTGACTATCCGATTAACCAATAGACTAACTCACTCATTCACTGAATGACTGCCACTTACTGACTTACTGACTGGCCCACTGAGAGATCGCCCCGGGCAACCAGGAATAGGGTTCAGCTGTGCATTTAACAGTGTGTGTGTCAGTGTGTGTGTGTACGACAGGGGGGATGAATTCGATAGGACAGACAAGCGGCTGTCTGTGATTAAGAATAAATAAGCCAATAAATATTCAATCAGGACAAAAAGAGGTCTGATTAAAAGGACTGGGAGGCGGCGATGGGGCGAGGTCGGCCACGGCCCGGTTTGAGAAGTGTGTGGAAAACAGAAATCACACGACAAATCTCTTTTTGATGATGATACACCACATAATGATGTAAGCAGGGCAAGCAAACATTGTCTCATCAAAATTCTGTAATGCATCAAAGATTTGAGCATTAAAGCCTTTTAGCCCAAATGGAAGTATTACTGTTAACAAATGAATCTCATGAACACCGACTTTCATTTACATACGTGTGCACTTGCACAGGCTCCTGCATACACAGAGACTGGACCAGGACATTCATGTTAAAAGGTGGTCATTTCATGGCCTTGGTCAAAACAACGCTTTACAAGCAGTCATTGACTTGAAATGCAGTTCGTAGAATAGTCATCAGTTAAAGATCTTTACACAGCAGCTGATGATTGAAAACTTCAACAAATAATAACTTTGTTTAAAAATCACTTTTCAAAAACAGCATTACAACTTCTTTAAGTGAAGGAAAATTTTGACATAATAAAATAAAATCAGATGGACATGCCACAGTACGACTAAGACACATAATATTTAGTTATTTGATATAATAAACATGTAAAATGTGATGCTGATCGCCAGAAGACGGCTGCGGGGTTTAGAAGTCTTCAACAAGTTCTGCTAGCAGTGCGGCCATGTTGCTCAGCCCTCAATAAAAGGAGCGTGTTTGATTTGTCTGCCTGAGCTGCTCGTCTTCCTCTGAGCCAATTTGATCATGGAAACAGGTATGTGGGAAGTTGTTGAGGAAAATTGATGAGCTAGTTTACTTTTACACTCATTTTTTTTTTTTTTAGATAAGTAAATTAGGACTTTGGTTTGTGTTTCAATTTAAGGTAAAGATTGACAGGCCGAGTTTTGTTATATGTATTATTTGTTTTCTCCTCCTCCACACGGTTGACATTTAAGGACTGAGAAGAGCTACAAATAAATTGGCTTTGATTTCACTTTTACATGATTCCTTTATTCCTTGATTGTCATGTTATTGTCTCCATTTCCCTGATGTTCACTGAAGGTAACGGTGATCAATGTGTAGTTCTTCTAGCTGAACCTCCTCCTGACATGGACTTTGTCATTTTATCACCACACTTCCTCTGTTGCTTGTGTTGTAATTTCTGCTTCAACTCAATGTCACTTAAATTATGTCCTGAAAGTGACAATTTTGGGGCATTCCAACAGCATTTTTTTGCCTTTAAAACGTTTAAATGCTGCTTGCAACTACGGCAGGTCCATAACTCATTCAGTTCACCTGAGTTTTGAGTAGGACTTTTTCCATTTCATTTTTTTTCTTTCAGGTGGAAAATTAGACAAATAAAATCCAAAATAAAATTAAAACACATTTCACCCTGTGCAGCAACAACTTCTGGAAACATGATGGAAAAAAATTCCACACATAAATCAAATAATCTTTTTTCCTACAAACATGGTGGGATTTTTCTGTGAATTGCAGTAAAAGTTGAAAAGGTTTATGTGGGCATGAAAGCTCTTCACAATCAAACTGTCCTCGTTCGGGACCGTTGAGGCCTAAATTTACACAGTGCATCTTTAATAAGCGCTGTACATGTGCTCCTGTGACACAGTTGTACTCATGTATGTGATCATATATGATTTTCTGTCTCACAATGAATAAGACAGCTGATGCAGAGGCAGCATGCAGAGAGGAGCGTGAAGGCGTGTTTGTGAGCATCTATGCTCGTTGGCCGATGTGCATTAGTCAAATATACTCTCCACAGTGGGAGTATTGGCAGGGCTGAGCCGATAGGACACAGAGGCAGACAGTAAGATGTATGTACTACACCGCCACACAAACACATTGTAATGGATTGCACTGTGTCTGTATCGGGTGTTTCAGCAAATGTTCAGTCATGTATTGTGAAGAGGGATATTAGCTGACACTCGCTCTCTTTCTCTCTGTGTTTTTGCATGTCAGCTAAATGCCATCCCCACTTTTTTTTTTCCACACACCCCATCTTTGTGCTTTCTGTAACTGCTCCAGTGTGTGTGTGTGTGTGTGTGTGTGTGTGTGTGTGTGTGTGTGTGTGTGTGTGTGTGTGTGTGTGTGTGTGCACATGTTGTAATGAATGATATGTGTGACATGTGCTGTCTGTCTGGTATTCCAGGCACGTCAGGCCTTCTTAGCATTGGCCCAGCCCCTATAGAGATGGCTTATCAGTGAAGGTACATATGGAAGAACAGTTTGACGATGCAGTCTGCTACCACCCCGTCAGAGAGAGAGAGAGAGAGAGAGAGAGAGAGAGAGAGAGAGAGAGAGAGAGAAATCCTTATCAGGTAGCTCTCGCCTCTTCCTCCCTCCCTCTCCTCTCCTTCCGCTCTCTATCTCTGTCTCGTCTTGGAGATATGCTAATCGCTGTGTAAGTATATCCTGTCAAATAATTACCATATATTAAGCTCTACTCATCTTGGCATAATTTCCCCTTCCGCATAATCGTATTTGGGTTTCTTCCTTCAGAAAAAGCAACGGACAGAGGGGACTTACCTTAGGCAAGTTAAGTTAATCTTCATTGATTGAATATGAGGCTCATCAATGTGTTAACGGTATGTGTGTGGGGGGTTTGTAGTGTGTGAGATACAAAAGTCAACGCACTCATGCATGTGTGGTATGGGTTGCTTCATTATAACGACAATGGTTCCGTATATTCACGCCGTACTGTGCCATGCACACATGCAATACACACCAATGAGCCAAAAGATAATGAGCACTCGCACATGAAGCAAATAAAACTGATCATATTGTAACACAGGTGCAGGTCTGGGTCAGTTCTTATAATCAACCTGTTTAATGAAGGGGAAATGGGCAGGTGTAAAGATGTGGGTCACTGTGACTGGGCTAAAGAGTGTGGACAGAAGACAGACAGTGGTCTGCTCCAGAAGGGAAAAACCATAAGTCAGCGACAGGTTGTTGGGATTTGTGCTGGAACAACTGTGATCCACGACGGCTCCAGCCTCAAAATTACTCCGCAGAACAGGATCTACGGTTCATGTCTCGTGGAGTCCATGCCTCGGTTGGGTTAGAGTTATTTTGGAGGCACAAAAAAGACAAATAGCATACAAATAGCTAGTTAAACAAACTCTCAACTCCTCTGTCCTGAGCAACTACAGACCCATTTCCAACCTGCCATTCATTAGTAAAAAAAAAATGGAAAAGGCAGTTTCTAAACAGTTGGGGAATTCCTAGTTGACTATAATATCCATGACTATTTTCAGTCTGGCTTTAGAAGGGGGCACAGCACTGAAACAGCACTGGTACAAATAAATAATGACCTCAGAGTGAGCGCAGATAACACAATGCTCCTCGACTTAACTGCTGCATTCGAGACAGTAGATCAGAATATTCTCTTAGACAGACTTAAAAACTGGGTTGGTATAAAAGGTACAGCTTTAAATTAGTTTAATACATACCTGAATGGCAGAACCTACTTTGTTAGCTTTAGCGACCATGTATCCAAAGTGCATGACAATCTCTATGGTATTCCGCAGGGTTCAATTATTGGTCCTTTATTGTTTTCTTTATATATGCTACCACTTAGCAAGACTATAGGTGATTATGGTGTGAACTATCTTTGTTATGCTGATGACACCCAGCTTTACCTATCTGTAGCGCCAGACAACCTTGATTGACTTAATCACATTATAAATTGCCTCTCCAGTGGAGAGCAGTGGATGAGCAGAAATGTCCTTAAGTTAAATGAAAACAAAACAGAAATACTAGTGATCCCGAACAGTGAACAGAGACAAACAATTTGAAGCAGGCTTGGAAATTTAGCAGCACAGAGCAGATCAAAAGTTAAAAACCTTACCCTTGATTTAGAGTTAGATTTTAATTCACACATTAACAGTGTCACAAAAAATGCATTTTATCACCTAAAAAATATTGTCAGAGTTCGACCCTACCTCACATTGGAAGACGTCGAAAAGATTACTCATGCCTTGGTCATTTCTCGACTGGATTATTATTAACACACTTTATTCTTTAATTCAGCAGCCAGCATCTTAACAAGAACCAAGAAAAGAGATCACATTACTCCAGTTTTAGCATCACTACACTGGCTGCCAGTTTCACTCAGCATTGATTTTAACATTTCCTTTACTGGTTTTTAAGGGTCTTAATGGTTCAGCACCTTCTGAACCGTTCTCTTACATCGAGTAATGCAGGCTGGAAAAATCTTCTGAAAATAAACTATAAAAAACGCGGTGAAGCAGCCTTTTGTTTTTAAGCACCTAAAGTTTGAAACACACTCACAAACTCTGCAAATTAGATCGGCAACTTCTGTGGACAGTTTTAAGAAAAAGCTCAAGACTTACTTCTATGAACTTGCTTGTAAGTAATTCTATCTTTTTACGATCACTGTTTCATTCAATACTTTTTTGCTTTTATAAACATTTATGTTTTTATCCCAAGTTTCTTTTTTTTCCCCTGGCTTGTCCTATTATTATTATTATTATTATTATTATTAGTATTGTCCCATTTTATGATTTTGCTTTCTTCTATGAAGTACTTTGAGCTGCCTTCTATGTATGAAAGGTGCTGTACAAATAAAGTTTATTATTATTATTATTACTGTATAAGGCATGTAGTCATAATGTTGTACCTCATCAGTGTCTGTTCTCTATTCAGAGTACTGGAGACCTGCACTGGTTGTAATCCACAACAATAAGGCCTGGTTCAAAGAATATGGTTGCTGTTGCTCTTACTGGCAACAAAGCCCATCAAAAAAGTGTGTTCATCTGAGTCCTCTCTGAATGTGACTCTCAGCCCTGTGAGCTCAACTGAATCCTTGAAAGCTCATAAATGTATCGTATCATTTTGTAAAAGGTATATTTATATAAATATCTTCCACTGCAATGGCATCGTTAGTGCACATTATTCATTGTGCCGATAACCTCAAACATGTTTTGTTCTTAGAAAAGAGCACAACTTGATTAGCTGACTCATTAATATATAGAGTATTGTTATTATTATTATTATTATTATTATTATTATTATTATTATTATTATTATTATTATTCTGAGGTGTCTGTATTAGCAATATAAGAAATTATTCAGCAATGAAAAATATTAATAATATAGAAATCATTTGTCATTCAGATGAAAAGTATGGTATTCATTCCAATTGGACAAAATGATTGGAGGCCTATTTATTGCAAGTATATACTTACATTATGCAGCCTACAGTGTATGCTTAAATTGTTACCTTGACTAATAAAAAATAATAACAGACATTTGTATGCATGGATGTTAAATACGTAGCTCTGTCGGCCGGGATCTGTCCTCCAGATGACACTCAGGTGACATTGTAATCTACATGAGTGATAAATGCTGGGTGTCATTAAAGCCAGGAGAGGCTCTCCATCGCTCTCAGTGCAGCTTTCCATCAGAGAACAGTGGACCTCACCAGGGGACACCACCCCTTGTGTTTTTGGAGACTGACGGCAGAATATTTGTGCTGAAGCTGCCGACGGCCCGCACACAGCACAACTTTAAATTAGACTCTTCTCATCTTAAACCACAATGATGCCTTGCTCCCCGGAATTAAACAAGCCCTTGAATTCATGTAGAGAAGATTGTCTGTCCATGAGCATCTGTGTGTGTGCGTGTGTGTGTGCGCGTGTGTGTGTGTGCATGTGTGTGTGTGTGTGTGTGTGTGTGTGTGTGTGCGCGTGTGTGTGTGTGCGTGTGTGTGCGTGTCTAGGGGATGACAGCAACGGTACCCTTCCAGAGAGCCAGTGCTCTCCAAAGAGGCATCCATCTCTGGGGTCTTTTGTGTTTGGGAGGAGCAGCCAAGGTCAGCAGCTGAAAGAGCTCCCTTTGTGTGTGTGTGTGTGTGTGTGTGTGTGTGTGTGTGTGTGTGTGTGTGTGTGTGTGTGTGTGTGTGTGTGTGTGTGTGTGTGTGTGTGTGTGTGCGTGCGTGCGTGCGTTGCCTCCATCTAGTAACTCAGTAACAGGATCCTTGGGCTATTAATTGGCCTGACAGTGATAAAGGAAATGGAAGTGGATGCTATTTGTCTCTAATGCAGCCGCACTCATATTATCCCAAAGACAAATGGACACTGTTTTCCCACTTGAGCTACTCTAATTTTTTAAAACCCCTTAGAGGTTGCGTGTGCGGACAGTGTGTACATGTGTGTAGATGTTTTTCACGTGTATACAGTATGTGAAAGAATTTGTGTGGTTGTATTGTTCTTATTGCATATCTTAAAAAAAACATGAATCATTGTGCTGTAAATAGCCATGGGATATGATGTAGTGATGATGTCATCTATGGAGTGTTTAGACATTGCATGTAAGTATGTATGTGTGCTTGAAAATGTATATGCAAAATATATATTTTTTTGAGTTTACGTGTGTGTGTGTGTGTGTGTGTGTGTGTGTGTGTGTGTGTGTGTGTGTGTGTGTGCTGTTGACAGAAATTGAAACCATATTAAGAGAAAGTCTGGCTTTGAATCAGCCAGGCAGGCAACAGGAGGGAAGTAGGAGAGCAACGGGGCAAGTAGATATGGATGGGAGGAAGGGGAGGTGTGGGGGTGTTCAACACCTGGCTCTACCTGAGGTCAAAGGTCAAGGAGAGATTGACACCTGAAGCAGACAGCCGGGTGATGAGTGGAGAGGTGTGGAGGGTGTGAGGGGGAAAACAGCCTTCATTCTCCTCCAAAATGGACTATTGTTAATTCTGTCTGTGACACGTGACCTTATGACACAGCACACATACACATTTACACAAACACACAAACCCTTATGCACGGATGTGCACGTACACAATTTAATATTTGCTGTGGCCCTCACAGACACAACCTCTGTGATTTTCCTTTCACATTCGGTATGTTCATCAGGTTGGAGCAAAACACGTCTCATTTAACAATTTGCACTGCTTAGTGTTGATTGGAAGTTAGACACAGTTTTGTTGGCAGTGGTGTTGCACATTAAGGACAATTTAGGATTTAGATTAAATGATGTTGGCATTTCCAATCTCTAAGCTTATTTGCTATCTATCTTGCAAAGTCATATTAGCGGTGCAGTAGATGCTCGTTCTGTGGTCTGTAAACAGTCTTTGATGTGTAAAGTTTGTGGAATTACCCTTTATTAAAGTGATCTTCTGCATCCTGTCTGGTTAAGAATTTCAGAAACAGCAAAATCCTCAGTGGGAATATGTTAAATTACTGTCCCTATCCATTTAAATTATGTCCGATTAAAGTCTTTAAAGGCTCAGTTCACTAATATAAATGTACCGGTTTTTCTCTTGTCCCGAAGGATCCTGTCATCCAGATATTTGTCTTTATTTGACGACATATTGGAAACTAGTTGACACTTCATATTCCTGGGTGATCATAGTTTTGGAGTTATGTTAATGGACGCACAAACACAAAAGATGTTTTATTCATCTGCATTGTGTTAGGATGGTGGTAGAAAGCTCAAATTATTACAAGCTAAATCTGTGTGTTTATATAAAATAAGAATCTCTGTCATTCTCTTATGATGTTGAGATTTGTGTGACCTCATCCTTTGAGGATGAATAATGGAATGACTTGGAAGAACAAAATGGCCTTTTGTTGTTAAAGTGACTCTTTTTCTGTGACCATGTAGAGAAAGTTGCTGATAAAGCAGTCACAACAAATTGTTCCCTAAACCCTGTAGCTGTTTTAGTACTGCAGTTCAATTATGAATCTCCCAACTTAAAATAAAAAAAAAAAGAAATCCACCAGACCCCCCCCCCGCCCAACACACGCACATATCCACACACACACACACACACACACACACACACACACACACACACACACACACACACACACACACACACACACACACACACACACATACACACACACACACACACACACACACACACACACACACGTTCTTTCTCTTATATTTGAATGTGAGCAATGTGTCCAGAAATGGGTATCCGTGTTTAAGTGTGTGTAAAGTGTGATAAGGCAGAATGGATCTGATAGGGCATGATAAAATACCTGGGTAATGTCTGGCTGGATTTTTATGTTTCTCCTGAGGAGTCTGTGCGGAGATGTTATCTCCAGACTGGGAAGCCATGTTTCCATCCCCAGGGAATCCCCCCTACCAATACCACCACCCTCAGTAGCTGGTTCAACTGGCCATACCACCCCCCCACACTCCCGACACCCCCATCTCATTTATACTATCTTGTTTTTTTTCGCTCTGTATTGGCCAAATCGCTCCTGAACCATTTTTCAACCAGTTGCTTTTGTCAGTAAACAACTTTATCTCCTGGGATATGGGTTATTCTCTCTCGCATTATCTATATTATGTTATCGCCTTTCATTATCTTTTGGCTCAGAACCATATGGCACATGATAGTGGATCCTGTGCAAGTATTAGAAACTGAAATTCGCTTTCTCAGACAGAATGTAGATCAAAGGAGGAGTTATTCTCTTATTTCTCACAGAGATCAAAGTAGCGCAGGAAAACACCTGCAGTGGATTCATTTGTTGAAGATACTAGTAGTATACTAGTACTAGTAGATACTAGTAGTAGAAGTAGATTCACCAGTTAATACAATTAATATTTTCTGCATTCTCTATAACTGACCTATTCTACTGACCAGTAGTTATCAGCAGTGAAAATGGCAAAGACATGCTGTCAAACCATGTTACCCTTCAGGCCGCTTTCAAAATATGCTGTTTTCCATTAAAGGCCAAGTCGCATGAAACCAATGATGAAGTTCATGTAGTTGCGCTAGAAAGAATAGGTTAGCATAGCTAGACTGGAAGCAGAAGGAAACAGTAAACCTCCATTTAAAGAAAACACGTCTGTCAATAACTAAAATTTCGGACGAGTGTGCTAGTGACCAGTACTTTATTACTGTGTCTTATATTGGATGTTGTGTATTGCAATAAATCAACATTTGAAGCGGACAAGCTGTTGTGAATGTTTTGTTGTTGCTCGTTTCTTTTTACTTTAGCAGAACTATTCATGTTGTGCGTCCAGTCAGTGTGATAAGAAAGATGAAATAGACCTCCTGCACTCTGTGGGCGGCCATCTTCACATCCACTGAGCACACAAACAACAACAGCGAGTGAAATGACAGTTAAGAATGTAGTCGATGAGAAGCTACATTAACCGATGAGGGTAGATCAAGAAGCTCTGAGACGAATGCGCGTGCGCGGAGCAGCAGAAAGATAAAACCCTGATGAGGAACTGGTACAAATGTCGTCGCTCGATCATCATCAGTTCCTGTGTTTCACACGTTTTTGAGCAGTGGACCGGCTGCGTCGGCCATTTCTCCGTGAACGTGACCAGAGGGTTCACGTCAGATCTTTTATCAAACTCTGGAAATCGTCAACACAGACTCTTACGATGCTTCTGGAGGTCCGAGACCACGAAGCAACGATCCTGGAGACGTGTTCTTAGAGACGTTCAGGACGTCTCCGTCCAACACTGGAAGAAGAGCATCAGGAGAACCAGGCGGGTTTTCTTTGAGGGTTGGAGTGAAACCAGGGAGCTCTGCTGGACCTTCTGAGGCGTCTGAGGAAAAACGTTGAGTTTAAATGACCCAAACTGTGTTGCCATGGTAACAGGGTTCTCCAACATGACAACACACCTGTTCAGAGCATGGAACAGTGTTCTGACTCATCAATGGCGAGCATCAGTTGCACGCTGTCGAAAGAAATCAGCCTTCCATATGTAGTGATGTACTGTTTGTGTCCATACTCTCTGTTCCCACACACATTCACACCCATGTTCTGTTTCCGTGTTTGGGGTTTTACTTTACATTTTGACATTTACCATATTTGTTTTTCAATTCCTTTTTTGCCAACAAAACACTTTTTCATTGATGTGTTATAAATGTTGTGCAATTGATTACCTTTTCTAGAACCACTGTGTTGTATTGTGTTTTCCTTAGCTCTTCTTTCTATTTCTAATGGTTACTAGAACATTTTTTCCAGAATAGTTTTTGAAACAAATAATGACATGAATGCTAACTGTCTGTTTCAGATTTAAAAATAGACCATGAATAAACCTCACTCATATTTAACTGCGTCCTGTCTGAGGTTGCAGCATTGCTGTGTGGTCTGGCTATGACCTGAGGTGTTTGAGCCCCCACCTCCTTCACCCCTAGCTCTCTGCTCAATGCTCATTGCTAGACTCTGTGTCTCATTTGAATATATTGATTGGGCCATCTGTAAGCCATTTATCTCCTTCAAAAGACCGTTAAAGTAGGCCTCCCCACCTCTTAGCCCGCCCACCACTGTTTCCCTGACAGAGAGAATATACACACCCATAAAGCAGGACACACACACACACACACACACACACACACACACACACACACACACACACACACACACACACACACACACACACACACACACACACACATAGACACTCATGCTGGCTGGATAAATGGACCAAATATCCTCAAAATATTTAATTATTTTCCTGAAACAGCACCTTAAAACAAATAAAGGCAGCAGCAGAAGCTGCTGCACTTGCTGCGATTTGAGATAAGGACCAGAAAACACATCCTGCAAATACAGGCCCGTGGTGGGAGAGCTGAGCGAACTCCAGCCTGGTTTTGGGAACCAAACATTATCTAATGCTTCATTTAGTGCTGCTGAAATTTCCACCAAATAATGAAACCAATTATTGCATTCATATGGTGAATAATGCCTCCTTCAAATAATCTGCTTATCTGGACTTGCCTCTGTGGCTTTATGTGTGTGTGTGCATGGCTGCAGATGTGTGCGCGTGTGTGTGCGCGCGCATGCGTGTGTGTGTGTGTGTGTGTGCGTGTGCGTGTGTGTGTGTGTGTGTGTGTGCGTGTGCGTGTGTGTGTGTGTGTGTGTGTGTGTGTGTGTGTGTATCTGCCTATCATCATAAACTGCACCCTGATGTCGCAGAAGCAGGGTTCTGGCACATCTGCAAGCCCTAGATATTCTTTGAACACCCGTACGTGTCGTCAGCAGAGTGCATGCATCATCATGATTGACTTATTCCTGACATTCCCAGCGGTAAACCCTGGGTAAGGGATTACCCTCTAGTCTTGGACTCCCGCCCACTGTACAGTAAAGACCCTTGAACACACACATAAGAAAAACACACTCACATACAAACTATGCATCTCCAACAGGCATTCGTGTCTTTGTGTTTAGCGCCTTTTACTGCCTCTTTGTTCCCTCTTTTGTCTCCATTCTTCATTCAAATCTGTTTTCTCTTCAGACAAAGTGTTGGCGGGCAGCCATTTGCAAGACCGAGCAAGGGGGAAGCACAGAGCTATAGAGGAGGCTGGATGAAGAGAGAGAGAGAGGCAGAGGAAGAATAAAGAGGAAGGGAGGAGTGGAGAGAAGCAGGGAAGCATGGAAGAGAGGAAACTGAGAGAGGAAGACAGAGGAGGGAAAAGAAAAAGGGAAAGCAAAAGAAAGATAGAGGTGAATTCATGCTCCGCCCCTCAACATGAGCACATTCGGCTGGTTCCTCAGCGTGGCGGTTGCGGATCACCCTCTGCTCCTGCAGGCTGCGAGTTAACATTTGAAATTTCTCTGCTCCGACAAGGTGAAGGGTGGCGGTCGCTATCCAGTGGAGATCCTGCCTCTGTGTGTAAGTACAGGGCAAAGGCAGATGGTGGAAAATTGGCGTCTGCGCTTGAACCATACGGAGCATATGCACATGGGGGAGTTTGCAGAGAGCCGGGGCATGGGGTGCGAGCCGAGGACCGGCGCCTGCTGAGGCTGGCAAAAGACACAAGGCACTGACATTGGCACTGCTAAGGGGTAACAGTGTGACTGAACTTCTCTTTGAGGGTCCAAGCACCAGAGGACTGGACACTCTGTCGAGCCAACAGAAGTCTTACATTTAAAGTTGCAGGAAAATTGTAAATGTAGAAGGGAACATGCTAAATAACAAATGTGTCCTGCAACAGAAAGAAATGTCTGATGCAACAACATTTCCAGTTAATACAAAGTGCTTGCCACGTTGTCCAAGAGTGCCTGAAACCCCTTTAGATGGTGTTATTGGGTCAGTCCAAAGTCAGCAGGCAGCCAGGAAGAGAATCCACAGGCCGACAAACCTTCACCATCGGACTGTGGGACTCGAACAACTCCGGTGAGGCCCGAACCTCCCAAGAAATATCTTCAGTATTTCTCAGTTTACAGGCAGCAGTTCAGCATGTACAAGAAGTACAGAGGGCAGCAAGTATGTACGAGAGCTCGAATCAGCAGTTGACAAGCTGAGTTGAATCAGGTTGAGTTGAGTATACAGGTTTATACAAGTTTGAATGGTCTCTGCAGGGAGCACATACAGCTAGAATAAGCCCAAAGGGGAAACGTGATTCTGTCACCACTCGCACTGCTTACAGCTAAACCTTGTCACACAGAACTCCAATGAGTGTGTATCACTGCTTAAGGATGTAAGGGAGGCTGTGTGTAACAGTAGAGTAGCGATTCAGTATGAATATACGATTTCTTTCAGTTTGTCACTGCATTAACACACACGAGCAAATGACCACTTTAACTTGAGGTTTTCAGTACGTCTCAACTTGACAAGAAAAGTATTGACATTAATCCAGAGGAGATGAATACTAGTGCCAGACAATGGAGCATTTAAATACTAAAGAAGGGGCCCCTAAAAAGAGGAAGGAGTAACGTCTGGTGATCATGAATAAAAAAAAAGGGCTTGAGTAATGGATGTTGTGTTAGCTCGCTGTGGACTTGAATGTTCCAGAGGCTGACGATCCAACCAAGACACTTAGCAGAATAAAAATGACTCCTTGGAGTGACAACTCCCTCTGCAGGAAAATGGACTCACCTGCAAAGGTTAAACCTCTTCAACACCCCCAAAAAACCTGAGCGTCTAATTCACTGATGTCTAACAGAATTGCTCATTTCACTAAAGCACTCGGAAGGGTCAAATACAAGATATACCCGAAAAAGGTTTTACTCATTGATTCTGATCAATCTGCAGGATGTTACATAAAACACAACTATTGAAACCATATTTACACATATTTACCATTGAAAATTAAAAAAAAAAAAATACAAAAATACAAAAACAATAACCGAGGCTTCAAGATGCAAAGATTTTTCACATTAAAAGCCTCACAGCAGTTCAAAGTAATTCTTCTCTTTTTGGTTTGTCATTTCATGTAGAACATTGGCAGGAAGTGTTGGCTTTCATTACCGGCAGCTTAACACTGAAGGAAAACAAACAAAAAAACAGCAAATTAGATGCAAGAGAAAGCAATGTGAATGAGGTCAGTCTTCCTGTGTTGTTGACAGAACAATAACTGTCATAAGATTTTGTTAACTTATTCTCATATTCTACAAAAGACAAATGAATAGATAAATGAAGAAAAAGCCCAAATTCAGCTTTTGGTCAAGCTTCAACAACAATTCAAACCTTTTACAGCTCCTCCTGGAAAATCAGGACAATGATGTACAAGTGTATCTCAAGCAAGTGTGTATGTTTACCAATCGATCTACTCCATCCTGACATGTTCAGAGTCCTAGTGTCATAATGGCCACTGTTTGGGGCTATAAAACAGAGTTGGACAGTGCTGATAGCAGTGAGGGATATGGATGGGCCTGTACACAGTTAGACAGCAGCATCGCCATGCATCTTCCAGAGCAGAGGCCTGTCAGCGCACTGCTGCTACAGACGGGTTTGTCATAGAAATCTGCGCACGAGCAAGTCCAGTATGCATGCAGGAGCCTGACATGTACCGACGAGTTAACCGTAAGCACATACTCAGATACACACAGGCAGTTTTGTAGTGAAAACCTTATTTCTGCCTTGTCCCATCTCCCTATCACCAGTCCGTCACACCTCCCTAAAACACACAGAAAACACAACACCCTGCTTCCACGCACACACACACACACACACACACACACACACACACACACACACACACACACACACACACACACACACACACACACACACACACACACATACAGTCCCTTCTTTCTTAGATGTGTCTGTACACGACTCCCTGGCCGCAAATCCTTCAGTGGGATGGATGAGTGTCTCCAGCCCATTCATCATCCGCCTTATCCGCCACCCTCGCCACTGTTTTTATATCAGGCAGCAGTCACACTGACAAGTGATGGCCCTCTCTCTCCCTCTCTCTCCCTTCCTCCCTTCCTTTCTTTGACACCCCCCACCCCCCAGTCTTTCTTGTGCCATTTCTCTTTTTTCTCGCTCCCTTGTGCCCCACTTGCTTTGCTTGTACACCTGACAGTGGGCATGTTCGTGGGCGTTCATGCACGCTTCATTCTCGCCTCCCCACCTCCTCCTCTCGTACAGATCTCCTTCCTCCACCTCCCGCTCTTCCTCTCCCACCCTCCCCTCTCATCTTCCCCACTCCACGTCCCTCTCCATCTATCTATCTCTCTCCCGTGCACCATTGGGACCAGAGTGGCACCTTCAGAGCGGGCCGTAAAAAGGCCCTATAAAAAGCCCCAACACGAGGAAGAAAGGGTAATGATGAAATTTAACTGCTCCTCTTGGTGCACCTGGGGTCTGGCCCTGTGTGTGTGTGTGAATGTGTGGATATATGAAAACGTATGTGTGTGTTATATATGTGTTTGTGTGTGTTCGGTGAGCGTGAGGCCTGGGCACTGAACCGGAACTGCCCTGCTAGGGGGGTCAATGTCACGGTACCGCCATGAGAGTTATCGCTTTTTAAAGACGCACTATAGATTTTGTGGGGGAACTCATTTACACCGGCATAAAATGGAAGGTGGCAGGGGAAGTTTAAAATCTAAAAAGGATGGGGAATGGGAGACTGGGAGGAAAATAGGTTGGATGGCTTGAGTGGCCTCACTGGTGTGATACAGATTTAACCCTTTGTGATGGCTGGACGCAGGTTTTTCTCCTTTTTTTTTTCTCAGGCTGAAACACAAGCAAATCCAGGATCGACTGAAATTCACAATGTTATGACTTCAGGTTGTGTGCTTTGTGTGTTCAGATGTTACCTGCACTTTATTGCGATATACTGTGTACAGTATATGTCTATAAAATCCATATGGAGTTATGTCCACTGCAGATGCCGAAATAGCATGTTGTTAAAGTGATTCATGAAGTGTGTCGCCTCAACATTTTTTAATGTTTTATTGATGCAGGAGCACCATAACATCAATGAATAGATCCCATTAAAATCTAATGGCTTAGTGGTCTATCTGTTTCTTGGTGCAAGGTGTGTGTGTGTGTGTGTGTGTGTGTGTGTGTGTGTGTGTGTGTGTGTGTGTGTGTGTGTGAGAGAGATTGGAGCCACATGCACCTCCAGGCCTGTGTGTCAGGGCAGGACTATTTTCAGTTCAGTTACTGGCTGGAGCCCAGCTCCCTTCCCGAGCTCAGATGCTGGCTCACCGGCCTCCTCAGCTTTCCCCTGCTTCCCCTGCCTCCCACCTGTCCCTGGCTGCTAGCCTCCCCGGCTGGCCCGCCGGCGTAGAAAATCAGCCTTTGATGGGCCTGTGTGGACTGGAGGAGGGGACGGCCAGGGTTGTGGAGAGGATGAAAGCTCCGGGAGCAGCAGCATGCACTGACTGACAGGGCTTGACACTGGAAGGGCCCGCAGCCCAGGCCTGGCACCGTTCATCCAGCAACCACCAGGCCTCATAGACTGGCCTGCAGAGCGGTTCCCATAACCCAGTGTCTTCCAGTTACACCACTGCATCCTTACACAATCCAGTACAACAAAGTGAGGCTTCAACATGTGACGCTTTTTGCTTCTGTCATCATAGACTGACAAAGTTCAGCAGACATTTGTTTTTGATCGGACTTCATTTTTTTTTGTTCAATACATCCTTGACCTTTGCTCTGATTCCTTCCCGTTACTGCAGAGTGTGGCTTTGAATTTTGAATTCTGATTCTTTTAAATCCTTTCTTCAAATCCATGTGAAACAAGAAGTCAGCAGGTTGAATGGCCCGTTCTAGAACAGATGATCCAACATTCACACCTGCTTTACGTCGTGATTGGCCAGCTGTTTCGAGGTTGTTACACAAATATCTGTGGCCTTTTCCTGTTAAGTGCAAAACATGAATATCCTCATTGACAGACAGTATGGAAATGTGTGCCAGTGTCCCTATATTTAAGCATAAATGAAACGCCTTGCCTCCCACTCCTTCTGAGCCACAAAAAAATAACCCATATCACTTTATAATAAGCAATAGCTCACCTTCAAGGCATCAAACTCACTTGCAAAGGTCCATAACAAGTGCCTGGTTTGGGCAACAAGGCCGTGAGGTCACGAGAGATTTCACGATTGGGTTTTCTGAACTATTGCGTCCATATTCTCAGCCATTCCTTCACTCCTGAGGTTACACCTGCCCCCAGAGACCACTTGTGGTATCAGTCACTGGTAGATCCTGGATATGTATCTGTGTGTTGTGGGTTATTAATTGATGGTATCTTTAACTGCAGAACAACACATTTGCACCAGTTTATGTGTGATGTCCACCCTGCCAATGTACAATCCAATGAAACATGTGCCATGCATAAATTACTCCTACTTCCTGCAAAACAGCTTATTGCTAAAAGGATTAGGGTGACACACATATAAACAACACAAACATGCTAATCCTCATTAGCACTGCTGAAAGCCCCTCTGATGCAGTGCTGGGGAGTTAGGGGGAAGCATGTAGCAAGGCAAGATGGTGGGAGGCAAAAAGTCAGTTAGCTGCTAATGCAAATGGAGCTGGAATCGGGAATGTATGCACACACACACACACACACACACACACACACACACACACACACACACACACACACACACACACACACACACACACACACACACACACCAGCAGTTTACACACAGACAGTTTGTGTTTCCTCACGTCAGATTGAAGTTGATCAATAAAGGGAGTGAGTGTGAATGAAAGGAAGCGGTTGAAGAGGAGAGGCTGTAGACACCGACCTCCAGCCAACAGTGCTGGCACACACCACAGGTTCCCTCTTGGTTTTTGGATCTGACAATTCCAATGTAATAATAGATAAATAGAGAGGGCTCGTCAGGCCACAAAAGCAAACAGCTTGGGCTTGCCAAAGGGAACAGAGGGAGTCAGTGTTGGAGGGCGTGCATATGTATTTGTGCATGTAGAGAGAGGAGACAGAGAGAAAGAGCTAATGGCTGACATCTGGCATCGGTCTCCCCCATCTGAGTCCTGCGCTCCAGCCCCATACTGTCATGCTGAATGATAAAGCAGAGAGATTGCCTACGAATCGGCACACTTGCAAATCCCCCGGCCAGCCCTGGAGGCATGGGCAGGAGAGCCTCTTCCAGCCATTCACCGGTTAATGTGCCAATTTGTTTTCCAGAGTGCTCAAAGGAAGAATTTATTGCTGTGTTCTGAGGCTGTGGGCAAATACTAATAAAATGCTCTTTTGCTCAAATTCACTTAATTGGCCACAGTAGAGATAGGCAGCTCGAGGAGGAAGAGGGGACTTGGCCTCCGTCAAGGCAGTTTGCAGATGTTCACAGAGACCCCCCCTGTCCTGTTATATTCAGCCCCAATCATCCACTCCTCCAACTAACCAATCAGCAGCTTCCCATCAGTCATCGACCTCCATCTGATCCACCAGTAGTGATACCATCCAAACATACTCGATGGAACGACTGCTTTTAAAGAGCAATTATTCAGATGTTAGTCTTTTTTGCAGCATTAGCCCTCGTTCCTCTCAATAAGAACCCCTTTACACTCGCAGACCTAATTATTAGGATCGGAACAAGATGCCTGATGACATGAAACAAGAACAGTCACACAATCACTCACGTTTTTAACAAATCTCCAAGTTTAACCTGATTTACCTATTTCAAAGAGAAAAGGACAGTTGTTACCCAAACTGAGGTAATTTACCATAGTTGTGCGCACTCTTGATGGATTTTTACTGAGTTTGTATTTTGCCACAAAACTGCCTAAACTTTTGTTTTGGTTTCTGCATTCTCAGATCTCAGCAGCTATTTTGGTGAGGTTACTGTTATTGTAACTAATTGAAAAAAATAGATGAAATTACAAAAATGTAATCGGGTTTGCTATAAACAAAACATTAGTGACATTTTTACATGGCAAAGTTGATTTAGCCTTTCTTTATACCTTGTTTTGGTAACTCGTAAGAACAATATCTGGCATTGTAGCTACTAAACACTCATTGTTAACCTCCAGCAAGTCTCTAACTGTCTGACTGCTGCTGCTTCAAATAAGCTCAATAACAGCATTGAGAGTGGACCAGCTGTAAAACCTAAATAATTTGCTGAAAGGTGCTAAAATGGCACACCGGCACAGCTTTAAGGATGTTGCTTTTTGAAACTCAGTTCACAGTTTGAAATGGATTCACTTTCTCCTGAGCTCCCTACGGAAGCTGTGACTGGATTATCACAGGAACAGGGACACTGTTGAGCTGTTGCGTTACATTTCTTAGATCTAATTTGTTTATGCTGTGAGTGCCACAAACAAAATGCTATTTGATTGCATTGGAGGCATTGAAATATCAGAGGCAAATATCTTAAAACAATACATCAATAGATAGATAAAAAAAAATAGCTGCATGGTTTCATCCAACCATAAATGAATGATTACAATATGGTAACCTATGATTTTTTTCTCTTTCAAAACCAACCAGGTTAAATGGATTGATTATGATGAAGCCTGCCTTCTTACATTTTACTTTTCACTTCTTTTTTTCAGTTAAATTAGTCCATCTAGCCCCATCTCCACTACATAATGATTTCATGATGGAGAAACTGTGCTGGCAGCCTTCAGGCATGGACCATAGTATTTGCAAATTAAATACTGCATCCGGCTCACAAATTTTTTAACAGCAAGTTGGCAGACATCACTCACTGTGACTGGGAAGAGATGAGACAAAAGGAAATGACAAAGAGAAGGAGGGGTGCAGATGATGTGGAGGTGAAGCAGGATCTTAAGGAGAGAAGGATGGGATAAAAGTAGCTGCTGCTTTGGCTCCTGTCCCTGTGCCAGCCTGAGCTACAGCCAGTGGAGTTCTACCAGGGGATGCTCTCCAGAATCTGGCCACACACTAATTACTGGAGGTTTTGTTCAGGAAATTATCTCCATGTCCTTTGCAGCATTTCACAGCAAATTAGCCGTGGAAATCCCAAAAACCAATAAATAAGGCTGAAATTGTTCATCGGGGTCTCCGCCGATTGTCTCGCTCACTTTCTTTGTCCTCTTCCCTAATGCTGAAGAAACTAAGAGCCCATTTCCTTTATTTGGGAATCCTTTCCACCCTCAAAAAAGAGACAAATAAAGGCTTTGTTTAGGTCACGCTGTGAGGTAGCGATAAGCTGTCAGCATTGATGCCAGACTGTGTAAAAAGCATTCTTAGTCTTGTCATACACACATACCTACTGGGCTATTCTCCCCATGTATGAGCACAGTGGAATTAACATGTTGAAAAGGAGTTGTTTCAATGTATGTCCAAATATTTCATATTAGTCAAAGAGAGAATGATGGAAAAATGACAAAAGCAAAAGAAAGTGACAATTAAAAAGGATTTGAACCGTGAAGACAGAAAAGAGGAAAACAACATGCAATCGAAGTCGAATGCAACCAGAACAGTGATGTTTTATCAGGCTTTACCTGTTTTATTCAATCTGCACAATGACTTATTTACAATTTCTTAAGATAAAATATCATCAGTGATTGAGACCAGTGAATGTTCACACAAACTGATTCATCAGGTCAATATTTGCTGTTACTAGAAATCCAGCCAGTATCCTTTGAACACATCTGATTATTTCCATCTATTGCCAACATTCAGTTTTTTATATTGTACGTTGTTTTAACCGTGTGGACATGCTGTATTCTCCGAAAGGTAAATGCACGAATCATTACGTGATGTGCAGTGAAAGACAGACTACCTGTCCAAAGACCATCTGTGTGGAACAAGAGGTGTGTGTAGGGTTTTTTGCATTTTCTTTTTCAGAGAAAAAAAAAATAGACCTCAGCACTTGGATAAAAGGTTTGTGTAAATACTGAACAACTGACAACATAAGGTGATCGGTTTTAATTAATTAACCTAAATTAGTAGTAGTAAGAAATTAATGCATTCTATGGCTGCATCTTGGAAATGGAAAGTAAAAATGTTGGATCAGGACCTTTTTCCGCTCGTCCCTTGATGACGAAGGCAAGAAAAGCAAACAACTGGTGGAATCACACATGAAGGACCTGTTTAAGTTAGGAGGGTCTAGAGATCAAAAATCATCACCACTGTGAATAACAATTCAGGAGAAAGAATTAAAATGGACACTCATGTATGAAAATGTCACGGCATCACTTTACCAAATGGATTAAATCTCACATTAACCCACTCGGAGTCAAACACTAGAGCTCACCAAGTTGGATAGAAATGCCATATTTTCCTGTCTTCTTCATGGACACGTCTGCGAGCATGAACATCTAAACCCTCAGGGAGGGGTCATCAGTTAGTGACAGTATGTGGGTCAGCCCATTCTGCAGGGTGCTGGGGTGGGCGTCCAGACCACCGAGGCCTGGACACACCCAGAGGATGAGCAGGGAGAAGTGTTTGTGCGTGTGAACGGGGTGGGGTTGAGGAGATGTATAGAGGTGCTATAACCAAATGACAAGCTCACTGGTCTCATGGCAAGGCACAATTAATGACCCGTGCCAACATTACAGGATGAAAAATCCCCACTGTCCGAACATAGCCCGCCCAGCCTGGCAACTGGAATTCTTCATTAGGCCTGGCGATGGAGGTGGGAGTGTGAAAGACTGCGCTTGTATCATATTTGGGCCAATACAAGATAAAAATACTGTCCGTTTGGACTGTTGAACTGATATTCTTCTCATATATTCAGTAATTTGCTCAAAATGTGAATTAAATCACTGAAAATGTGAATTAAATCGCTGAAAATGTGAATGTTGAAACTGGTCTGGAGCAAACTAGTCTCGGTATGCATTTTGTTGTCATAATGTAGATGATGTATGTTTAGGAAACGTCTGTGCACCCTTACAGAGAAAACCATGAGAAACTTACAACACACAAAATCTTCTCTTACTCTTGTGATCAAAAACATTGCTCTGAAGCTCAATTCTGGGGCTGTTCTGTAAATACTTTTCAAATAAATAATACATTTATCAATTTCTGATCAATACCTCCGACCCATATCTGGTCTAAGCCCCGCCCCCTCCTAGTACGGCTACGGATACAGATAATTTAGTTGGTTTAACAGATACAGATAATGCTGTACTTGCTCATCCCCAATAAAAGCTAAATAATTTAAAATCAAGTCATCTCGAATAAAATACTTTCTCTAACGTCACCCTCAAAAGTTTATGGTGACCTAAAGCCACGATTTGTAGGTTTTGAAATGTCTCCATACCCACTGTACAATACCATACTATACCTCACCATACTGTACCATATCATGCCATGCCCTTAATCTTGGTAAAATGATAAATATATGCTCCAAGAAGATCCTACATTATCCCAAAAGCACTACAATGTTATTTGAGCTCACTATTGATTTTCTGAAACTGTTGAGCTCGGAGAATATTTAGGTTTTAAGATCATGCAACACATGAATAAATGTACTGCTCCCTCTTCACATTTTGCGTACAGCAGTATGAGTATTCAATGCACAGCGTATTTGCTAAGTTGAGGAATGGAGGATTCTGTTTGAGCCCTAAAATTGCTTGGTCCGGTCCGGCTCTAAAGATCAGCTTCAGACCCATCAGACCTCTCTGTGCTCTTGTCAGAGTCTCTTAACCATCAGTCTGGACTCAACCTACCAACCACTGTGCGTCATCCAGATTCTCACACCGTCATTTTACAAGCCACAGAGCCAGGATAAACAAATCGAACCAATTTCAAGTGTGGAAATCACTCTCAAAATAACAACTGTGGATGTTGAAATGTATTATCTTCACCCTCCAAATCCAATTTATTTTATGCATATCTTACCATCTAAATTGAATATAGCACATAGCTGGTGTGAGAAATCACTTTGAAAAGACTTGCCTTATCTTATCTCCAGCCCCTATCTTATCCCGGGCATCTCGCTTTCTAACCAGGCAGCGGCATCAAAGTGTGCAGGGCTCCGCGGAAGGTTCTCCCACTCTCTTTTCATTGGCCTTTTCTACAACGTGTGTTTCCACAGCTGTCCAAAACACCATAAACATTTAAAGAAGCTTCCCCGGTGTTAATTGACATTTATGAAGTTAACACATTTTAATTAAAGGAAATTATCAGATTATAGAGCTTTTAATTACCACATAGCCAGATATACTTGGTGAAAACATTAGGCAAATTGCTAGAAAGTGACTGTTTGAAAATCATCATTTAGGATCAGAAAAAAGATGAATATTTAAAGAGTAAATTATCTCACTGTAGACATTACTTAATAAAAATGAACAAGTACTGGGTGACAAAATGAAAACTTTAATTAAATATGGAGGATTGTTTGTTAAATGAATGTATGCTCCTGGTTCTCTGGGGTTCTATTCACAGTGTGAGAATGGAGAGCGTTCATTGTTCAGAGCTGATCTGAGTTGGTCTGAAATACAAAATAGTGATATGCTCTGACCACTTCTGCAAATTTATTAAAAACGTCTTTATACACTTTGTCCTTAATGGAGACACTGTGGATGTCTCTGGTTGTATAAAACTGGGTAACCTTCATAGTTGGAGCGTCGAGTTACTAAATGATGTTCTTCAGCCTGCAATGACAATTTCCAATGGAAGCCTCCCAAACCTTAACATAACTCGTATTGGGCCTGAAGGTCTGCGTGTGTAAAATCACCTGCAAACTTCACTCCACCTGCAAAAAAATGTCCATCAGATCTACTGACAACATGCAGCGAGGACTGCATCTTTCAAATGTGCAGTTTAACACGCGTTGTCCATTCTGCGTGTTTGCCTGCATGTATATGTGATATTGGGCGTTTCTGCTTGAAGGTGAGAAATACTGGGAGGAAACATGCAAATACATAAATTCCGTACCTATAATGATATTTACTAAACCTGGAAGTAGAAATAGGAGAAGTGATTGTTGTGTATTTTAGTACAACGGAAGGTTTTAATCAGATGAACATCAGGAGACATGGCTGCTCTTATTGTGAAGGAGATGCAGGAAACCACAGAATACATAGAGAACGAGGTTTTACTCCAGTAAACATTTCTGATGTCAGAGGGAGAAATTATTTAGACATGTCGTCTGTTCAGCGATGATATTTTAGAGTTATTGAATGAACTGAATGATGATTTAGAGCCATGAAATATCAGCAATGAAGAAACTTCTTATAACTCTCATCTGGGTCGTTCCAGCGTATCTCTGCTGGGATATCCCAGTCCAGCATTTCAGGCTTGCTGTCACAGGTCCTGAATGTGTCCCACAGAATTCACAGGTAGCTTCATAATGTTCCCACTGAATGAAGTCAGCTGCTCATCACAGAAAGATCTGGACCTGCTGCTCAATGTTTGTTAGAGGATCTCATCCATCGTCCTCCTTTTTTATTTGAACATGTTTTATTATTAAGCCTTTTATTTATTTTTGTCTAACATCTTGCCATCTTTTCTTAATTGTATCTATTGATCTTATTTGTTATTCCTGTGGCATCGACTTTCTTGCTGATAATCTCCTATATAGCGTTTTGTTCTTGTTGATTTACATTTCTTAATTTCAATGGGATCAAATTTCCTTTTCCTTTTGCAGTCATTGTGTTTTTCATGGCTGGAATCACTTTAAAACACACAAACCCTTCATTTAAATCGAACGATTTGCACCTGATATCCGTAACGTAATTATTCTTTAGTAAATCACCCACAAAACAGGTGCAAAATAAATGTGCAAACTTTTGGAATAAATAGCCATTTTTTTATTTTTTTATTTTACTTTATTAATCCCCGAGGGGAAATGTCTTCACTACAGCAGGGGGGCTCTCAGGGGGGAGCTGCTGCAACAGGCTGCCACTAGCGCGGCACCAGGTAACCTGACCTGAGGTGCATGTTTTTGGATGATGGGAGGAAGCCGGAGAACCCACCCAAGCACAGGGAGAACATGCAAACTCCACACAGAAAGGCCCAGGACCGGATTCAAACCCGGAACCTTTTTGCTGTGAGGCGACAATGCTAACCACTGCACCACCGTGCCGCCTAATTTATTACCCTTTATTTGAGATCTTAGTAAATCAGACCCCTTGTTCAAAATGGAGACACTATGGAGAGGCTTCTCAAATTCAGCCATCTAGTTGTATAAAACTGGGTAACCTTCATAGCTGGAGCCTCGAGTTAGTAAATTATGTTCTTCAGCCTGCAATGACAATCTCCAATGAAAGCCTTCCAAACCTTAACATAACACTTTAATTTCAATGAAATTATATTTTATTGTGTGGAATACATGATTGTTAATTTGAATTCAGATAAAAAAAAGTCTCAACATAAAGCTGCAACACTGTACACTGCTCCCTTTAAGAATCTTCATCTGCATTACATTCAGGACAGTTGGGAGAAGTGCAACATTTCAAGCTCTTCATCAGTAACAGGCTTCAAACTGACTCAGGTGTCTTGTTGACTGAATCTCCACATCCAACCTGTGAAGTGGAATAAAAAACTGAGCGGGCATTCGGACGAGGAGGTTGCAAACTACAAGACTGAAGAAACCCTGCGGTTGGCCTGGCTGTGATAGTAGAAGGTGTCAAGACTGAACCAAGCGCAGCGCAGTTCTGTGGCTGCATCCAGACACACAAGAGGGACGAGCTACACCGAGCGCAGACATATGACATGAACATTCATTTGTCACATTGCAAACTTAAGGAAGCCCGAACAGGTCGTCCACATGGCACAGTTGCTGTGCTGTGTGCTTTTCTTTTTTTGACACTTCCACACAATTGATATGTTGAGTAGATCTGCATTGTGATCAAAACAAAAAACAGAAATCTGAATTCATACAGTAATGGACCTTTAAAATGGTACTGCCCCAAGATAGAGTATAAAAACAACAAAAAAAGAATTAAACAAACCGCATGAACTAAAAGTGTAGCAGATGATGTGTTTTGATGCATGTGTGTGTGTGTGTGTGTGTGTGTGTGTGTGTGTGTGTATGTGTGGCAGGATTTAAAGAAGTGTGAAATGCGCATCACTAAAGCAGACAGTGATAATGTTCAGGTGAAGATAAAAGCCCACACATTCCGATGGCTGTTTATCTGCTTCTAATGCTGCTTAGCAAAGACAGCACAGACACACACACACACACACACACACACACACACACACACACACCATGCAAATCTTCTCATCCCGAACAGTTCCCAGGACTCAGCCCACACATCCTACCAGTCAACATGCTGCTCAAAGGTAGAACAGCATGGAGGCTGTGTGTGTGCGTGTGTGCGTGTGTGTGTATGTGTGTATGTGTGCGTGTGTGTGTGTGTGTGTGTGTGTGTGTGTGTGTGTGTGTGTGTGTGTGTGTGTGCGTGTGTGTTTCCCACACCAAACGCCTCACTGCCCTTCATCAGGTTGCTTACTGATCAACCTAAACACTTCCTCTCTCACACTCCTGCCCGACCTTTCTTGGTGCT
>NW_027185391.1:3166427-3287682 GCF_022577435.1 Embiotoca jacksoni
GTCAGTCATGCAGCTGACAATTATACATGTGTTTGATGCCAGGTTCAGAGGAATTCAATCAACAAATCAATCCTACAAAATCTTGACAAATTTGAAATTACATTTCCGAAGCCACGGAAGAAAATGTTCTTTCAAAATCGTCTTTTTTTTTTTTTTTGCTGAGAGCAGAACGAGAAGTCCACAATTCAAAATGTAAGTTTGGTCTGAAATTCTCAGCTAAAACCAAAAAGAACTGCTTGTTTTATCTTCAACCCTGCTTCCAAAAAAAGTTGGGATGCTGTAAAAAAAAAAAAGAAAAAGAAAAAACAATGCAATGAGTTGAATCGTGGAAACCCGTATTTAATTCAAAGCAGACAACAAGAAGACAATAGACAACATAGCATATGTAGAAACTGAGAAATTTGACTGTGGTGGAAAATATATGCTCATGTTGAATTTGAACTTTTTTGAAATGTGCATATATTTTTCATAAAACAATAAAAAAAAAAAAAAAATTCCCAGTTTCAACATTTGCTATCAACATCTTTGGTCTATTTTCAATTAAATGTGTTTTTGTGATCTGCAGATCATCACGTTATGTTTTTATTTACATTTTATACAATGTCCCAACTTTTTGGGGGAAAAGGAGTTGTAGAACTCGATATGACGTGAACATAATATTCCAAAACTATGAACGTTACTGCAGCAATATCGGTCTTTAGCTCACCTTCTCGGAGTACATGGAGGGTGTGCTGAGGGGGTTGATGACCAGCGTGTTGGGTCCAGCGTAGGAGTGGATGAGGTTGCCTCCGTAGCGCTGCCTCAGGCAGTGCATCACGCTGGATTCATTCAGGTAGAGCAGCGAAGCCAGGTCCTCCGACCGGTCGTACGATGGAGGGTTGGCCTACACAACGAGGGACAGATTGGACAGCTGCAATGGTTGGTCCATTATTCCAATAGCAGAGTGAAAGAAAATTAATAACTAATTTATCGATGGATTAAAGCTGTCCTAAAAGTAAAAAGACACAATTTGGTGGTTTCATATTGTCGAATTTTTGTAAATAGAATATTTTGGACTGTTGGTCAAACATTTATGTTTTGCACAAGGAAGTCGTGTCATTTTTCATTGTTGTCATGTATTCTATAAACATTAATCGAGAAAATAATCTGCAAATCAATGATGAAAATAATCAAATTCATCAAAAATGTTTCACCTGAGCAGAAAAAAATAATTGAAGTTAATCTAAGGTCCAGTGGTACTGGACTTCAGTATTTATTTACTTTTATTCTTGATCTGTTTGAGAGGTCGACGCAAGACAACAAAAGTCGAAGTTCACGTGTCGGTGCTCCGGTATGAAATCAGCCTGCAGCCACACATGGAGTCAACTACACGAACAAGGGTTAACAATTCAAACTAAACGTTAATCAGCTGATAGTTAAAAGTGTTGTTCATTAATTCAGTCTGAAACTCTCAGAGGATAATCTGAGCTGTCCGTCAGAAACTCAGTTTCAGTTTCATATCAATCATTCAGTGATGAGGGGGCTGCAGGTGAACTACTGCACAATAAAAAACCCTGTCCTGTTTTACTGTTAGTTTATATAGAGTACATGTTGTGGATTTTTTTTCTTTAAACTACTACCTAATAAACACGGAGTTATATGTACCATATGATACATGACAGATATAGCAGGAAATATTTTGATTCTATTTTTGTTTTTCTGAACTTAAAGCTCCATGGGCTCAAAGTTACAGCAAAAATAAGTCATGAGTCATGAGTCCATCCTCTATGAAACGAGCTGTCACTTCCGCTGTTTTTCTGTTTTTTTTTACCGACCTCTATGTGGCTGAAAAGCCTCGCTTACTGTAAACGAGAACTTTTGTTGATGAAGCAGGTTTTGTGTGAAAAGACTGGCTTTGTGCCATCTCTTCTATTAAGTACCTTAATTGCAAAGAAATTTGGGAAAAAAAACAATGATCTATTTCAATTTCAATTATTCCTAATGCTCAGAAGTTATCATAATGAGCAGATGTCTCGTTGGGCGCTACCATTTATCTCCCACCAACCTTCTCTATGTCGTCTTCGTCCACATCCAGGACGGTCCCGTCACGCTCTAGTTTGATTTTGACCTTTCCCTCTGGCATGGAGCCAGCCTCCGTCTTCACCATGGTGGCTGGCCACAGAAAAGATTGACAGCTGTGAGCCTGGTGGAAATCCTCAAACTAACCTGTTCATCTTAAAGCTGAAATATGTAAAATGTTGATTTTTTTTTTTATTTATTATTATTTAAAACATTCAGAAATTAACTAAAATTACCCCCAATAAATGTGTAGAATTAGCAGTGTTGATTTCTGTCAAAGAACAATATGTACTGCGTTAGAGACATCTACTGAAGTTAGCATGCTAACAAGCTAGCCCCCAGCCCGTCCTGTTCTGTAATGAACCACAAGAGGCGACAGTGAGTCGCTGCAGCTGAAAAAACACGGCCGCTGCAGCGCGACATGTATCGCACGGCCAACTGCTGCATCCTAAAAAGCTCTAATCGGACAAACTGCAGCAACACGTGAAGAACACACGCAGAATGGAGAAATTTATATGATGAATAAGTTGTCGATTGTCCTCGTAATAACGCATTGAGGGTTGTGCAGGTGGGTGGGGATGTCTAATCTCTCCTCATCCACTGTGGCTGTAAAAGATAAACTGCTCTGGAAGCTCCCAGTACAAAAAATGGCTTTTTTTTTTCTCTGGCGATGCTGGAAATAGGAAAGAGGCTCGGAGGCGCATCCACCATGTTCATAGGGAAAATATTAGGAGGGATTATTTTTTGTGTTCTAACTTGTTCAGATGAATGAAACTCTAAAACACAACGATGGCTGAGACAGAAGAACAGACGATCCCATTGAACACATTGAAGAAATTAAGTTTGAAGCATAACTCGCATTTCTTTTGGACTGGTTCGTCCGTTAATGTCAGAAATGTACTGACCATCAGGCCGCTGCAGCTGGGAGGTTGTGGACTCAAGTTTTTGGCAACACTGTCCGTCTCTTTATCCAGTTTATGTGTGACTGTCTGATCTAAACTGAACCCGGTCCAAGGCTACAATATTTTCTCTTTCCTAGTAGACTTGTTAAATCTACTGACAGTTTGCCATCATTTAATACTCAGTTGAGACCAGCTGCAACAGCTAGAGTAGCTCCATCAGCTCTTAATCTACATTGAATGCGGTTCCCTTGAGAACCGCATTGAGAAAAAGGTGTGTGTGTGTGTGTGTGTGTGTGTGTGTGTGTGTGTGTGTGTGTGTGTGTGTGTGTGTGTGTGTGTGTGTGTGTGTGTTGGGGGGTAGGGGTTCTGACCTCTAGTACAATCAACAGGAAGTAATTGAGATGTTTTGGCTTTACTTTTGGGAAACTGTCATGACATCCATCTTTGTTGCAGTGTGTGGTCAATAAGTTCAGAGTTTTCTATTCCACACTGACATGAGATGGGTCAGGCGTCACAAGGATTGAGCGCTGCTTATATATATAACTGACTGGATATAAAAGTGTTCGTAGCTTCCGGGTCTGAAAAATGGTTCTGATGCAGAAGTGTCTTCAGCTGCAATACTACCGAATGCCACTAGAGGTCGGCTCCAAAAAGCCTCCGGCTCCATAGACTCCCATTCAACTTCTCTCATCAAATACAAAGTGAATAAAATGTGTCCATCAGTTATCGGTGTTGTTAGCTAAAGTCACTCCTTCTTATTAGTTTTCTGGAGGTCCATCTGAAAATAATCCCTCATTCATTAGAAAAGAAGATTCAAAAAGACCTGTTTTTGGGGGGGGCGTGTCTGTTTGATTGACAGGCCTGTGGTGCAGTCAGGTTACAGCTATCGGTGGGCGGGACATAGTATCGTTGTGCCTGTCTAGTTTTATACAATATTATCAATATAACCTGCCCTGTTGAAATTACAGTGCATGACAAACAATTAGACATAAAAGCATTCATATATCCATTTTGATTCCATCATTTTTGTCCAAAAACAGGGATTTACATTTTTCTACAGTGGAACAGTGGAGCAGGAGATGGTGCTGTATGTGCAAAAAGCCAAATAAATCTATCTCACCCAGGGAGAAGCCATCTTTATGGACCAGCCAGACTTTCTCCGATCCATACCAGGCCTGCTCGGCTGCAATCTGCTCCTCTGTTTTCACCTGGAAAGACGCAAGATAAATTACTCGACAGAAGGGACGAGGAAAGGATTACATTTAAGCCACGTCCATGGACAACTCATATTGCCACTGTCCGTTCTTCCTAAAACCATCAGCATATCTCCTGTTCCATACTAGTACATGCTGACGTGTTACTGAACAGGTACGAAAGGAAAAGATCGTGACCGTGCGGCTCGCTGAGCACTGCATGCTCTTCAGGGTGAAGCGTGGGACATACTTCAAACCAAACACACATGTCAATATAATAAGTCTCAGGAGTGTCCACATTTTTTATGGGAAATGTGAACAAGACACACTGCAATTTGCAAGCAGACCAGAACAACACTTGACAGTGCAGGGTGATGAAAGGACGAGCTGGTGGTTTAATAACTCTCAGACACAGTGCAGATAGGACGAGGTGGTGGTTTAATAACTCAGACAGTGCAGGGCGATGATAGGACGAGCTGGTGGTTTAATAGCTCTCAGACACAGTGCAGGGTGATGATAGGATGAGCTGGTGGTTTAATAACTCAGACAGTGCAGGGTGATGATAGGACGAGCTGGTGGTTTAATAGCTCTCAGACACAGTGCAGGGTGATGATAGGACGGGCTGGTGGTTTAATAACTCAGACAGTGCAGGGTGATGATAGGACGAGCTGGTGGTTTAATAGCTCTCAGACAGTGCAGGGTGATGATAGGATGGGCTGGTGGTTTAATAACTCAGACAGTGCAGGGTGATGATAGGATGGGCTGGTGGTTTAATAACTCAGACAGTGCAGGGCACACCTGGGATTGCTTAGCTGCAGCATGAGATGCCTGAAGAAGGGCAATAGAATCCTCTTCCACTGATCCCTGGTGATTTTGTCAGCATGAAGAGGTCAAAGGTCACAGTTATATATGAGCAACATGTGTTGCAAACGACACACATACAAATAGATTAGAAATTATTGAGAAACTGATGTTTAGTCTACAAGCATGAAAAAAAAAACTACGAACGGTCCTGTTATGGAAGATTTGCTTCAATATTACAATATGAGAGGTAACAATGTTGAGAGGTTAACGGCACACATGACACCAAAGCGTGTCAAAGTCACGGCCTTTCAAGCTAATGTCTACTATAAGAGAGTGAAGGATCAAAGTTACATAAACTAAAAGCCCTCATTTCAAACGAAAAGCCCTCATTTCAAGTTAAAAGCCCTCATTTCAAACTAAAAGCCCTCATTTCAAATTAAAAGGCCTCATTTTAAAGTCATCATTCCCATTAGCAAGGGAAGCACTGGGTATCAGCTTTGGCAATTTTTTGTATTATATTATAACTATTTTACACACAAACTGCATGAGCTGCAATAACTGAGCGGCGACTGGAGGCTTCTGCACGGCCACCTGACTATAGTCTGCATGTGAGGCATTCAAAGACCGTGGTGAAGTGTAGTGTTTACACAAAATGTCTGCATGTGATTCAGTTGGCAGACATCTGTAGATTGCAGCTTCAGAAACCAGCTTTACACTCACCCCCCTTAAAAACTGCATGAGTCTCCACCTGCATATCGCTCACACACACAGACACACACACACACACACACACACAACTCTCAACACTGTTTTGCCTTCCAATGTTATCAGCAATGCATCCGTTAGTCAGTTAAAAGCGGACAGACAGGTTAAACTTTAGATTCAATGTTCTTCACTCAAATGTTACATCTTGAAGCCGTGTTCAGACCAAAAACAAAGCCAATTTGCCGCCCGGCTCGTGAATACAGCTTCAGAGTTACAAGAAGGACTTTTTATTAGTCTATATTTTTACCTTGTTTAAACTTGGCTAAATTTATCCTAAAAAAAAATATTATCAAAAAATGCCAATGATACACATTAAGCTTAAAAGTGTATTTAAATAAAACAAATAGCTGTAATCACAGTAAGGCTAACAAACACGGTAAAAAATCTCATGGATCTGACAAATGGTTCTGGAATGAATTCAGGGTTTGATCAAGGTTCACATGAAAACTACACATCTTGGTCAATTTATGAGGGCCACGGACACAAATCGGGTTAAAGCTCAAAGCCTGTCATTTTCATACAGATGTTTGAAATTAAATAAGAAAAAGAGATAAAGTTAGAAGGATCCTGTGGTTTTACAATCTGGACACATAAAACCAATTCCTGCCAGGAGGCCCGGGGAGCCGGGTATACTGCTTTACCGGGCGGAGGTAAGCTGGGGGGGGGACAGCTGCCGGGATGGGAGCTCGGACAAAAGGGGACACACTGACCGCCGGCTCCAGCTTAGCACAAAGCAGACAATGAGCAGTGGGACAGAGGGACGGGATGAAAAAGGAGAAACAAAGGAGACAAGGTCAAACTTTGGATGAAGACGCTACAGGACATGAAAGCAACAGAAGAGGAGCAGTGACACCAACACAGAACAGAGTCAAGACACGGAACATGGACATAACTCCTGTGGAGGGACGGAGACATCAATGTTTTATGGAGATGCAGATCAAATAATCACAATATGCTTGTTGTTAAGAGTCACATGGGCACATGAATATTATTTTACTTGAAAGAAAATGAGCTATAAAGATGGAGAGCAGAGCCAGAAGGAAAAAAAACAAAACATAAATCATCAGCAGAGGATGAGTACCGAGCTGTCAACCAGGTTAACAGATGGGGAACCTGGAAATACATGCATTAGTTTAGACAATGTCTTATTTCAATGTGTCATATACAATATTCAATTAACATCTAAATATATGAAAATATAAACTCCATTAATCTAAAACATAAAACTGGGGAGACTGAGATTTAAATTCTGATAGAAGTTGCAGTTAACAGATAAAGTAAGAAGGTCCTAAATATGGCAGCAATGAAAGTAATGTGACCAAAGCCTGAGTAGAAGTGTCACAGAAAAATTATTAAATAATAAACAAATAAATAAATAAACAAAGTATGGTGAACATCAGCCATTGGGATGTGACTTGGTCTGATGTCATTGTGCTGTTAACAGCAACAACATCAACCTTCAACTTCTATTACACCAAACTTATTCAACCGCTCGTCCTCAAATTGTCTTTAACAATATTCTGCTGTCAAAAGGTATTTCTTTTAAAGGAAACTTGGATTTTCCGATTTTCTTTAAGTTTATAGGATCATTTAAAACTCCAAGTTGTAACGGTTAATCCTCATTATTCCCTTTCACGATTCCTTGTTTGTGTTCAGATTATCCCCATGAAATAAATGTGTTTGTTGACACAAACTGTGCTGCTAACTGGTAGTGTCGGGACGGTGGGGAAAAAAAAAACCACAAAGACAATCAAAGACAACAATAACATGCAGCACAGTGAGGTGATTTACAGGAGCGCCGAAGATCTTCATCAGGCGTCTCTGAGCCTCCTCGGTGGGACTGAGCGGCGCCACCTACAGGTTCAAAGCAGCAACACAGTGACTGGAAGCCCACTGATTAAGCAAAGCCCACGACTACACAAAAACAACCGCACCTAACAGACAGATACGTGACACACTCACACTCACACACTCACTGCAACAACATCACAGTTTGGATTGATGTTAGTAGTACTGTGAGATAAGCAGTAAACACTTCAAACTGCACGCATGCAAGCGCGCACACACACACACACACACACAGTCCACTATACCAACATAGGTTAACTATCAACAGTATGGCTTGATGAACTCATCATGTGCCTCTGATCCAGTCAGCATCACTCAACGCTGGAATATTAACGACAGCTGTCAGGTGTGTGGGCAGATGTTCAACAGAAAACCTCGGTTACAAGTCAACATCTTTATTTCTGAGATAGCTGAGATCCAGAAGAGACGACTGAAGATGGAGGAGCTCAAAGAGTGAAAGAGAGACAGCAGAAGGTGTGGAGGTGTTCACTGCTGTGAAGGAGTCTGCGGAGAGGATGAAGGTTTCATCACAGATCTGCAGCAGGAAAATGTCTGAGCTGATGAAGAGGAGCTCTGAGAGCGGAGCGGCTGTTTGAGGCTCCAGCAGTGGACGTGACTCTGGATCCTGAAGCAGCATCATCCCGTGTGATGACGGGAAACATGTGAAACCGTGGTAACGAGAGGAAGAAGCTTCGAGGCAAACCCAGAGAGGTTTTTCTAAAAGTGTCTTAAGGAGAGGAGAGTTTCTCTGCAGGTGGATTTTACTTTGAGGTTCAAGGTTAAAGAAAAAGATGAAGTGTCCAGAGAGTACGTCTGAGAAGAGGGAATGAATACGAAGCTCTCCGGTCTGAAGTTTGGGATGTTTGTGGATGATGTAGAGGCTCTGGGCTCTTTTCATGATGTCTCATCTACTCTTTCACTGGCTGCTTCATTCAGTGAGACATTTCCACCCATTCTTCAGTCCCTGTAATCATAAAAACTCTCTGATCATCACTCCTGTCAATCAAACTTGCCTGATCTGTTTTATGATGAAGCATCTCCTTCAATGAATGTACTCACTCTGCTACATGGAGTGATGGGATGTAATGTGTGATAGCGTTCACTATGAGCCTTTTCTCCTCCTTGGAAAGCCTTGAACTCCCAGCTTCAGGCTCAGCATCGGATACTCTGGTTTTTTTTTACTATTACTGACCAATAAATATGAATTTTCAAACACACAACACTCATGAATCCTGTAACGCTCTCTTTCACTACGGTGTTAGACGGTTGAACACATTTTCACGTCATACGTTGGAGTGAGTCTAGCAGTCACAGTGAGGTTCCAAACACAAGCGGTGAAAACACCCCCGCGCTCAGTTTTATTTTTTTTAAACATGCATCTGAAATGTTCATGCACGTCCCACGCCAACGTCCAAACTGTGGGCCGAACATGCCGAACGTGGACACTGTACCTCCGGTTGACTGACAGCAGGTTGGAGAAGGACAGGTCCTCCTGAAGGGCGAGACAGCGGGTCAGGACCGGCGTGAGGAGGGTGGGGGGGGTCAGGACCGGTGTGGGGAGGGCGGGGGGGGGTCAGGACCAGCGTGGAGGGGGCGGGGGGGGTCAGGGGTCACGGGACAGAGTTTCTGGGCTGGGACCAGACGTGACGGAGGAGAGAGGGATGGAGGCTTTTGGGCCGGCGGGCCGGTGGGAGGGGCTTTAGTGGTGTGTTTTGGGGCGGCGGACAGTCTGGGTGCAGGTATGAAGCCAGGAGGCGGAGACAGGGCGGAAGGTTTGGGAGCCGGGATGAAGCCCACGACCGGCGGCAGAGAGATGGGTCTGGAATGAGTTGGTTTGGAGGAAGTCGGAGCCGAGCCGACGGACGTGTTCGGCGTGTTTTCAGCCACTGCTGGAGATCGGACTCGATTTAACGGCGGACCAGAGCTGGTGGGTTTGTCGTCGCTGTCCTGCGTCTTCGGGGTTATTTTATCTTCTACCTGCTTCTCTTTTCTTTCCTCCGGCTCCACTTTTTTTTCACTCGTCTTCTCCAGCTCCACTTTCTGCGGCCTGTCGTCCCTGCGTATCCGCGGACGGAGCTCCCGCGTCCTGCCTCGGACCATGAGGTTCGTCAATCCTCTCGAGATGTCGTCTCTGTCTTCCGTTTTGATGACGTCGTGTTTAAAAGAGAATCCGGACATCATGTGAGCCTTGGACACCGCGGCCGGTGCTGCTTTGAGTGGTTTAGCGGGAAGCTTGGCTGCTTCTGGAGCCTCGTCAGGTTTCTGAGCCGGCACCGTGACCTCGTCCTCGTCCGGGGGTAAGACCTTCCTGACGACACGACGAACCACTTTGACGACCTTCTTCCTGGTGAGGCCCTGGTCGTCTGTAGGATCCGTCTCGTTGGTGCCGGTGCCCGGAGGCTCGACGTTACCGACGGCCCGACTGTCGACCGGGCTTTTGTCCAGTGTGCCATTTTGTTCTCGCGGGGGTTCCGGACTCCTAAACTGCGGCTCGGGGCTTCTGAAGCGCTCCGGCATCTTAATGGGTGTCCTGACCTTTGGTGGGGAGGGACTCTGGACCCGGCCTACTGACTCTGGAGGTGACGCTGTCGGAGGACTTTTTGCCCGGAATAACCCGCGACCGGGGTCTAAAGCTGGCACCGACCTGGCCCGACTGGACAGCCCATCACTCTCTGACTACCCACAGCAGAGGAAGGAGGGGAGATATCAGGTGATGAATGATAAATACAAAAAAAATATCAAAAGCGCCATACAACAACAGTCAAAATGTTGGCACGTTATGTTGAACTGTCAGCATTATGTCTTCAACCTCAACAGACACTCAAATTAAAGCTGGAGACCAGAACTTTTACATATAAATGAACAAAAACAACCTCATCCTCAAAGCGATTCAGCTCAAGGTTCCTTTATCAGAACTCACAGTATGCAGAGGTTTTAAATTTGGTATCAAATTTGAATGGGAATAATAAAAAATAAAAAAAATCATGTGGCTGTCCTCCACTTTTGACCAAATATATTTTAATGGAGGATGAAGTCATTAAAAACAGCTTCTCCACAGTTTTTACAGCTGCAACAGCAGCAAAGCAACAACCGGTGGCGTGAGCTTGTGCCAACTGGCCTTTTGTAATCTCTCTCATGGGCAGCAGGGGGAGACAAAAAGCTCCACACTGACGGTTTAATGCAACAATAAGACAAATCTGGTGATAAAATATTCAGTGTCAGTCAAGCTTATCCTAAAAAATTAGGTAATGGTGCTTGAAAATTTGAGGAATAAAATTGTTTTAGGGGCGTGGTAAATTTACATCTCAGATCCATTTGGTACATTTATGAGTTCAGTGAATACAGAACATCAATCAGAGTCGACAGGCACTCAGGAGACTCGAAGGAGAATGAACTGACAGGTCATCTATTCAAATTTAGTACTAAACGATGAGCTGATTATATCGTTAAGTAATTGTTCACATCCTGGATGATACGATCAGACAGACTGACATCGCTGGAGGCACAACGTGACACTTTCTCTTCAAAAAGCTCCGTTGTGCTGCTTTTCACGTATTTATTGAGATATTCTGATTTCCAGTGTTTACGGCAGCACCTACAATCTATTATTCCAGCAGCCAAAAAGGCATTAAAGTTATGCACTGCTTGGCGGACCTAAATGACATGAGGTGCACCGGTCCAACTCATGTAAAAAGTTAGTTCGGAGCCCTGAAGAGGAATTTACCTTTTGGGTTTTTTCTTATATTTTACAAATGACCCGATTAATTAACAAGTCGGAAAGAAATTGTCATCAGATTAATCAATAATGACAACAATCAGTCAAATTTAGGCATGAATGTGAGTCATACTAACTTTTAATAAACTGGTTAAAACTATGACATTACCTACAATACTGCAAAAAAATTTTGATTTTAAATCTTCCTCGACTCTAACAACCAGAAACTGGTACATCCAAGGAAAAACTATTTTTTTTTTTTTCTACTTACACTGTTGCTGCTGGGCTGGTTTTCATCCTTGATCTGAATGTGTTTGATATAAAAACAGGAAACCAGATAAAAACCTCGGTACTACATCAATTCCCATCACACACCGCAAACCATGCAAAGGTTGACACATCTTTGGCCATAAAATCTGTTTTTCAGTGCAATGAGGAGAGAAAGATTTTGTGCTGCTTTTTTCAAGAGTTCAAATCTGATGCACACACTGCAGTAAAATGTCCAACGAACGGTGGTACCAAGTCACAGCAGATACTGTAAACATGCTGCTCGGTGAAAAGCCGTTCAAATGTTTTATTGGAGCGTAAACTAAGAAGACACGCGTGTTAAATACAGCATGCGTGGTCAGAGTGCATCACCACACGTCCAAACCAAACTTCCCTTTCGCTCCCAGAAGGAAAATCGAGATGAAAATGCCATGTTGGCCGATCAGCTGTCATGAACTGTGATGGAGGAGAAGGGAGGATGGGTAGGCGGAGGGGGAGGAAGAGGAAGAGGAAGAATGGTGAGATTATACAGTTGAATAAAAAATGTAAAAACTTGAATGAATTAATGGCAAAGAAATTAGTAAAATCTACAAAAGGTCAAATCTGAGTGAGAGCCGAGGTATCGAGCGATTAGCGCTGCCGATATTTAGTGTTTTTAGGATTATCTGTATTTGTTTTTATTCAATGCGCTGCTTTGGCTCTGATGCAGTGTGTCTCTCAGTCTGCAGTCAACAGGTGTTGAGCAATGTCCCGCCCACGGCTTCACCTGATTGGTTACATCTATATACCTTCATAATAAGATGACAGCATTTGTTTATTTAAAGTCATTTGAATTAAGTTTTGTGTTAGAATTTGTTATTCAAAATTTTGACACAAAGATTTTGTATTTTTACTGCAACTGTATATCGGTTCCAAATATTGGTTTATTGGCCTCCTTGATTACCAATAATCAGTATCCGCCCTGAAAAAGCCATATCTGTTGATCCCTACAACAGACTACAGCGGCTTTAGAGAAATTATAATGCTAAAGTAGCTAAAAAAAAAAAAGCTAAATTAAAGGTTTCTCAAAAAAGAAAATCAAAGATCATCGTCCCGCTCTCGGCATCAAAATACAAGAAAAGATGTGACTCTTGATCCTGATATTTGTTTTTTAAAAAGGAAAGATGGTAATGCATTGGATTGGCAGAGCAAGAGATCATCATCACCCCTTAAAAATAATGTGGAGGATTATTTACAACATCTACTGTCACTGTCCATCATCTTCACCGAGCGGGTGCTGAATATGGATTTGATTAAATGCGACTCTGACAATCGTCGTGGTCTCAAAGTGCGTTACAATGGCTAGAGCACGCACGCACGCACGCACGCACGCACGCACGCACGCACGCACGCACGCACGCACGCACGCACGCACGCACGCACGCACGCACGCACGCACGCACGCACGCACGCACGCACGCACGCACGCACGCACGCACGCACGCACGCACGCACGCACGCACGCACGCACGCACGCACGCACGCACGCACGCACGCACGCACGCACGCACGCACGCACGCACGCACGCACGCACGCACGCAGCGCCGTCACTCCTTTTCCAGCTCATTTCCTTTCAGTTTCTTTTCAGTTAAAAACATTAATTTAACACATAATGTTGATTCGGCAAAGCAAGGCAACTTTATCCGTATTACACATTTCAGCAACACAGCAATAATTATTTGACAGACAGGAAACTGATGTAAATTTCTCAGCGCTGGAGATATTTCATCTACTTTCTTATGCTGCGTTCCACAGGTTGTACTCGTGTTCCAGATGTTGTACTCGTGTACTAACACTCGGTATTCTGAGTGCATCAGTGTGTTCACACTGTCAGTACAGAAACATGCAGTTACACTACAAGTACCAGGATGAAGCACTGAAAACGCTCCAAAAAAAAATAAGTGTGAAACTCTGGACACGTTCCTTCAGAACGTCTTCGACCGGTTGTCCGTGTCAAACTCTCAGCTTTATCAGCGGATACTTAATTAGCACACAAACACGCGTTTTTAGATTGTGGGCCAGATTACTGCCTTAGAGGAGGTCAACGAGGTCACATCTCGTTTTTTATTCTAAGATATTCAAAACCAGCTAAAAGCATTGAATGTAAGACCGAGATCGAGAACTGCCTCCTTTATCACATCATCTCACAAACAAATAGACTGTATGGAAGCAGAGTTATCTCATTTTAAAGGGAGTTCATTAACACAGACTGAATCAGCAGTTTTACACGTCAGCTCTTCATCGATCATCATCCCGTGATCACAGTGAACACGCTACATTGATTGAGGGTCAGGAGAAGTCTGCTCAGGTCCACTCAGTTCGGGTCTGGTCTCAGAACACCTACGATCTGGAGATTCTTGCTAATCTGTCATCTGCAAATCACAAAACTAACAAATATATTTATGTATGATCTGGTAATAACACTTCAGTGTGAATTAACATGTTATAAATGTGTATATTTATTTCACTGATTCCTTTAAAAAAAAAAAATAATATCTTCATAACTTTTTACCTGCAAAATTCAGGATCGTCATAATTGATGTGAAGAGCTATATTTTAGAGGCATCTGGAAAAACATTATTTCTTCATTCCATGTGAATTACGCAAAACACCGATGTGCAGATCAACAATACGTTTGGAATCATCGCTACCATGATGAAGATATTAATTCAGCCATTCATTTCTATCAGTACTTGGCAAACAATTAAAAATGATCATCACGATACAATTTAATCCAAGGTCAATATAGTAAAGTTGCATTATCACACAGCCTGTATATTATGTTACCAAACTACTGAAGTATCTCAATGAAAGGAACGATACGTGAATAATTGAAAACCCGAACGTTATCTAGCTCTTAGTCCCAAATACATTCGACTTCCCATCATGTCCACAAAACCAAAACACCTCATCAAAGCAACCAAACACTTCTACTTTAATTTCTCCCACTCATACTGACTCTGGAGAAACAGAAACGCTCTGAATGGCAAAAAGTAAACCTCCCCCCCTCAGCCAACTCCAGCCTAAATATAGTGCCGTCGGCGGCGGAGCCTTGAGGCCGCAGGCTTGTCATAGATTCCCCCCCCCCTCCCAAAAAAAAAAGAAAAAAGATATCACAAATAGTACTACCTGCAAAACAAAGTAATTCCACAACTGCCGTTATCGCAGGAGTCCCGAGAAAAAAAAAACACATCGCTTGGAAACAAAAAGCTGTCTGAGACGGAAGAGACGTGAGTGACCACCTCGAGGGCGAAGCGGCAGCTGAAGAGCGGGAGAGACCTGATAGGCAGGCTATTCCTGACGGAGGGACGGGGGGGGGCAGACAGGCGATGTGGGGACAGCTGTTGTGATATGGAAGGTGTAAAAATAGGACGCTCGGCTCCACCAACCGGCTGGAAAGTTTCCCCCCCCACCACCGGCCGTTAGCGTCCAATCAGGGGTCACACACACACACACACACACACACAGTTGCGGTCATCTCAGCTGCTTCGGTGTGTGTGCACACTGCTGTTATTTTGTAGGTCAGCAGTACTAAAATACCGAGCTGACCAACATCACGGAGCACTCGTAGTGATTCAGGGATTATTCTGATGCTTTTATGGAGCAGATGATAGAAATTTAGATGAAAAACAAAACTTTTTTTTTTTTTTTTTTTAAATCAAAAACAAAGTAAATTTTACAGTCAGTTTGATTTCATTGAAAGTCGATGGAAGAATGGAAATGCAGCTCATACAGGACTTTATGACTCCTGTTACACTCAACTTATAGATGTTGGTAGACAGTTACAGATAATAAGTCTGTACGGATCATTTAAATGTGCTGAGTCAACATGTTCAACAGCTCACAGTGACGATGTCAACATCTTGATGTTTCGCAGTTATGATTTTCACAATATTCAGCAATGTTAAATATTTAGTCATCAACAAGAAGTGGAAGGGACAGCTGGGGCTGACAAAAATGTAATTCTACAAGAGAATGTTCTCGAATGTCTTCATTTACCTGAACAATGGTTTAAAAATATCCAGTTCACACTGATAGAAAATAAGAGAAAAGCAGCAAATTCTCACAAAAAAAAAAAAAAAAAACTGTTTAAATAATATATACATATATATATATATATATATATATATATATATATATAAAACAAAAACAAATTCTAGGGTTAATCAATGTCTGTCCTACTCGGTGCTGAACAATCACCAATCCTCTGTTGTGGAAACGAAGGATCACTGACTGACAGCCAACCTGTTGATATCAGAGCTGAAGTTACACTGAAATCTATCTGTGATATTTTTACTGTCACTCCTCACATCTGAATCTAAGCCAACATCACCGACGCGGTCGGTCCCAGAGTCGGACGAACGAGGGCCTTTCACCCAGGGGGCGGCGCTCAAGTACGTCAGAAAGCAAAAGTGAGGAGATTTTTTTTTCGCTGGTGTATGTGAGCAGAGAGGGAGAGCAGAAAACTAAGCAAACACACAACGTTACAAAAAGCCCAGTACGAGGCAGCTGTCCACAGAACCACCGCGGACATGACCTGAAACAGATCTGTGAATATGGTCTGTTCACCCTCCATAGAGAATCGTTTGCAGACGTTCCTTCCTACTGGGCGTTGACCTCGGGTTCACTTTAACCAATCAGCATGCACCGAAACCGTCCGACACTGCAGGGTCCACCGACGTGTTTCTACCCGAGTGGGTTTTAAGGAGCTCCGTGACAAGGTCGCCGAGAGTTCACTGAAAACTGAGCTCGTCACTGTCACCAACCGTCCAATCACAGAAAAGGAGGGGCGGGACAAACATGTGCAAACGTTAACGAGAGCCGAGTCACCGGACTGATATCCACAGAGAAGGAAACTGAAGCTGAGTCGGAGCCGACGGGCTAAACGAGCCCAGCCTGCAGTCAAATAGTTTCCTGTCCTTCAGATTTATTAGTTATTTTATGGTACAGTATAGTTCAACAGCCTTGTTCTCATGCTGAAAAAAAAAAAAACACATCAATGTTGTAATGCTATCCAGCGGTGAGGCGAGATCTCAGCTGCTGCTTCTAACGATCTCGGAGCTCCGCTTGTCCCAGAATATAAAACTACTCGTTGAAACGCAGCACATCCGATCCGACGGTTACTCACCTTCACACTCATCATCACTTATTCCGTGCTTTCAATCCGACTTCTAGTGCAACAGCTGAACCTGAACTCTGAGCGTAAACCGTGTCCTCCCATGTAGCGAGCTGGTCTGAAGTGTTGCACATCACGCCGTCTTCCTTTGTGAAAGTGTTGGTGTGCAGCAGAGAGGAACCAGCGTGAAGCGTTCAAGAACAAAAAGCAGAAGCAGACTGAAACATGCGTCCAGAAATAATACAAGTGCTGCTGATCAATGAAAAACAGCTCGTGTGTTACTTCTACTCTTGTGATGCTGAACTACTTAAAACTATTATTTATTTTTGTTTTACTTTTATGAACACCTCCCGGTCAAATAAATATTCTCTATTCAATAACTTTGAATTTCATTTCTAAGGTATTTCTAAGTTGGCTTTTCTTAAACTACATAACCGAGTAAGTTTCTGCATAACGCTTGTAGCTGACGCTGCTTAGAGCGGCATGAACACGTTGCTATGACAACACCGGAAGTTAACCTAGGCGAGTTTCCTCGCTTTTATTTTGTGTTGTCAAGTATTTGTTTGTCTTTGACGCAGTAAAATACTTTTTGCTTGGTATCATTTCGGGTTAAGCGAAGTCAACTCGTTGTTATGTTGCCTCGTTATATTCAGGAAGTTGAAAAAGTTGTATCGTAATTCACGTAACAATACGACCGGGAAGTTTTTTATGAGGCGCCAGAAAGTGGGAAACGGCCGACTTTTATGATCCCATCTGATATTCTGCTGCTCGACCAGCCCATCGCGGGAATAATTGATTAAATTATCTCGTTAAGTAGTGTTACACTCAGATTAACAGGGATTGTGCTTGTTTCTATGTTGTTTGAGCAGTCGTGCTTTAACACTGTTCTTATGTATTTCCTAGTTTTCACGGTGTTCCACATTACCTCGTCAATAAAACTTGAATCTGGACATCAGGACGAAGCGTGGACTCTCTCAGGACCAGAGCAGTTACAACGCTTGTATTATGAAGTCAAGGCTTTAAGTGTCTAAACAAATGAAACATGAAGTCCACATGAACCACTTTGATATTTAAACTGATGTTTAACTGACAAAAACTGCATCGGATGTGTTTTTGAGGTATTTCCAAAGGCTGAGAAGAGTTTAAATTGTAGTAAACTGCCTGGTTGCTACATGAAGTAAAACACGCTTAATAACCTTCTGAATATGGTCATCAACATAAAGAGGCAGGTCCTTCTGTAACGGCCTCACGGTTTCTCCATTTTGGAAAGAGACATTCTGGTGTCAGACGCATGGTGTACACGTCGTGACGAGTTCTGCAGATAGAGGGCAGCATTCCATCCATCCATCATCTATACCCGCTTTATCCTGATCAGGGGGACAGTATTCTAATGAAGGTGAAATCAGGTATGTACTTACAATGATTACATGATTGATCTGGTGATGGAAAGATTGAGGGGAAAGAAAAGATGAGAATGTGAGAAGAATTTTGTAAAAATGTTTGCAAAAATAGTCATCTTCATAAAGTTAACTTACTTTGTCTTTAATAATGTCTGCTCATTCATACGGCTTAAAGCACTTGTAAAAGTTCTGTTAAGGCAACACGAACATCCGAGAAAGTTCAGCGCTTGGTTACACATTTAGATATCTCAGTCAATATCATGTACTTTGTATGAACAAAAAAGTCTTCTCAAGATATGACCTGGGAACATAATATGCTCAGACACCCCCCCCCCCAAGCAGCAAACCAGTGCACTGCAGCACCGAGTCCCACTACCTACAACCACCTCTGCTGTTACACCACCAGATGGCGCCAGAGGACCTGACAAACCTCCCCAAGCTTTTTTTTCTTTTTTTGGATAACCGACAGCATAAAGCCTCCATTATTTGTCTGAGGCTGCCATGATATCCTTGGGAGGGGAACACTGAAGTGATTGAAATAAAGAGCTAACAGAGTGTGAGACATCTTCAGAGCAGCCGACGAGTGAGGAGGAGGAGGGAGGCATAGAGTACTGTCTTGGGAAAGGGCAGCACCGAAAAAAGGGCGAGGAGAGAAATGCAGTGATGTAACAGTGTCCAAGAGTGACAGAAGAATTATGAATGTATGTACAAGTGTGGCTATCGAGTGAGATCAGCCGAGGGGAAAAACAGCAAATCCAAAAGTTGAAACTTGAGAAACATCAAGCCAGTCTGGAAATATCCTGTTCGTCCTCAAGTTATTCAATAACACGTAGAAAGAACAAAAAGGGTTGTTGCAGAGGGTCAAATACAGGATATCATGTGAATAAAGGGGTCCATGTCTACATCAGTCACTGGGAGACAGACTGAAAGTCCAGTTCATGTATCATCCCTCCAATCAATTAATTTAATCAATCTGGAAAACAGGGGGGACATTTTTTTTTTTTTTGGGGGGGAGGCATCAAAAAAAAGCAGAACAACGTCACGTGAGCATGTAGAGGGATGAAGTACAAAAGAGCCTGCAGCGTCTGGATCGGTTCTGTAGGCGTAAATGAACCAGAACCATCTGGAGCTGTGAGGTCCAGGTAGCACCGTGACAGCAGGCCTGTTTGAGACGAGCCAGGCGGGAAACCGATCCGATCAGCGTGCCGGTTAGATTTCAGTTTGACCCGCCACGTGCCCGACTTTCTCTGACGCTGTTGAACGTCGCCGACGACAACACTGCTGGGACACGTCTGCTCACCTGATTTATTTATAGCTGAAAACTGAGAAGATGCAGATTCACACGAGAACTGATGGAAAGTGGAGTTTGATCACAGATCAGCTGTTTAACGTTTTAACAGGCTCCTATGTCCTAACTAAAACAATCAGAGACTGCACACAAACTGATGTGAGTCTGAGAACATGTTATTAGATGGGATCAGCTGCTTCTCTGACTTCCTGTTCACAGACGGCTTCAGACTGAAGGCTTGCCGAAAACGGTTTGACTTGACTGCATCTGTTTGGCTCCGCCCCCCGCCTGCTTTCCAGGACAATTCATCTCAAAGGTGCCAAATGATTCAACCTGTGTTGTTAAAAGAAGAGACGACACAGCACATTGGTAAATATGCCCGTGACCCAAATTTTTTGCTGGCATCAAATTTAAAATGAACATATATTTTTCATTAAAAAAAAATTATGAATACGAGTTTACATGATTTGCAAATCCATGCATACTATTTTAAACCTATTTTACTCAACATCCCAACATTTAGAGGAGGTTAGAAGCTTCAAACACACATCATGTGTCACGTCGAATAGCGCTCGTACCAGTAGGATGCAGCACAGAAAGAACAATACGATGGATAAGTCACCCGTCATCACGGTGATAATGGCATAGCAGGTGGTTCGGTTTGAGATATTTGTCAACCTCGTTTAACTCTTCTCCCCTTTATCCAATGTAGTAGAAGATGAACGGATACGGGACCCCACGAGGTCCAGAAAGGTTGTTTTTTTTTACAAGTGTGGCGTGAAGTGTTGCTTCAGAACAAACCAGACGTTACAGAGAAAACCCAGAAAGAACAGGAGCAGCTGTTGTCACGTGTGCCGGGTGGCGCCTGTGTGTGTGTGTGTGTGTGTGTGTGTGTGTGTGTGTGTGTGTGTGTGTGTGTGTGTGTGTGCATGTGTGCGTGCGTGCGTGCGTGCGTGTTTGTGTTTCAGGTCTGGTGCATAATGTCTTTGTATACATGTACATGTGATGCTGACAGAAAGGAAAGTGTACACGGACACACACATACGCACACACAGACTTTTACTTCCACCTCTGTGAGGACTGTTAATGCATGCATTCCCTGGATTCTTACCATAACCTCCCCTCCCCCACCACACACACACACACACACACACACACACACACACACACACACACACACACACACACACACACACACTTAACGTCTCAGCTTTGCGTTTGTCTCCCGGATGAAAGAAGCTTCTGAAAGCGACACCAGGACCAGAAACAGTTTGGTGGGTCCAACAAAGACAAGACAAGACAGGACATCTCACAATGGAGATCTTTTGTCAATTTTCTATTTATTAGTTTCGGGTTATTTTTGTATTATCAAACTCGTCATATTTCAAATGTACGACATCTTCACTACATGTGGACAACACGGTGAATCTGTGCTGTGAAGTTGGTGGAAGTTTTCTGTGGTTCAACTGCAGTAAAATCAAAGTGCGTTCTCTTTTTATGACGACGCTGTATGTCCCAGTTGTAAACATACTACATGCAACAGGAGATACTTTTTAAGGGAAGTTGTAGTCCACACTCACTTTGAGTGACTGTTGTTTCCAAACTGAAGAACTAAGAGATGTTTTTCCGTTTAGTGTTTAATTAATATTCAAAGGCATAATGTTATGTTTATGCTGACATAAATCTGACACTTTTTTTTTTATTCTATGTAATTAAAATGAATAATTAAAATATTTGTCAGTATTTTATCATATCGTCAAGAATAACGCAAAAAATACCCCGCTATAATTTTAGAGCCATATCGCCCTCTGCTAGTACGCAACAGAAAGAAAACTCTCCTAAAAACTAGAATTGAATCCCGTTGGTTAAATAAAAAAACGTACCACGAACACAGCGGTGCCTTCTTCCACTACGCTTCACTTCTGCACATACTAGAGTTGTTCAGTTCAGAGACTAAACTAAACAGATATCAACTCCGCAATCTTGTGTCCTTGAGGAATGCTCCTCAGAATCCAGCTTCCCCGACCTCCCATGCCGGGTCAAAGTTCAAAGGCGTTGGACTAAACTAAACAGGCCAGGGATGGCTTCAAAAAAAAAAAAAAAAACAGAGGGAAAACTGGAGGTCAAGTTGCTCAGAGCAATGAGTGTCCTGTTTGACACACTGACTCAGGTCAATGAGGTCGTTGGAAACCAACTAAGTGCTTCCTCTGAAAGCCCGATTTTTAAAAAGCCTCCGTTTAATGGTGACGTGGTCGACCGCATCAGAGAGCTCGGCAAAGTTAATGAAAAGAGATGAATGTGTTGTTTTTTTATCAAGCGCAGAGGAAATGTCATTTACCACCTTCACGGCTGATGTAATAGTGCTAATAGCCTAATGTGGACAAAATATGTGAACATAAAAAGTCTTTAGGATTTAAAATGTGCGACTATCCATGGTGTTACGGTACGGGTGCTCGGAACGACCAAAAAGGACCAAAGGGGTCACATTTAATAGACATATAACAAGTAGAAACCACATCATATTGCGTATTATGTGAAATTCAATTCTAGTTCTGTATTCCCATTGAGAAGGCGGAGTGATATTTACTAGTGATGAGCAGGGTGTGATGTCATGATGACTTGATTGTACAGTTGACCAATCAGATCGCTGGGTCGGAACTACAGTCAGGTACACACAGCAGTCATAGAATAACGAGCCTGGTGCACAGCGGGTTGGTCTCTGGCTGACAGACGCCTCGGGGCCGAGGTCAGCAAAGGACCGGTCAATAAAACACATTCTGGTCGCTCCCACCAAAGCTGAAGAGCAGATGAGCTGAGTGGAACTGGACATGCGAGTTGAGTGTGAAGCTCTAGCGCAGCCAGCTTTTAAACTGGGGCTACAATAAAAAAAAAATTAAAAAATGATTTTTTTTTTTTTTTTTTGTGATGTTCCCTATTGGTCCATATTTAATTTACATTGTTGTGCCATACGCCATATTGAATGATGTAGAGGTGGTGTGGGTCGGTGGGTTTGACACACACCACCAATAGAAACTCCCGTCTCCAGCGTTTGGCCTACTTCATCCAACTCGCAGAGGGTTTTGATTCACGACCAAAAAGTCTTAACGATAAGAGGGAATTCATTTTGAAATGCGAATAGTTTTTATCCTCAGTTCATATATTTTTTTACGTACAACCTTAATTTTTGATAGCAGCGCGAGACATTTGCTCTCAAAAGTGTTTTCTTTGCTTGTATAATAAAGACACCAAAATACCTTCATACCAATTCTAATTGAACATATATTTTTTTCATGAAACAATAACATTTCAGAGTTTCAACATTTGGTATGTTCTCTTTGTTTTATTACCAAATTATCAAATATGTGTTTACAATTTGCAAATCAAAGCATTCTGTTTTTATTTAAATCTTAACTGATGTCCCAACTTTTTTTTAGAAACAGGTTCGTACCTCAAGTATTGAGGTATGGTCATTGAAGGTGACCATACCTGCTTTTTGTTTTGTTAGGTACAATCAGACAAATACACAAAAGTATTCATGGATTCTATTTTGGATTAATAATCTGAAAAGTAACTGCTGTTATCAAGAAATGTCGTGGGGTTAAAAAGTACAATGTTGACTTGCAAAATGTAGTGGATATAAGGTAGCATGAAAAGGAAATACTCTAGAAAAGTTCAAGTGCCTTAGAATTGTACTGAAGTACAGTCGTTGAGTACGTGCACTTTGTTAAAGACATGGAAACACACTCAACTGGTGTTTATTTCTTTATTCAGCTTCAGAGGGGAGAACCACGTGGTTGATTTACCCGCCACCTCTGAACCCTTCGATGGTGCAGTGGAGCAACAAGTGGATTGTCTATACCTTCCTGACTTGGAAAACGTCATGATGGATTTTTTTTGTGGAGTAATCCTTCCAGGCCAGAGTAAAATGGATTAAAACCGAGATAATGTAAAACCTCAGTGAGGCCCCACAGCAGTTGATTTTTAAAATATGCTGAGATTTCAGATGACCTTGAACACCAAAACAGACGCACCTCTGTGCTTTTTGAAATGCATTTATGTCTTGTTTGTTTGTTTGTTTGTTTGTTTGTTTGTTTGTTTGTTGAGAAGGTAGTCCCCTCATTGACATTGTTTTAGGGAACCAATATCCAAGTTTGGTGACTCAGCACAGCTAATCAAAGGACGAGGTTTCTAGCTGACTCAGCAAGCAGCCTACAGCCAGAAGTATCTACATTCGAGTTCTTAAGCAACAGAAAACTGAGATATGCTGATTACCCAGTTCAAGTGTCTGAGATGTACAGCAATAGGGGGGTGATAAGATGAAAAGAGCTCCTTATCCACCAGCCGGGCTATTTCCTCGTGTTTGCATTTGTGATATTTGCATGCAAGAGAACACGCCCATAATTATGGTGGAAGGGAAAAAAGCAACTCCCCGTGTTTCAAAGGGAATGACGGAGGGTATCCGACGTCCACAGCACATGACATCAGAACTCATTTTACTTCACGGTGTCGCGGGAGGAGCGTCTGTTACGATGGAAACAACCAGGTGTTTCAGCCCGAGGCAAAGTGCTGTGTCATTGTGGCTCAGTGTGGAGAGAAAGGAGAGTGCTGACATAGTCTTTTTTTTTTTAGGCGGCAGCAGCAGTCAGCACAGAGAGGCCAAACAAGACACCAACACTGTCCTACTGCACCATGGCAATCTTTTCTATTATTTACTGGACCAGCAGCAGCTCTGTAAATTATTTAGTTTGCAGAACAAAAGAAGAGGGACACCACTCCGAGGTCAGAACCAGATCTGTCCCGCCACATCCAAACAAGCCCACAGCAGCAGTACTTCAACCAACACATCGGCACTCAACTTGAAAAAAAAAGTACATCTAACTATTAAGCACTTATAGCATCAACAGAGTTTCATCTGAGGACCTTAAGGGCTTAAAGGGTTTCTTGTAGAAGCAGAACAACTACTTAAGAACATCCCGGGGCTTCCACAGCTCCTATAGATGCAGAATAGATATGTTAGATATGCATGTTAGATTTATTACTCATGACACCTCCTGAAGATTCAAATTCTGGGTTGGAAAAGGTGCATTTCACCCGCGTGTTGCTCAGGGTGAGCAGTCAAAGCCTCCGTTTAGCCGAGCGCCTTACTACACATCTCTTTACGCTGACGCCTTTATTGTGGCGGCACTGGTTTAATCCCTGTCTCTGGAGGGCTAGAGGATTATCTCCCAGCAGGACGGCGAGTTCAGCCTCGCTGGAACATCTGGTCGGGGACCCTGATTGGGCTTCTTGGGCCTCCAAGAGCTCTGAAAGAGCAAGTGAAAGATGAATAAGTAGGGAAAGAGGATTAAGAGCCTAATACTGTCGGGTTAATCTGGTTTGCTAAATTAAAAGCCATCAGGTGCACATAATGCTGGCAACAGGTAAACAGAGAAGTTACCACACCAAGTCAAAGATGAGCTTGGAAATGGAGCACCCGCTAAATCTGACCCATACTGATGAAGATGCAGCGACACGGTGCTGCCAGACAACCTGCTGGTTCATTCACAGGCGTCGAGCTACCACTGAAACGTATTTTTATTTTATTCTACTACATGATCTTATAACGCATGAGAGACACCTGCCACCTCAGAATGATCTAATAAATTTAAATTCTGAATTTTTTGATGCAAGAAGAACATATTTAAATGCCAATCAACTTTTAAACACTATAAACATTTAGGCTGTGCTCTGAACAGCACTAACGAAATAGTACTCTTCCACCTTTAGTACTCTGACATGCAGTCAGTTCCTCTAGGAAATCACGATTGGAATAATTAACGCGACTTTAAGCAACATTATTTAAGCAATATTTGCAGGAGCTTGCAATTTTTTGTGGGAAATTCCCACGATTTTTCCACAAAATGCTGAAAGTATTACGACATAAAGTAAATCTTTTCCAACAAAAAGAACTCATTTACGATCAGAAAAACTCTGCGCTCCTGTTTTCTCATCACCAAATAAAACCAGCTGAAAAACAGGAAGTGACGGGGTTTGTGGGAAATGTGGTCTTTACATTCAAATTTTCAAATTAAATCAAAGGAAGGGATTACATATTACTGTATGTTAAATTAGTTTTATACTCACTTCAGGTTGTAAGAGACTGCACTTTGTTTTTGAGCATCCAGCAGGTCTACGTGTTGAATGAACACGAATTAAACAGCATCTAATGCTCTTATTTTGAAAAGCTGATGAAGTCGTCGTTTCTATACATTTCTGTTCTAGGCAGATACGTAGCTTTTAGGAGTTTTCTTGTAACTTTTAACCCTGTGGTTCTCCGAGTTCAACAAAAGATGAAAAAAATATATATATTTCTACGATGTGCATCGTGATTGTTATTATTATTATTATAGGAATTGATTACATCATTGTCAATCAGGTAAATCACATTTCTTTTGTCCACCTTGTGATCTTCCTTTCTGCTCCATATTCAAACGAACACATCAACCACAGAAATATACAAGAACAAGAACACCGACAGAAACAGGAGAAGAGAAGTTTAAGAAAACAGGCATTTAACAAAAGGAGAAACGTATTTCACGTTTGTACACGTCTGACAGTTTAGTGGGCTTGTGGGCTAATTTGTGAGCTACTTCACAACCCTAACCGTATTAGATTATTATATCGATCCAGCGCCTCTCCAACTGCTGCGGATAAAAACAAACTGTGCGAGGGGGCGGTGTCGGAAATTACACAAGACAAACTAAAATGAAAAAAAAGAGCCAGACAAGGCTTTGGTGAAAAAAGCCTAACTTAGCAGCTTGTTTTGAAATCACTGAACAGCTGTTTGCAGTAAATCTCATCTGTGCAGATTTTCTTCAGCTAACAAAAAGAAAAGAGGATGAGGATGGATTGATAACGTCCAGTGAAATCAGGTCTTAATCAATGAATGCATTATATTGAAATAAAGACTTTCAGATCACACTAAATAAAAAAAAAAACAGTCAAATGACTTTTGTAAAGACGGACATATAAAACAATTTGGCATGGGGGAGTTTTAAAAACAATAACCAATTAGATTCACGGGCATGTTTTTTTCCCTCCTCCATCAACCCCCCCCTCTTATCCTCTTATCCTCTTCCTCCACCAGAAACCCTTCAGGGGGATCGGGTCAGGAAGTGGCCTATTTGTTCCGAAGCAGATTCCACAAATACCAGAGTGAGACCGAAAGGGAGCGACGGGCTTCCTGTTGTTTCCAGTCAGCCTGTTAGGACACGTGTAGATGGGCTTCTCAATACTTTAAACTCTTGCCTCACATAACCTTGAAATAGTTTGGGGCAAAACTGCGTCAGAGTTTACAAGCTAACAGGTTTGCTTCAACATCTTCACATTGCGTGTTCTTCACATGAACAGGCATGTTGTGGTTGTGGCTGGAAGAGTACATGACATTATGTTATGGCAAGGAGCCAATCACACAGCTTGTTTTTTTTTGTTTTTTTACTACGGGTTGAATGATTCCTTATTTGGAATATATGTTTGGATCATTAGTAACTGTGCTCTGTTTTTGTGGTAGAATCTGGGATTTGAAAGAAAATGAGGAGAAGATGCAACGAAGGAACTAAACTCAAACTTCACCATCCTATTGTCTTTGGCCAACAGCTAAAGTACACGATGTTCCTTTAGATATTACGTGAATTATAATAAATGGAGGAAGAGGTCAGAGAAAACGTAGGAATCGACAGGTTTCTGGTCAATTTCAGCGCCGTGTCCAGCTGGAAGACTTTTTAGTTCAAGATTTGACTTTTGTTCAACTTTGACCTTTGATATGTTTCTCGCACTGCAAACAAATGACTTTCAGTAAGACTTCTAAATAAAGCTTTTTTTTTAAGGGTGCCAAGATATTCACCCATGACTGTATGCTGGCCATAAAATGAGAAAGGTTTGCGGTGTTCAAGGAAGCTGCAGTCTGCAATCTAAGAAATTCTAAATATGCAGATTTCACATCTTTTTTTATTATTATTATTATTATTAAATAATAGAGTGTCATAAAAGCTGTGTGTGGAGCTGTGATGGTCTTCAGTTTGGAGATAAAACAGCCTCAGCTGAAGAAATCTGAGGTACTCAAGAGGGTGATCATTTAAAAAAAAAAAAAAAAAAAAAAGCCTTTAATACCCAATATGAGTGTCATATTCTCAGACATTAACCTCTTCACGGTCTGTGGAGCTCAAAATTCAAGCTTTCGAACCAAAATTAACGGTTTTATAATAACATGATACATTATTACATTTAGAAACCTTTTAAAATCCACCAAGCTTCCTATATTGTAGGGCTGTACAGTTAATAAAAAAAAAAAAAAAAAAAAAAAAACGCCTTCTCCATTCAGGCCTCATTTTCAATCAGGACATCAGCCACATCAAAACAAGGCTCCCTCTCTCCTTCGACCAATGACAACGCAGCATTACACAAAATGATGCTGAGATAAGAGAAAATAAAACAAAACAACGCTGAGAAAAATGCGGGTTAAATAAGAGGCGACTTGAGACTGAAGCTGATTTTTTTTTTTTTTTATGTTCACCGATTCATTATATTGATCAAATTGGTAAATGGCTTATTAATTCAATAATATTATAATATCAAAATACATCTGATGCCGACTGTATGGGAGATTTCTGGTACTTTTTCTAGAACTTGTTCAGCGCTGGTATAAAGTACCCGAGCTTAAGTTATTGTATCAGTGTTGAAAATACCTGACTTCTCAAAGTGAACAGATACTATTGAGGGTAAAACCACGGAGGACAACAGAGACTAACAGATCAATCAGTCAATCAATCTGCAACAAAATTGTTTATCAAATTTAAAAAAGAATAAAAAAGTAAAACGTAAGCAAATACTCAAATGAACCAGCAGGAGCTAAGATGCTAATAAAACTACTGGCATCCTCCAGAACAATGACTCAAAGAAAGAAACACACAAAGACAGGAAACAGACATGGCAGTTGGCTCCGCCCCTTTTTGTCTGAATGCTGCACATCAGGTTTTACTGGAGGAACCGAGCGGCCCGGAACTGAACGCTCAGTACTTCTGCCAGCTTCTACCTGTGCTCGGCTGCCAGACCATTTTCATTCATCAGTTATTAACCCTTTTCAATAACACTGATCCATATGACCGTTCAACACGGCTAAAATAACGGTGCACTGTATGTTGTAGCACCTGACACTTTTCTTTTTCAGCCCGAGCTGTATTTATTTATTTTTTGTGTATATAGTTCTTCTGTGTGTGTATCTTATTTCATTGTATACGTATTTGTAAATGCGTTCTTATTGTGCGCACCTTTTTTTTTCCCTAACTGTGTTTTTATGCTGCTGTGAAGACTAAATGTCCCCACTGTGGTATTAATGAAGTCGTATCTATCTATCTATCTATCTTATACTCCATTTTTTTGTACAAGGACAACAGCAAATTTTCATTTTAAAATAGAGCCTAAGAACATTCAATTTATTTTCATGTATTCCTACTTTGAAGTATTTCCTATCACTGAAAGCTCAGAATAATCACTAGAAAAGGTGATTTTTGAAAAAATAGCAGATCCAAACTTTAAATCAATAGTATTACATAAGACATCGCAGTGCTTTTTAAAGACCATCCTGTTGGAGCCGGTCACAGCTAAAAGAATAAATGCATCCTCTCTTGTCTGTTCAAATCTGAATGTGATTGTGTGAAAGACTCCTGGGATCCGTTCTGAAGTGAACGGAGACGACTTCAGCTGCTGCGGTTTCCCAGTGAACAACACGGACTCTGCTTCATCCAACCGAGTTCTTCTTCTTCTGCCTTATTCAAGAGTGACTGTTTCATTTTGACTCTCTGAACACGTCACGCTGGTCTTTGACAGATGGCAACGGGCATTTTTTGCCATATTATACTTTTCTAAGTGGAAAAAAAAGAAGTCTGTAGTAAAACCTTGGAAGTGAAAGTGTGCCGGCTCATTTTGAACCCTTGGTCAGGACTGAACGATGCGCCCTCCTGTCAGTTTGACTTTATTTAAAAGTAGTAGCCGAGCTTGTGTTTTAAAGCGTTTTAAAGACGAGCCTGCCGTTTAACAGACAGATCAACGGCAGAGACAGGCTTATGAAGTTAAAGGAGGTAGGTGTGTGTGTGTGTGTGTGTGTGTGTGTGTGTGTGTGTGTGTGTGTGTGTGTGTGTGTGTGTGTGTGCCTATTAACTTAAAACAAAGCTCCCTCTGGTATGCACTTCCTGTTTGCGCCATTGAAACCATTATAGCATCTAATCACATGACACTTGGTGAGCCTCTCATTCAGTCGCAGGCCCGGTTGGAATATTTCCAAACTCGCTGTGGAGGACGAGCGTCTCCATCGGTCTCGGCTTCTGTTTCCCATCAGAACGAGTCCGACTCGGAGTCACTGCCCATCTCTCAGAGCACAGGAACTCTATTGTGGTGAGTTCGGGGTTTATACAGTTCCTTTTCAAGCCTGACTGTGCCACCGGGAACCTGAAGCAAACAAAGCCCGTTAGGTGTGTTGGGAACGGAGGAACTATTTCACCTCCACACCGGGGGAACTTAGAACCTTTTGGTTCCTATATCTACATTATTTTAGCTCCTACATCTGCCTAGCTACTCTCCTCCACAGTTCCTATGGCAACCATAGGAAAATGTTTCACAATAAAAGCCTTTTTTATGGGGGTTTCTTTCTTATAAAAAAGGCTATAGGGCAGGGGTGGCCAACCCGCGGCTCCCGAGCCGCATGCGGCTCTTTGCCTGGTTTCATGCGGCTCTTTTACGTTCATATCAACATTTGTGTTTGTGTTTTTTTTTTTGTGCGTGTTCGCTTCGCTTGAGTTCAATATGGTATTTTCGTCAAACGCGCATGCGCATGAGGTGAAATTCCGCAAAGCAGGAGGGGCAAACCCATTCGAGTAAACAATTAGTGTCAATTTCGCTCTCAAAATGGCAGGGAAAAAATGCACAGCTAAACGAAAATATGAAGATGAACACAGGACGTTTTTAACAGAGTGGGAAAGTTTATATTTTTTTGTTGAACGTAATGGCAAGCCATTCTGCCTGATATGTCAGACGTCATTAGCGCATTTCAAAGCTTCAAATCTTCAGCGCCACTTCAGCTCACTCCATGCTAACATCGACCAGGGATTTCCAAAAGGGACTGAACTTCGCAAGCACAAGTTGGACACTTTGAAAAGTCAGGCAGAAAAGCAGGTACAGTTTTTCCAAAAAATTACGAAGCACTCAGAGACTGTCACGCTTGCATCGTATCAACTGGCTTGGAACATTGCACGGGCTAAAAAGCCATACAATGAAGGGGAGTTCGTTAAAAAATGCCTCAGTGACGTTGTTGAAATCTTGTCTCCTGAAAACGACAAACTAAAACGAATGGTATCAGATGTCCAACTGTCCCGCCACACTGTTGAACACAGGATATCGGACATTAACACGGCTATTGAATCACAGTTGCACTCTGACCTTCAAGCATGTGAGTATTTTAGTGTCGCATTGGATGAGAGTTGTGACATACAAGACAAGCCTCAGCTGGCAATATTTGCACGGTCTGTGTCAAAAGATTGTGTGATCAAAGAAGGACTCCTTGATGTTGTGCCATTAAAAGACAGAACCTGTGGCATAGATGTGAAAGAAACAATGATGGCTGCATTTGCGAAAGCAAATCTGCCCATACCGAAGCTAACTGCAATAGCCACGGATGGAGCGCCAGCCATGATCGGATCTGTGAACGGACTTGTGGGGCTGTGCAAAGCTGACCAAACATTTCCCGAGTTTTGGAATTTCCACTGCATCATCCACAGGGAGCAACTCGTGTCTAAATCATTGAATTTAGACAACGTCATGAAGCCTGTGATGGAAATCGTCAACTACATCCGCACACATGCGCTTAACCACAGGCAATTCAAGAATCTCATCGCTGAGCTGGACCAAGGACTTCCAGGTGACCTGCCGCTGCACTGCACTGTGAGGTGGCTGTCCAAAGGCAAGGTGCTCGCTCGCTTCTTTGAGCTTTTGGATGCCGTGAAACTGTTCATGGAAGAGAAGGACAAGGACTATCCCGAGCTCTCGGACGTCGAGTGGATTATGGATCTGGCCTTTTTGGTCGACATGCTGTGTCACTTGGACAGACTGAACCTGACTCTGCAGGGTAAGTTAAAAATGCTGCCTGACCTGGTGCAAAGTGTGTTTGCGTTTGTCAACAAACTGAAGCTGTTCAAGGCGCATATTCAAAAGGGAGATTTAACGCATTTTCCCACTCTGCTAAAAGCCAGCGGGCAAGTCACCAGCGCCGCCCTGAATAAGCAAAGAGCCAGATATGCAACACTGGTTGAAAACCTGCACGAAAGCTTTGTCATCCGGTTCCGTGATCTACAACTGAAAAGGCCACAGATTACGTTCCTCGTTGACCCATTTAATGCGGAGACGGACTGTTTGAAAGCCCCGCTAGTCACAGATGAGGCCGCGGCTGAGTTGGAGATGATCGATCTTTGTAAGGAGGACCAACTGAAACCTGCTTTAAGTGAAGGGACCATTGAGTTCTGGAAAAGTGTGCCAATGGAAAAATACCCCAATGTCAAACGGGCTGCGCTTAAGATACTGTCAATGTTTGGGTCAACATACGTCTGCGAGTCTGTGTTTTCTACCCTGAAACACGTGAAATCAAAGCATCGATCTGTTCTGACTGACACCCATGTGAAAGAATTACTTCGAGTGGCAACAACAGAATACAAGCCAGATTTGAAGAGGATTGTTCAAGGCAAGGAATGCCAGAAGTCGCACTAAGCAACATGCATAGTAAGTGAAAAACGCTATTGTAAATTATTATGTTTTTGTTTGTGGACTTTGTTGAACTGAGAGTTTGTGTGTGTGAGACAGTGCACACAATGTTCATTGTTGAAAATGACTGGCCTGTGGTCTTAGTACTGTAGGAGTCAATTTCTGTCATTATCATGTTGGTGTGTGACATGATAATGTCACACAATAAATTTGGCTGAGCAGAGGTGTGTGTGTAAGAGGAAGGGATGGGGTGATGTTCATGTGTGCCCATGTGTATGATGTGGCTCTTTGCGGTAACACAGTAAAAAATGTGGCTCTTAGTCTCTGACTGGTTGGCCACCCCTGCTATAGGGCTTGGAGTTTGAAAAACAAATACAGGAAGTGTTGAGTTTCTTTTGACCCTTAATGCAAAACTGACGACGCAAATGATAGCACATCATAACGAGGCTTCAAGTGAATCAGTTTACACATCTTAAATCTTAATCTTAAAATAAAGATATTTGACCGTTCCATTTGTTTTTATTGGCCCTCTTGAATGAAACACGCTTTGGATCTTCAAACTGGTAAAATATGTTTGTGAATTTCAAACCGGATCAAGTAAACCAAAAACTGTATTTCCTTTAATTGGAGAAATAAGTGCAGCAGTGATGTCATTTAACCGCTCCTAATGGCGGTGCGAAAGCAAACAGCGAAATGACTGAGAACATATTTAGTTCTAACTAAATACTTCTATATCGAGACTCATGATTAGTTCCGCTAAACCAAAACAAATCATTTTTAAATGAAGAATTCGTTCCTGAATGAAAACATTTACTATAGATTGTTTTTCACCCAACGTACGAGACATTTTAATTCATATCACAAAGGATGTTTGTTTGTTTACAGGGTGACTCGACTCTGAAGGTCATGAGTGGCAGCTGCTGACTTCACAGTGAGACAGCCTGATTGGTTTTGTGAAGCTAAGGTAGGTAGGTGACCCCCCCCCCCGCCCCCCCCCCTCCCAAAAAAAAAAAAAAAAAACGTAAAAATGCTACCTGCTAGATGTTATGATATATATTGTGGACTGTTGGTTCTTATGGAATAAAGGGGTATAAATAACATTGAGACTCCTCTCAAACATTCAAATTGAAAGACAATCTGGCGTTCCCTGTTTTTGAAGTTGATCATTATAAAAGTGCTGCTTTATTCATTCCACTATTAATAACTACAGCTTTTTATCATGACCTGTACAGAGTGCACTGTGCTGCTGTACTCTATCTTTTGTCGAATTCAGATTGAAGAGGAATTCAGGAGGAAAACTTCAAAACTTCCAGAAAAGGTTTTCAGTTACAATCTTGATGACTACACACCAAAACAATTCCCCTCGAGTCAGGTGAGCTTCTCTCAAAGTTGTACTTGTTCATATTATGTTGCATGTAGTCCCTCTCGCACACAGACATCCTGGCACTCTGGCACTTCACACAACCGAAGCTTCGACATCCACAGCCTCAGTTAGGAGGGCGGCGGATTTATTTGACAAAAAAAACTGTGGAATTTTTTCCTGAAGTTTGGGACCTCAGCAGGCAGCAGTAGTTTCATTTCCATCTCATCCATACTCTTATCACTCTGGTTTCTTTAGCAATACTCGTATCGGTTCTTCACAACATGATGACAAAATACGGTTTTCACAGCAGCAAGAGAAAAATAGAAAAGTCTCCCGTCGGTGAAGAAGAATAAATTGCCAGTATCATTGACATCAAAACAGTTAGGTGTGGACATCAGTCATCGTTACAAGTCCCCGTCCAGCTTACACCAGCAGCTAACGAGCCGGTGCAGAGCAGAGTCTCACCTCAATCACCACCAATGAACTACATTTATGACATGTACCGTTATCATGAGAAGGAATAACTCAACATGTGATTAAAAGGCATCCCGGAGAGAAACGTGTCTCAGTCACAGGTCATTAGCTCTCCAACAGCATAATTACAAAAAGAAAACACCCTAGAATGAAAAAGAACATCGGACTGTTCTGAAAAGTCCTGATCTGAAATCCTATCAAGCATCTAAAGCGCTGAATCCTACGGTCTGTAGAACCTGAGACGGCCGGAAGAGAAGCGAACCACCTGCTGACACTCGCAGACGTGTCGCTGACACAGAAATCTCTGGTTTTCAGGGATCGCACCAAAATGTGGTTCAACAAAATGTGTTCAGGTTAAGCACACCCTCCATTTTGGTTCGCGCCTTTTTCATTTGTTTTATCATTTAAAATATTCTGTCTGTTGAATCAAAAATCAAAAGTCACATTTTTGTAAACAATGACGGGAGGCCAATTACTTTTGTTAGTTTAAAAAAAATTTGCTGAGAAAATTGTGGGTTTTGTCTCTTGTGGATCAAAGAACTTCATCAATGACTTTGTTAGTGCAAATGTACACAATATAAACAGTACGTATAAAACTGTGGACGGTATTAAAGAATTAACATTTTCAGTCTGTTCATCTGAATTCAATCTTTTTTATTGCACCAACATGGGATTGTTATTAAAAACCCACATGGACACAGGAAGAACATACAAACTCGACACGGGATGCTCTGACTAACCTGGATTTCTCTAAATATGTGTGGGTGATTTTGAAGCTGTGCGCTGATGTTTTGCTTCCTGTTAAAAGCATAAAGAGACACGGACTTTGTACAAGAGTACCGAAATGATTCCCCAAATCCCAAAACACAGGCCTGAGCGCTACTTTGCCTTCAGCAGAAACACTCTCATCGTGAGCGGGTGGTTTGATATGAAGTCTTACAACTGGAGAAAGCATACGGTGAAAAGCGGAGGATCAAGCATCAGCTCCCACATCACACGCCTGCACTTCAAACGTCTGATAACGGTACAAACTGACCAAACCTGCCCCAGTGCGCCGTTCTGCACACGATGTGGTGAAAACGAAACGCAGGCAAAGAAGGCTGGACGACCCGACCCGACGGGTCCACTGGGTTTTTTTAGGCTCGTCGATTCAAACGTCTTGGTTCAAAGACAGCGAGCCATCTCATCAGAACACGGTTCAACTGTACTCACGTGTCTGGCCTCACGTCGCAGCCCCTCGGTGTTCCTCAGCCAGCAGCGGCTCAGCTCACTCAGCTCCAGGATCGGCTGCACCTTCAACCTCACAGTGTCTCCCGACTGCCGGATCATCTCCACTATCTCGTCCCGGCTCTTGCTCTCCACGTTGCGTCCGTTGATCTCGACCAGCCTGTCGCCCGGCACCAGGCCCAGCGCCAGGTCCTTGGTGCCCGCACCAGGCTCGGCGAAGTGGACCACGCGTCGGTACACGCTTCCGTCGGCGCTGCGGTCCAGCATGGTGGTGCGACGCAAAGAGAATCCAAAGTCGCCCGTGTTGCGGCGCTGGAGCTCCAGCTCGCGTGTTTCCGGCGCGCTCGGCGCGACCAGGGCCGGCAGCTGCAGCTGCGCCGGGAACATTTTGTCCACCATTTCGGGGATGCCGGCTTTCTTGGCGGGCGGCGCTCCGGGCTGCTGTTTGACGCTGTGCCTTCGGAGCATGCTGAAAACTTTGCTCTCCACCTGCGGGGACGGGGCCGCCGAGTTCTGGCCCGAGGGGGTGGACCCCTCCGACGGGCTCTCCTCTTTGCTCCGCTGGGAAAAGGAAAACCGTTTCATCATCTGACCCATCTGGGAGGAGTTCTGCTTGGCAAGTGAACCGAACTGAGCCACGCGATCACGCACTGAGCTGCGATGTCCGTCCTGCCCACCTCCGCCCTCGCCCTTCAGGTCGTCGGTGGAGCTGGCCGCGCTCAGCTGCTCGTCCAGGACCACGCTGCTCCGGTTGCTCAACCCGTCTGACTCGATGTCAGTGAGGGTGAGCTCGTTGCCGCTGGCGACTTTGATGGGAATCGGGTTGGAGATCTCCAATTTGTTCTTGGAGTCACGCTTCCCTTCCCTCTTCAGGTTGAAGAAACCTCGCCGCATGCTCATCTCCTCGAGGCTGCGCAGCTCTGCTGCAGACATCCTCTCTTTTTTATCTTTCTTGTCCTTCCTGCTCCCTTCTCTCTCCTTGTCCTTCTTCATCAGACTAAACATGATGACCAACTTAATACGGCTCCTGCACAGCTGGATTCACTACTTGGGTGTGTTCGTGAAGATCAATAGACAAATCCCCTGGAGAAGGAGACAGGAAAAACAAACTGTCAAACTCACAAAATATCATATATTCGATCTTACTATATGTAATTCAAGAAATCTCTGTCCGTACATATGTTTGTTAGGTTTTTTTGTTCCTTAAATATCTCGACAATTATTCATCCCATCTGCTTTAAACTTGGTGGGTGCATGGCTGGAGACCCGAGTGTATGTACTGCCTCATGTGGGGCGATTTGGACAAACTTATATTTCTAAAAATTAATAAAAAAAAGGCAACAGACGCTCCGTTCAGCCACAGGGGTGGAGCCACGGCCGTGGGGCGGAGCCACAGCTGCGGGGGGGGGGGGGGGGGGGGGGGCACGGCTGTGGGGCAGCAGTTCCAGTGTTTTTGGCTAATTTAGTAAAATTACAGACTTTATATGAAGGGTATTCTCTAATGTCTGTACTCTATATTAATGTGAACTAAATATGTTTAAGTTTTTGACTATCTTTCAGCCAAACAAACACAATCAAGTTCTCACAATATGCTCCTGCCACATTTAAATGACCGAATTGTTTTTTTACTGTTTCACCATATTAAATGTTCAAAAATAAACCTAATCTGTAACAGGTAATTTACTAAGAAATACGTGTTAATTAAGGATATGGATTTACATGATTTTGCTAATCCTCACATTTTGTTTTAGTTTACAGTTTACACAGCCTTTTGTGTTTGGAAACAAGAGTGTCGTTTCAGGCCAGTAAAAAAAGAGGCTCCTAACAGAGTTGATAGTTGATATAGCCAACTTTCCACAAGCAACACATTATTGTAAATGTTTGTGCAGTTGATTTATTTAACAATATAAAGAAAGAGAATCAGAGATTAAATGTTTTTTGTTTTTTTTAAAGCAAGCATCCAATATGCATCCTAATGTTTGCCAAAGACACACGCAGATGGCCTTGTAGAAAAAAAAATAATAATAACTAAACATCACAAAAGACCTGCACCATTCTTACAACACAGAGGTCCATTGAAGAACGGTTAGTTTTATCTGGGTCTCTACAAATCAGGTTGAAGCGGCTTTACAAGCAGACAGGCAGATACACAGGAGACTGTTATCTGTTTGAACACACACACACGCGCACACACACACACACACACGCGCGCGCACACACACACACACTCACACAAGCCCATTAACCTATCCAAACACACTCCACTATCATTTGTGCCCAGTCAGCGTCTGAGGTGTCACGTCACATGTTGCAAAGGTGTCCCAAAAAAAAGAGATGATGACAACAACACAACGCCGGATGATTACATTAAAACAGAAGTGACTCTGAATCACGAGTAAACAATCTACAGATCGTATATCGATCATCCGGTGGTCCAGTCAGGACCTGGTTGTCGTTAGAAAGTCGGTGTGTGGTTTAAATACAAACCGCTGGGATTGAGGGTTTCATCAGCGCTACGTTAAAAACGTAACAACAACAAAAAGGTGTTAATAGCGTCAACATGTTTAAGTCATCCTCTCCCGGGATCATAACAACCACATCTGCACACCGATGTACACAACGCCGCATTCAGCGTCAATCAGAGGACACAAAAAAGCATGACAGGGCTAATATTAGGTGTAGCTTCTCGGCTACGTTAGCTAGCCCAGCTACTTCTTGTGGTAGGTAGGGGGGTAAACGTTGCCCAAAATATTGCAGGTTTTTAATTCCACTCCAAATGGAAAAAGCGGAAAAAAATATAAAAAACACAATCCTACCGATAATCCATGAGGGTTTCCGTTCAACTTTCGCATTAGCAATCTAGCTCGCTAACTAGCATGTTTGGCTCAAATCACTGCCTTTAGTTATTGGGGGGGGGAAAAGGAAATCGTGGAACAACACGGGGATCCTGTGAAAACGGCCCAGTCTGCCTGCCTTGACCACCGCTGCCTTCAAACTACACGTACAAGATCGGAGGTTTATTACAGGAACGAGATACTCACTGGTTTCCAGTAGAGCAAACGGAGCCCCCGGCTGGTGCCTTGTTAATGGGTGCAGCTCGGCTCGTACAAAACAGAGCCGCAGACTGGCTTTTTAGCTGGAGGCTGTGAAAGCTGGCTGCTCCCACTCCACTTCCCAAACCTCACTACGGCCACGGAAAGGCGGTCGAATGGCTCCCCCTGCTGGTCGCGGAGGAAAGGCTGCAGACAGAACTTATTAGACCGTTTATACGGCACACCAGTTTCAAATGTGGAACTTGTATTATAATAATAATAATAATAATAATAATAATAATAATAATAATAGTAATAATAATATAATATGGGTATTTATTCATTGGTCTTACTTTTTCTAAAAACATATTTTTATTTATCTTATTTCATTATATATGTATTTGTAATTGTTGTTTTTTTCCTAACTGTGTTTCAATGCTGCTGTGACGACTAAATGTCCCCACTGTGGGATTAATGGTCTTATTTTATCTTGTCTTATCTCATAATCTAATATCTAATTATTATCCAAAAATAATAATAAACTTTATTTGTATAGCACCTTTAATACAGGAAATGCCGCTCAAAGTGCTTTACAGCAAGAAAATGACATGCAGTGTTTCCCATGAAAACAGATATAAAGAAACATTTAAAAATATAAAAAAGAAATGAGATGCAAATGCATAAAATTAAACACAAAGAGGGTTAACATATAAAATAAGCAGTATGCATTTTAAAGGCATGGTAGTTGAAGTGCAAGAGAGCTTCGAGAGTAGCTGGTTAAAGGCTAAATTAAAGAGATATGTTTTGAGTTTTCTTTTGAAAAGTATTAACTGAGCTTTATCTTCCCTGATATCTGCAGGTAGTTTGTTCACAGCTTTGTGAGCATAGCTGACAAAAGCTCAATCCCCCATGTAGCTCAGTCTGTTATGTGTGTATTCAGATTCATGAATGTGTGCAAGATTCTATAAAATACGGCAGATGAACATGTAAAAAGAACATTTTTTTTTTACACAAATGATCGATACTTGAAACACATGGCTGAATGAACTTTAAAAGATGGACCCACTAAATCTCAAGTCAGTTTCAAGCAGCTGAAATTATTAGTTATTAGAACTAACAATTTTGATAATTGATTAACCATTTTTAAGTTGAGGTTCACTGGCCTCAGCTTGTTAAATGTCATGATGCACAAAACAAACGTTTAATTATGATGGCCATTTTACAATATTTTCTAAGTTCATAATATGAAAACATCAAAACAGCTCAAATTAAATCATTGTCAAACCGACTCATTGATATCTCAACAAAAAAAAGTCAGTAACTTTGGAAAATACCATGCTGATAAAGTCAACTAAGACTGCTGAAACATTTCATTAACTTCAGTTCAACTCTGCATGTATTTTTGCACACAAAACTAAATGCCTTCAAGCAAAGAGATATGAACTAATATTAAGATATGTTAAAGTTCAAATCAACTGTTCTGAAAAACATAACATAACATAACAAAGTTTAAACTTTGTCTCTACGAACAATCTGGTGATAAGTGGTGAAGGAAGTTCATAAAGTCGCAGCACTTTATCTCTTAGTTCAGGAAATGGCCTTCACTGGTCAAAGCAACATTTATTGCTTTTAGTTTAGCTGGTCAATGTGCAGCCAGTTTCACCATATATATATATTAGTGATGTTACGAGATGTGCCGACGCTTCGAAGCGTGTGTCGCGTAATGGAGGGGGCGTTTCCTCGAAGCGCGTGTCGAGGCTTGCTTCATTTAGGGGAGGAGCCAAAAGTGATGACCTCCGAAGCCTCGCTGCCCGGCTGTACCAGGTGACTGCTTCGGGAAGTGGTTCAGATTTTGCCGGGAGGTTTGACAGTAATATAAACCCCTCAGGCTCCATTCAAAATGTGGGTTGTTGGTGGAGAGTTGCGGTCAGTTGAGAGTTTGGATAGTTTGGATAGCGTTTATTTAGTTTGGAGAGTTTAGCGAGAGAGAGATAGTTTGGAGAAGTTAGGGAGAGAGAGAGAGAGAGAGAAAGAGAGAGAGAGATAGTTTGGAGATTTAGGAGAGTGAGTAGAGAAGGATAGGTGATAAGATGGAGCCAGCTAGGAAGAGGAGGATTTCCCCTGTGGGAACACTTTGATTTGATAACTCCTAATAAGGCAAGCTAAATCTAACTCTATTTCAGACACATTAGGTTTGCTTATCAAGAACTGTATTTTTCACAGTTTCTTATTTTATTCAAAGGTGAGGTGTTTATTGTGCTCCAAGGAGTTGGGGTACAATAACAACACCTCATCCATGCTGAGGCGTTACCGTGCCTTGCATGAGAATAAGGAGGAAACTGGAGCTTCACCCAGCCAAGGTAAGTCATTACAATATTACAAATGCACCATTACAATTTTCCCCTGTTCACTTTTGTTTATTGTGCAAATAAAGACAGGTAACAGACACTGTATTTATTCTCTTTTAACCAGCCACCAGAAAACAAGAGCTGGATGAAGCCCTCGTCTCCATGATAGTGAAGGACATAGCCCTTCAGTATTGTGGATGATGTTGGATTCAGGGCATTTGTGTCCAAACTGGATCCTAATTATGTTCTCCCTACAAGGCAGGTATGTATGGGTGCATGCATGAAACAAATGAATACTTTATTGTGTCTCACAGTTCAGCACTATATATTTTTTCCTTTAGGAAGGTGGCTGCTGTTAGCCTTACTTCTGACATGTGGACATCCACAAAACCAAAAACTGTTGAGAAACTGTTATTTCTGAATAAAAATGAATAAAATGTCCCCTGTCCTGTACATCATTGTCCAAGTTACACAAGCATATCCAGTCCCTTCTTCCAAGTTCCACAAGCACTTTCACTGTCCTCTGCCTGCTTAAGCCCATGCCATTTTCCTAAAGTGACAGAAAAACATTATTACACATCTTGCCATATCATATGATACTACCATTTTGGGAAAATTTACACACAGAATACATTCAAAAAATATTTTATTATGCACATATGTGATAATTTATGTACAGAAATTATTTGGTCATACATTTTTGTAATTCATAGTCATTCCCAACAGCCATAACAGACACAAAAATTCAATGCATCACATTATGTGGTTCAGATACAGCTGCCTGTGATTATACACTTGGCCAGTAGGTGGTTTCGTGTGCACATGAAGCTTCAGAAATGAACCCTTTCTCGAACCAATTGGCTGAAGTGGTTCGATGCCTCATGAGGCTTCATCTCACCATCACTAATATATCTTAAACAACAACTCCAAGTCAATCACACTTCTGGGAAATCAACCTGTCCAGTTAGGAAGCAACACTGATTGTGAATCAATTTCACCTGCTGTTGTGCAAATGGAACAGACAACAGGTGGAAATGAGGCAATTAGCAAGACAACCCCTGTGAAGGAACGGTTCTGCAGGTGGTGACCACAGACCATTTCTCTGTCCTCATCCTTTCTGGAGGGTTTTTGTCCCTTTTGCATTTTGCCAGTGCCCTCACCACTAGAGGTAGCATGAGGTGGTGTCTACAACCCACAGAAGTTGCTCAGGTAGTGCAGCTCATCCGGGATGGCACATCAATGCACGCTGTGGCAAGAAGGTTTGCTGTGTCTGCCAGCACAGTGTCAAGAGCACAGAGGAGATACCAGGAGACAGGCCGGTACACCAGGAGACGTGGAGGGAGCCGTAGGAGGACAACAACCCAGCAGCGGGACCGCTATCTGCTCCTTTGTGCAAGGAGGAACAGGAGGAGCGCTGCCAGAGCCCTACAAAATGACCTCCAGCAGGCCACTAATGTGCATGTTTCTGCTCAAACTGTCAGAAACAGACTCCGTGAGGGTGGTACGAGGGCCCGACGTCCACAAGTGGGGCCTGTGCTTACAGCCCAACACCGTGCGTGGCAATTGGCATTTGCCAAGATTGGCAGCTTCGCCATCGGTGCCCTGTGCTCTTCACGGATGAGAGCAGGTTTACACTGAGCACATGTGACAGAGTCTGGAGACGCCGTGGAGAACGTTCTGCTGCCTGCAACATCTTCCAGCGTGACCGGTTTGGCGGTCGGTCAGCGATGGTCTGGGGAGGCATTTCTTTGGAGGGCCGCACAGCCCTCCGTGTGCTAGCCAGAGGTACCCTGACTGTCATTAGGTACTGGGATGAGATCCTCAGACCCATTGTAAGACCATATGCTGGTGCAGTGGGCCCTGGGTTCCTTCTGATGCATGACAATGCTAGGCCTCATGTGGCTGGAGTGTGTCAGCAGTTCCTGCATGAAGGCATTGATGCTATGGACCGGCCTGCCCGTTCCCCAGACCTGAATCCAATCCAGCACATCTGGGACATCGTGTCTCGTTCCATCCACCGACGCCACGTCCACCGCAGACTGTCCAGGACTTGACTGATGCTTTGATCTAGGTCTGGGAGGAGATCCCTCAGGAGAACATCCGTCGTCTCATCAGGAGCAGATGTTTATTCTACAGAAAAGAGCAGGAAGAATTATTTATAATGTGGTTGAAAGAGAGCATATATATTATGTATGTGTGTGTATACACATCTGACAGCTTTAATTTGTTTGTTTAATTTGTTAAATTATTTTATCAACTTGTCATATTTTTGTCTGTAAAATCGTAAAGAAAACAAATTAAAGCTGTCAGATGTAGTTCTGGAAGAAGTTGAATGAGTCCTGTGTTGTTGTTGGAAACACTCAAGTACAAATACCTTTAATACAGAACACCGTGTAAATAGAGTATTTGACTAAATTAATTGCATTACTTTTCTATTAAACACAAAGTCATGTAGCTCAGTTGAGTCTGTTTAATTTCAATTATGATAAAAACAAAGACATAAATAAGATCATGAGTAGATTATTAAAAACACAGAATATGTTGATGAAACAGACGTTTATTCTACAGGAAAGAGCAGGAAGAATTATTGATGATGTGGTTGAAAGAGAGCAAACCGATAGGCTGCTTTTTAAGGCGGGACTGTTGACACCAAAAAACTTAATTGAGTTATACATTTTATTAGATATGTACAGGGCAAAAAGCAGGATGTTACCAGAAAACACACTAAAACTGTTTGTCTTTAGTTCAGAGGACGAAGACTGTAGAAGGAAACGTCCTTTTAAGCGCAAGTACACACAGACTACCTACCGTAAAGCTGACGTGTACTCAGTGGCTGGTGTCAAACTCTGGACTTATAAGTGATTATTTTCCAAGAATATTCAAGTTTTTTTTTAAATTATTTGGCAGACTGACTTCAGGTCACAATTTACAGAACTTTATCATGGACATGACAGGGAATAAAATCGGAGATAAGAGCTTTTAACATCCTTGTTTGTACAACTAACTAAACAGCAACTCTTTGGCATAGTGTTATTATTTAAAGCAGTTATATATTTTTGTTTTAAAGAATTCAAATTGCCTTATGTAAACACACTGATGAGAGCCCGCCCTGGATGAAGGAAATGCTGGTCTGATCCATTCAGTTTGTAGTGGCTTGAAATATGAATCTATTCTAATCATGCTCTTAATTTATAATTTTTTTATGATGATCATTAAAAAAATTTAAAAAAAGAAAAAAATTGTCAGTAATGATAATGAGTTGTTAGTAGTATTGATAAATACCCCCTTATAATTGAATGGATAATATACAAATAAAATTCCCTGCTTAAAAAACAATACTGACTTTAGGTGAATTAGAAAATGGCCATGTTTTCATGATATGTTGTGATTTCTACGGCACACAGTGCAGCTTTTAAATACATATTAGTTATTATTCAAGTAACTGACCTGAGGCTCCCACAGCACCAAAGCCCTCCAGAAATCTAAACTCTTCTAACTTTCTATCTATCCATGTTTATCCAGTTTATTAGGTACATCTCAATGAACTAATTCAGTTTAGTAAAAAGTGGACAATCCGATATCAGTCGTGGACTTTCCGGGTGAAAATATTAAACAGGCGTCAGAGAGATCCAACCTTTAGATCCATCCTGAAGAATCTATTTGGGTTGAGTCTGTTGCGTCTTTCCCTTTAACTCCGGGGGGAGGAATAATTTTAGGGGGTGTGTCCAGTCTCTGGACGTCGAGAGAGGGTAAGCAGCAGTGGGACATACATTTTCCTCCTTTTATTTCCAGTTCCACCTTAATGACCTACTGACAACAGGACTGCAGCTACCTTTTTCTAGTCATGTTCAAACTGTTGGGTTTTGCATGAAAGCAGAGTCTGATGGTTCAGCTCGAGTCCATGGCCTGTCTAAAAATAGCTCCTAGTCAGCTCCTATGAATAACAGCAGACCTGGCAGTGAGGGGTGTCGAATGCTAATCTTCATCCCAGCTGAGGACGTGTTTGTGTTTTACGCAAACGGCGACCAGCAGTGTCATCACCCGTTGGTTTGTGAACGTTATGAATCCTCCAGTTCAGATTCTGTCCGTCGCCATCTTGCTAGTTCGGAGCGGTTTGGAGCAGGAAGTGACCATATTTGGACGAGCTGCGGGAGGAGCCAGCGGTGGATCTGACCGATCTGATTGGAAACCTGACGATACTACGTCCCGCCCACCGATAGCTGTAACCTGACTGCACCACAGGCCTGTCAATCAAACAGACACGCCCCCAAAACACATCTTTTTGAAGCTTATTTTTAAATTAGTGACGGATTGTTTTCAGATGGACCTCCAGAAAACTAATAAGAAGGAGTGACTTTAGCTAGCAACACCAAGATAACTGATGGACACATTTTATTGAGAGAGGTTGAATGGGAGTCTATGGAGCCGGAGGGTTTTTGGAGCCGACCCCTGGTGGCACTCGGTGGTATTGCAGCTTAAGGCTCTTCAGCATCGGCCTCATTTATTAGAGGCGGAAGCTACGAACACTTTTACATAGTCTGTGGTTTAGCCTGAGCTGGTTGTTTTGTTACAGTTTCTAAGGATGTTGCTGTGATTCAGGAGCTTTTCCACTATTCACAGTGTTGTTCGGTTTGTTCCCGACATGTCGAAGTGTCTTTGGGAAAGAGTGCTGAAGCCTAAACTGCTTCTGATGGTAGCGGCTTTCATGCTCTGCTCGTTGCCACTTGGTTTGCATTTGTTAATGGTTGCTTTGGATAGAAGCGCTGGATGTATAAATGCGGATGTTTACCACTCCAGACCCATCTCGGACACTTTAAATGGATCTTTTCTGCCCTGTTGGAGCCCTTGAACAGTATTTACTGACCTGCATGTCACCTTGTCTCTTCTCTGTCTTACAGCCTCACGCAGCCATGTCCTCTCCAGAAATCGCCTCTCTCTCCTGGGGTCACATGAAGGTGAAGGGATGCTCCACCACCTACAAGGACTGCAAGGTGTGGCCTGGAGGCAGCCGGGCCTGGGACTGGAGAGAGACGGGGACAGACGTAAGTTCATCAAATTACGAACAAAGACGTGCTTCAGAAGCAGCTGCATCTATCGGTGTTGTATGTGATATCAGGCTGTTTGGTTAAAATGTACTTGACAGTTGTTGACACATTGGGCCTCATTCACTAATATGTGCGTAGAAATGTTCTTACTTTGCGCACAAAGGAAGTGCGCACGCAAAATGGCCGATGGATTCATGACACATGCGGCCAATTTTGTTCTCAGCACCTTTGCGTGTGTTAGTGAATCAGAATCCTTGTAAATTGACAGGCGCTCTGCAATTAGCATACTGCCGCGCTCCTATTTCTCCATATAAGGGCACCCGTTTGTCTGGAGCTTCATGAAGAAAGCGGTGAAGTGATGCGAGAGTGAAGAGACTCTGATGGAGATGGAAGCAAAATTTAAAAAGAAAAGATTCACAACAGTGGAAATTGAAACGATAGTGTCTGAGGCTGCTGTGCCCCCTGAGGGCCACACTGTGGCACAGGTTAAAAAAAAAAGTTAGATATTAAAGTTGACGGAAAGAAACGCATCACAGACCAAAAGAAGGGGAACAGGTGGAGGATAAGGAGCAGCTGATCTGATGGACAGGACGAGACACTGGCAGCAATTATTGGACGAATGTCCAACATAAGAGGAATATGTCCTAGAAATTAAGGTAAACGTGATGACATCCAGCGACGATGCGGTTTTAAATATGCCAAAAGGTCAATCATCATTCGTTCGTACGCGTGGTCGCACGTCATCCTAAAAGCCTCATTATGTTTCTTTTCCCACCGCAGCATCGCCCCGGAGTACAACCTGCTGATCTGGAGGAGGTGCTGAAGAAGGGAGTCGACCTGCTGGTCATCGGCAGGGGCATGAGTGAAGCTCTGCAGGTGAAGCACACCTACAAAAACTGCACTTTATTCACTTCAAAAAGAAATATCAGTTATTCATTTGTAAACTTAACATTTACATTTAAGCCGGTTTGGGCATCATTTACATTTACATTACACATTTGATCGGTATTATATCATGGAGCAGTTTGTGTATCAGAGGAGTATTAAACCAGTGACTTTAACACGGTAAGACCTGAATTTGGAAGTATTTTTTGTGTCATACGAGTCAAATTAAATCCAGTCCCCCAAAAATGGAGGGAAAATAAGCTCAATTAATGTCTGTAATTAATGTCTGGAACAACTCTTATCTCATAATGCGGGAACCGCTGCTTTCCAACATGGCTACTGGAGTCGGTGCCAGTGCAGTTTGTGTGGTTTAATGTTTTTTGGGATGCTCTCAGAGGCAGAGTGTATACAGGGTGAAGGTCAGGGGACGTAACATTATTATTTTAGCACAATTACACCGGGTTCGATTCGAACAGGAGCGACTTTGATGTGTCGGACTCTGAAACGCTCGCCGTGTCCTCGTCTGTGCCGTCGTCTCTTCTCTCAGGTTCCTTCCTCCACTCTGGACTTCGTGAAGCAGAATGGCGTCGACGTCAGAGTCCTCCAGACGGAGAAGGCCGTCGCCGAATACAACAAGCTGGCCGGCCAGGGCGCCAAGGTGGGCGGAGTCTTCCACTCCACCTGTTGATGATGTCACCCTGGCCTTTGCTTTACCAGCTGAGATGACGTACAGGAGACGGGAGGAGGGGAGAGGATGTCATGTGTACACACACAGCTGGCGAGTGCTTCTCGCTCTGAGCTTTTATTTCCAGCGTCGCTTCAAAACCATAGATTTTAGGTCAGATTAAAGTATCTTGATGTCGGTCGTCTCTACAAGTTCAGTTAGGTCCAGATGTTGCTCGCTGTGCTCCAGAAGAGAACTGGACACTTGACAGCGTTAACAGAAATCTGCTCAAGGCTACAAATAAGTGATTTGGTGTGAGTTCTCTGCAGGAACCTTTGCAGGAACTCGGTTCCACCATCTGTTTCCAGCAGATTCGAAGGCCTCGTTCAGATCGCCAACTTAAATCTGATGTTTGTCACGTTCACAATGAATCAAAATTTTGAAGTCTGAAAACCCCCCATAAATCATGTGCAATGCGATTTTTGCAATCCGGATCCGAACCATATTTGGAGGTTGTTTAAAATGTGATTTTCAATCAGATTTTTCTGCAAAAGCGTCTTCAGTCCAAATGTTCTGCAGGCTCAGGTCAGATTTCTTGCGTCACACAGTGATGACATCATTTTCAGAGAGACAGAGTGATGAGAGTCTATGCTACCGCTAGCAGAGCGCTATCAGAAGGTGGAGGTTTTTTCTCTGTAGAGGACAACGATATCCACCAGTCCACAGACAGGAGCAGGAACACACTGTCCGCAGACACTTCGATGCCAGCAGCTTCGTGCACGTACATCGTTACCATAGCAACCCATGTAGATAGGTTGGTTATGGCTGGTGACACCAAATCCAATCTGTTCACTTGTAAATAACAGTGCTGACAGTCTGTCCTAAAGATCTGAGATAGTTTTACTTCCAAATACTGAAGTACGAGAGTCGTTAAGCGCGTTTGAACTGGAGGAACTTGTTCTCAGTTCTAATAACTGTCAGAAGAAGTTCAGACTTTTTTGTGTCCACATCGTTTCAAGTTGTTCTTTTTTTTTAGCTCCTACTTCAGTGTCGGTACTCTCCCAGCAAAAAATTAACCTGAAGTGATGTAAATGTACTGATTGAACACAAGTCGGTGCAGCACCAGCAAACACTGCTTGTTCGCTTCACAAAATAAAAGTAAAATAATGAATCTCCATCACATGAGTTTGTCTTCATAACAAAGAGTGTTAGACTACAAAAAGGAAAAACAATCTTGTGCTTCCTGCTATTTAAATGATCATGCATGCAATGTGCTCGCAAACATTTTGAAAGGTTGGAAGAGAAAGCAGCGGTTTGACTTTTTCTGTAAAGGTCTGATTTATTGTGGATGTAACTGGAAATGTGTGAAATTCCAGTTGATGAAGTTAACGCGGCTGACAATGAGCGAACGTCCTCTTTCAGTCCTGACCCAGAAAAAACAAACAAACAAAAAAAAGTTGAAGCCTGGTGTCTCTGGTTTTTGAGGTGTCGTCAGCATCTGGCCGGTTTGCTGAATGGAATTGTCCCCTCAACAGCGGCCTCTGGTGGCAGGAGGCCGCCGATGCTGTCGCTCCATCCCAGCCTGGAGGCCCGAGCAGAGGCAAGCTGGAGGCAAGCTACAATCTGAGATGAAAGAAAGAGGGAGGAGGGAGTAAGGGTGGATGGGGGGACAAACAGGCAGTGAAGAAAAAGAAATGTAGAAAAATAATCTGCGGGCAACTAACTCGAACATTAACAAGGTGACTTAAACATATTTTTCCACTTTAGAAACACAGCAAAGGTGCGGCTGTTTATAAATCAGACAGATGCTGAAAAGCTGATTCGTGGGTTCTTTTCTACTGTAACGCACTTTTTACTGGCATTCCAAAGGAAAGAGACACTTCAGCTCCTCCAAAAACTCTGCAGCTCGAGTGCTAACCAGAACCAAGAGGAGAGAACACATCAGTCCAGTTCTTTAATGGAATTTCTCTGGCAAATCAAATTTCTAATTAGCAGCAAACCTGAATTCTGCCCGCACAGGACCACAGAACTAAACCTGCTGTTAACTGGGCATCAAACCTTTTACAGTGTTCTGGGGGGGTCTATGTCTAGCGCCACCACCAGGCCGGACGTGAACCTCAGCGAGTTGTCCGACTCCCCCGTTGGCTCAATGATGGTGGCTGTCATCCGATGGATCTGTTGACCAGGCAGGGAAATGGAAAAAAGTCCCGGTTTATCTGACTGTGTCACTGAATTGAGAGACATGTCCTCATTTTCTAGAAGTCCTGCTCATGCCATGAAATGTAGGAAACTGCAGACCGAACAGGAAGTTTGTCTTTGGCTCAGCTCTCATCCAGCCTTCCTCCCTTCTGTTCAATCTACCTGTTCAGGCAGGCCGCTCTGTCTGAGCGTCGTCTGGAGGATGTTCACCAGCTCCGCCGCTTTACAGGACGACAGCATCGGCTGCGAAGGTTTGTTCTGGAGGTTGGGCAGAAACAGCTTGACAAGAAAGGACGTTGAGAGAACGATAAAGATTCACAGAACCACGATGCCCCGCCCACCTATAATGGAAACCTAACTGCACTCCAGGCATGTCAATCAACGCAGACACTAATATCTAATAAACGAGTTATTTTCAGAAGGACCACCAGAACACAGAGCCCCTAGTGGCCGTCACTGGTGTGACACTTTAAGGCAACTAATTCCATTTTTATTTACAATCCATGAACAATAATTAAACTTCCAGAAAACAAAAACGAGGCTCAAACTCACTTCTTTAAATCAAGGCCTTTTCCTGAATTAAATTTGTGAATATTTGAGTAATTTCTTATAATGCCACACTCTCATATTATAAAGCATTTTGTTCCTTTATATGCACGTAAACCCGCCTTATCGGGACTGACCAGACACGCTGTGGTTATTAGATATGTATGTGTGTGTGTGCGTGTGTACGGACCCTTGTCTGGTGCAGGCAGTGAGGATGAGCTGCAGAGCTTTGGCCTGCAGGCAGACGTGATGTATTGTGGCCACCTGTCTGCTCTCCAAACCACTGTATAGGAACTCCAGCTGATAAGTTTCCTCAAAGATCTACAAACACATCAAAAACAGATGAGTCACTTTACACAATCTCACAGGGGTGTGTGTGTGTGTGTGTGTGTGTGTGTGTTGATCTGCTGAGCTGCAGACTTGCTGGACTTACGGGGTTTGGACAGACAGAGCTTCTTGGCCAGAGCCTCTTCGTGGGGAATCTGTGAGACGAAAGACATGAAAGCTTGTTGCGACAAAAAAACAGGAGGCACCTTAGTTGCTTTTGTTGTCAGACAAAAATCCACAAACTGCCTTCTGTATCATGGTAGGTAGGTAGGTATTTACTTTATTAATCCCCGAGGGGACATTTTTTTCGCTACAGCAGCATACAGAAGCAATAAGATAATAATAGAAATAATAGAATAAAATAATAGAATAGAATAGAATAGAATAATAGAAAAGCAATAAAATAAAATAGCAGTAAATAGCAGTAAAAAAAAATATAAATATAAAATGCACAGTATATACAGTGCATTATATATCTATATATATTATATACAAACAAACCAAGAAACACAGTCAACAGTGTTATTGTACTGTGATGGATTTTGCCAGAGGTGAGTTATTGTACAGTCTTATTGCAGTGGGCAGGAATGATCTCCTGTATCTGTCCTTGTGACAGCAGAGCTGGAGGAATCTTTTAGAGACAGTGCTCCGCTGTCCCTGCAGCAGGTGGTGGAGAGGGTGGACAGGATTATCCAATATGGACAATAGTTTGTTCAGCGTCCTCCTCTCCACCACCTTTTCCAGGCTGTCCAGTTTGTGGCCGATGATGGAGCCAGCCTTCTTAACCAGTTTGTTAAGTCTGTCGGTGTCACCGGCTCCAATGCTGCTCCTCCAGCAGACCCCAGCGAAGTACAATGCACTGGCCACAACAGACTGGTAGAACATCTCCAACATCTCGCTGCACACATTGAAGGATCGAAGTTTCCTCAAGAAAAAGAGTCGACTCATCACCTTCTTGTAGACAGCATTGATGTTGGTCTTCCAGTTCAGTCTGTTGTCGATGGACACACCCAGGTACTTGTACTCCTCAACCATGTCCACCTCCTCTCCCAGAACTCTCAGCAGTTGTGGAGGCGTCGCCTTCCTCCTGAAGTCAACCACCATCTCTCTGGTCTTGGCCACATTCAGGAGCAGATGATTTCTACCAGCCCACTCCACAAAGTCCTCCACTACTGCCCTGTACTCATCCTCCCGTCCATCCCTTATACATCCTACCACTGCAGAGTCACCAGAGAACTTCTGCAGATGGCAGGACTCTGAGTTGTACTGGAAGTCAGTTGTGTATAAGGTGAACAGAAAGGGAGACAGAACAGTTCCCTGAGGAGCTCCAGTACCACTGACCACTGTATCAGACAGCACACTGCCCAGACGGACAAACTGTGGTCTGCCTGTCAGGTAGTCAGTGATCCAGGAGACGGTGGGCGCGTCCACCCCCACCACCCACAGCTTCTCACTCAGCAGCAGTGGTTGGATGGTGTTGAATGCACTGGAGAAATCAAAGAAAGTGATTCTCACAGATTCACCGGTTCCATCCAGGTGAGACTGAGCTCGTTGCAGCAGGTAGATGACGGCGTCGTCCACTCCCACACGAGGCTGGTACACAAATTGCAGAGGGTCCAGAGAAGATTTCACCAGCGGCCTGAGGTGGGCCAAGACCAGCCTCTCCAGCACCTTCATCACATGAGATGTGAGGGCAACCGGTCGGTAGTCGTTGAGGCCAGATGGAGTCGTCTTCTTGGGGACAGGAACCAGGCAGGACGTCTTCCACAGCACCGGGACCTCCTCCTGCTTCAGGCTCAGGTTGAAGAGGTGTTGTAGGACCTCAGCCAGCTGGACGGCGCAGGTCTTCAGGACCACGGGGCTGATGCCATCAGGTCCTGCAGCCTTGCGCTGGTGGATTCTCTCCAGCTGTCTCCTAACCTGGCCAGTCATCACAGAGAGGGGGGTGAGGGGTGTGTGTGTGTGTGTGTGGGGGGGGGGGGGGGGGTCGATGGAGGAAGAGCCCTTTGAGATTGAGGGCTCTATGCAGTTCACCAGGGGGCGCAGAGGGGGGAGGGGGGGCAGCAGAGGTGTTTGGGAGGTGTGAGGTGTGGAGGAGACAGATGAGGGTGGTGAACTAAACCTGTTGAAGAAACAGTTTAGTTCATTTGACCTCTCCAGGGAGCCCCCTGGTTGTCTCTCTCTCTCCCCTTGAACCCAGTAATCTCTTTCATACCGGTCCACACCTCCCTCACGTTGTTCTGCTGGAGTTTGGCCTCCAGCTTCCTTGCACTCCCTGAGCTTCTCCTTCAGGTGGCGCTGCACTCTCCTGAGCTCCTCCCTGTCCCCAGACCTGAAGGCTGCTTTCTTCTTATTAAGAAGAACTTTCAGGTCACTGGTGATCCACGGCTTATTGTTGGGGAAGCATTTTACAGTCCGGGATGGTACGGTGGTGTGTTCACAGAATTTGATGTATTCTGTGATACAGTCCGTCATGCTATTGATGTCCTCCCCATGTGGTCCAAACAGCACATTCCAGTCCGTGGACTCAAAGCAGTCCTGCAGGGCTTTTTTAGCCTCCTGTGTCCACCTCCTCACAGTCCTGGTGGTCACAGGCTGCCTCTGCACCAGGGGAACATACTTGGGAGTCAGCAGGACCAGGTTGTGGTCTGATCTACCAAGGGGGGGAAGGGCAGTAGTACTGAATGCATCCATGGCATTAGCATACAGTAGGTCCAGAGTTTTATTGTTCCGGGTGGGGCAGTTCACATACTGGTGAAAAGTTGGCAGTACTTTATCCAGACTGGTTAAAGTCTCCAGTAACTGCCAAAAATGCACCGGGATACTGAGTCTGAAGTTTGGACACAGTGGAGTGGATGGTGTCCACTGCTGCCTCTGCATCAGCTGATGGAGGAACGTACACAGCAATAACAATGGCGGACGTGAACTCCCTCGGCAAATAATACGGGCGCATCCCCACGGCTAGCAGTTCAATGTCCGGGCTACAGAAACGTTCCTTCACACACACGTGGTCGGGATTACACCACCTCTCGTTCACATAGACTGCAATCCCTCCACCTTTCTTCTTGCCGCTCCGAACAACGTCTCTGTCCCCCCGAACAGTCCTGAAGCCGGGTACGGCCGCGCTGTGGTCCGGGAAATGTGAGTGCAGCCATGTCTCGGTGAAACACACGATGCTGCACTCCTGGTATTCCCGCTGGGTCTTTACCAGCGCGCCGAGCTCATCCGTCTTATTGGCCAACGACCTCACTTTCCCCATTAAGATCGCCGGTACCGCTGGTTTGTATTTCCTCCTTTCCGCCTTTAGTTTAGCTCCAGCTCTGCAACCCTGCCGTCTTCTCCGAAGTTCAACAGGGATCTCAGGCCTCGCTCCTGGCAGCAGCAGTAGAGGTCTACTCAGCGCGATCAGCTGATCATGCGAGTAAATAATAACAGTGCCCCCATCCAGAAACGTGGAAAAATTACGGTCCATTACGGACCGTTAACTTAACACACGAGAGAAAGAAAAAAAACAAACAACTCCGAAGAGGAGAAAGGCTTAAAAAATACTAATAATACTAATAACAAGGGGAGGGGAGCTGCTGCAACAGGCTGCCGCTAGCGCGGCGCCATCTTGAGATCATGCCATCATGAACATTTTACAAACATGGAGGTGATTATCTACTTCTATTTTTTTGCCTGTTAGTCTGACCTTTGCTGTGCTTGTAGAACTAGCAGCTTCAGAGATCTGGCCTGATTCTACATCTGATCTCAGTGTAGGTGAGGACAGGGCAACTCTGTCATCGCTAATATATTGAATCGTGATATGAGACGAGATGATGTCTTATATTTTGGATATCTACCATCGTGGTATGCAGGGTTCCCACGCATTCTAAACATTTCCATTATAGCTGACCCCATATCAATGACCATGATTTAAGTAGTTTTGAAGTAGTGAGGCTGCACATACCCGGCCGAGCACCTCTGACTAGTCAGTACATTGTGGGAAAGTTATGATCAGTTTAGTTTAGACGCCAGTTGAGTGACAAGCGCTGCAGCCAATCACAGCAGCGCAACATTTAGAGAATACACAAGCCCAGCAACAGCTTCAGGAATAATACATTTTTAATACAAGGAACAGATTTCACAGTGCATACTCTTTTACAGGCCTGGAAAACAGTTTTTCTAATTTCATAACTTTTCCAGGAATGTCATGGCAGTGGGAACCCTGAATATGGCATAATTCTAGTTTTTCCTGTTTTTAAAGCTGCATCACAGTAAAGTGATGTAATTTTCAGAACCCAGCAGACTGTTGTTTTATACAAATGACTTCACCTACTTCATCATTATATCCACATTACTGAAGAATTTTTAACATCCTTGTGTAATTATTTTGTGAAAGCACCAACAGGTATCCCTCCAGTATCATCACCATATTGAGAAATATGTGGTCAAATATATTGTTATTTTTGATTTTGTCCATATCGCTCACCCTTAATGGAGGTATTAAAATGGTGTTACCTTGATGGAGAACACATTTATTAATCTGTACATTTCACTGGGTGATGAGCGTGCTGAGAAAACATGGTGTAATAATGACACAAACCATCTCGTAACTAGTCATGAGTTCAAATCTCACAACCATCACCTCCTTTAAGTTACATCTCATTAACAGAAGGATTCAAAACTCACTGTATCATGATCTACTGCCCTAAAAATATATATATATAAATATACATAATACTTTCAAATATTTTTGTGTTTGTTTTTTGACAAGTCTTGTGACCAGAATCTTGTAACCATATAGTAGAAAACATGCAGGAGTTTGTTTTATTCTGTATTTAACTTCATAGTTTATTTCCCCTGAAGCAGCTTTAAGTCTGAGTTTGAAAGATGGAAATCATTTTTAAAGCAAGCTACTTCAGCATTACAACATGAATCAGCGGACAGTGTAAAATAAATTTGTGCTCATATTGTAAGACATCTTTAAACGCCTGGGATCTAACAGGATGAACGACTTGAAAACTGGAACAGTGAAAAACACACAGGAAGTTTGGCCTGAAGTCAAAAATCAACACAGGAACAGATACGGTGACGAAGAGTCAGTTCATTTCCTGGAGCTCGACAGCAGCTGCGGAGGTCTTGGCCCTTTTTCGGTCTAACTTCCAGGTGAAGAGTCCCACCGTGATCACCATGACCGGCAGAGCCACGCAGAGCACAACGCGGCTGACGGGCAGCTTGACCGGACATTCCACGGGGACAACGGGATTCAGATTCAGGGCAGTGGGACTGTTTTGGAACAAAAAGCTGGATTTGAAGTCCATGAATGCAACACGGCTGTTTTCTGCAGTGTCCACCTGACACCTCCACTTCCTGTTGTTGTCTTCCTTCTGGAGTTTTGTGATCAGAGTGATGTTGCAGTGAGTGTCTTTAATGAGGTTGTACCTGCACAGAGGGGAGATCATCAGAGAAGCATATGAAACCAACAGAACCGTTTTTTACAAACAAGTGTTGTGTGAGAAGCTGTTAAATTTTCCTCCTCTGTGCTCCTCTATGATTTTATCACTATATTAACACAACCTGTGGTTTACTTTAACTCTATTCTCAAATACTAGCATGTGAATCAAATGTGGATTAATCCGCTGCACAAAATAGTCCCCGACTATTTTAGGAAATTATTAAACCTTTATTTAAAAAAAAATTAAAAAAATGTTTTTACATTTGTAGGCAATTTTCAAAGATGTCTTCAATAGAAACGAGGATTTGGGAAAAATAAATTGGAAACGGTTGAAAGTCTGACAAACAGGTGCCCGCTTTGGTATTTTGATGATTTGTTGGCACAAAGAAAAACAAGGAATAATATCAGCTTTGTCCCAGAAAAAAAATTAAAAAAAAATCTGTCAATTTAATACAGGTTTGTGCTTAGGGACAGTGTCAGCATACTTTGTGGAATATCAAAGAGCGATATTATGATGTCAAAACAGATATGCTGGACACCTATCTGGCAATGGTCTGTGCGCCAACATTACTGCCTATCATTGTTGTTATTATTATAATAATTATTGTCATTATTATTATTATTATTATTATTATTATTACAACCTGGTGCCATTGCGCAGCTCTGTCCCGTCCTCAGCCAGCCAGCGCAGGTTGAACGTGCTGGTGTACGACGTGCAGGTCCCGGCATCAAAGTAAGTACTCAGGTTGCAGCTGAGGATGAGGATTCCTCCGGGCTGCAGTTCGCTGACGGTGGAAGGCGACGTGATGGTGAGGATGGAGAGATAAACGTTAGTGAGGGGCATCTTCCCCGTCATGCAGACGTAGGAACCGGCGTCGCTGACCCTGAGGTCCGGGATGTTGAGGGAGCAGTTGGACGTGACGGACACGCGGTCGTAATTGTCCGAATTGACCATCACCTGCCCCCTGCTGACCTCCTGTCGGTACTTGACCCGGCCCACTTGGAAGACGGTCCAGTCAACGGAGGAGCAGTCTGAGGAGAGCTGCGCGGTGCAGGGCAAGAGGGCGTCACCTCCGAGTCTGCCGTACACAAACTCTGAATCCTTATCGCACATCACACCTGGAAATGTAGCCAGAGCTCAACCATTACCAAAATCTGCAGTTTTTGCAGTTTTAATCTTCTACTTTAAATAAATCCCCAGTTTTTTTTTTTTAAGATGATAAATCACCTGTATTTTAACCATCAGTGACGTCAGCCGTTGGTTTGTGAACGTTATGAAGCCTCCAGTTCAAGTTCAAATTCTGTCCGTCACCATCTTGCTAGTTCGGAACGGGTTGGAGCAGGAAGTGCCCATGAGCTGTGGGCGGAGCCAGCGGTGGATCTGACTGATCTGATTGGAAACCTGACGATACTACGGCCTGTGATAGCTGCAATTTGACTGCACCACAGGCCTGTCAATCAAACACAACCTTTTGATGCCTATTTTCTAATGAATGAGGGATTATTTTCAGATGGACCTCCAGAAAACTAATAAGAAGGAGTGACTTTAGCTAACAACACCGAGATAACTGCTGGACACATTTTATTCACTTTGTATTTGATGAGAGAAGTTGAATGGGAGTCTATGGAGCCGAAGTCTTTTTTGGGGCCAACCTCTAGTGGCACTCAGTGGTACTGCAGCTTAAGACACTTCCATGTCGGCCTAATTTTTCAGAGCCGGAAGCGTCATCCACTTTTATAAACAGTGTATGATTTTAACGAAAACTTCCAAATACTCATATGAAGAACCTAAAAGTAGATAACCAGTGAAATCTGTGATATCTCATATTTTGTGACTGCAGTCATTTTTTAACTGGTAACCCTTAAAACTAATTATTAAAAAGGGATTCTCTCTTCTCAGGCGGTTTGTATAATTTTCAGAGGCCTGAAGAGTGAGCAGTTGTGGTTTGTGGTGGAGAAAAACCAGAACAAGAACACCAGATGTAAAACTCCTCTTGTGGATCACTTTCAGTTTTGCTTGTGTGTTTGTACTCTGCAGAATTTTGTTTGTATTTGTATAGTTATTATCTTGTTCAACTACAAAATCATCCTGAAGCTCCTGATCATAGTGATGTATTCAGTGGCAGGTTGTATGTTTTATAGTAAATATGACAAACCAAATATGTAGAGCTCTGTAAGCGGCGCGGCGCTTCACTGAGAGCAAGAATTTAAAGGTGGAACAGACAAACCACACCCAACATGTAGCTTAACTAAGCGTTACCCACATTTAGCGGTTTCCATGTTATCCTGCTCCATAAGGCTTAAAATATTGCACTTTATCCTCTCCTATCAATTTCAGATATATGGTTGTACTTTTCAGATTAAGATTTCACATTTTTTCTTTTTTACTCACAACCCTCTGGAAAAGAAATTGCCTGTGCTGCCTCTCATGAGTTGTTAACGGGAAAAACAAAATCGAAAATAAAATCAGATGTGTGTGGTCGAGCTTCTTTAATCTGTCATTAAACGTCTTACGATCGCTCAGATTTAATCTGGCACTTTGTTTGGTCGCAGTTCCGAAATCATAATTTAGCCTCTTCCTTATCATCTTCACTATCAGGATTTAAATGTGCATATAAATAAACTGAATTGATTTCCGTGACCCCTCAATTGGGAACCACATTAAACCACCTGTAACACCTCGACCAGCTACTGTAAAGTGGTGCACACATGGAGGCGTTACTATCAGTCTAATAATGTCATATACAGTAAAATATGTCATTTACAGGTGACATTTTTCAAGAAAAAATAATTTTACTTTCAATATTTTAAGCACTTAAATACAATTTTGAATGTAAGACTTTGGTAAATTACCTTTTTTTAGGGATTTTCACAAGGCTAAATGAGCTGAACATTTATTTTATAGCTGTGTTTCTACATCAGACATCTATCAGCCACTTTAGAAAAAAAACCAATTCAAGATATCTACATTTATGGGCTGCGAAGACCAACAGAAGCAAATTGTAAGAGTGTTTGGCCGCAATCCAGAACTAAAACAGGGACAAAATAAAAAGGAACTAAACCACCCATGAATGAAACAGAATGAAGCGTACCTGTGAGCAGCAGACAGGTGAGCACCAGGACTCTCATCGGTGTCTTCACGGCCGTCATGTTTGTGATTTCACCACGATAGCAGCTCTGTTCGTCTCTCCCTGCTCTTTCTAGAACACTGTCTTCATTTCCTGTGTGAACTGGAGAGGACGCTCACATCAGCGCTCAGCCTTGCTGCCAATGAAGGAATCATTCAACAGAATGTAAAATATTCAAGCATTAATAAGACGTTGAAAAAACTGACGGCTGGACGAACATCCCAAAACATAAATGGTTCAATTAGGTTAGGTTAATGCTGCCGAGGAAGCATAGAAACAGGGCTGAAAACAAAATAATACAATTAATTTACAATTAAATTAGATTTTATTCAGTTTAAAAATTGCCCTTTTTAGGTTGTAAAATGTTGAGACTGAGATTATTTTTATAATATAACAAACATCAACTAAAAAGGTGCAACATTTCTAATTCCCTTTTCAGAAAAAAAATTGTTTTCCATGTGCAAAATCACATGGGATCACTCGTGACCACATGACCGCATTGTGCGCAGGGAAATGTGAAAACATGTTGAAATCATATGTGAAAAATGTGAAACACATTGTTACATGTAAAACCCACTGGATTACATATGAAAACATGTATATTCCCATGTGAAACTCAATGGGATACCGTTGTGTTGTCTATGTAACACTCATTGGGATTACATATAAAACCCATGTGATTATATGCTAGTGAACCCAAATGCAGGGAGGAGGCAGGGAAGCAGTTAAAGGGTGTACATTACAAGACAAACCTGTCTTCAGCAACAAATTTAGAGATCAGGTGGAAGTTGGCATCTTTTGGAGGGCTGAAGTGTTGAAAGGACCCTTCATGATTCATTTTGAGAAGTTCCTCAGCTTGAATGTTGTAGATGAGAGCGAACCCTAACCCTAACCCTAAGCAGGAAGAAGAGCTGAGCGGCTGCAGCCATTCTGCTCTGAGGTTTCCTCCTGAGTGGAACAGCGACTCTGCTCACCTCGCTCCGAGTGCTGGATGTCAACCCTCAGCAGCGACTTCTCATCTATGGTCGGAGGAAGAACACAACTTCTTTATCACATCGTCATGTGACACGTTGAAGCATCCATCCATTATCTACAGCTGTCAAGTCAAGGGCTGACCTTGGGCGAACGTGGGTTACATACTGGACCAAGGGCCTAAATACCCAGACATCTATTCATGTCCAATTTGAAATTACCATTAAAACAGCACGCATGTCTTTGGACTGTGGTAGAAAACCCACACAAGTGCAGGAAGAACACACAAACTCCACACAGGAAAGCCTCAGGCGACCAGCATCTTCAAATCTAGAACTTTCTTGCTGTGAGGTGACAGTACTGACCGCTGCATCATCGTGGTGACCTCAAGGTGGGAGGTGTTATCTCAAGTTTACTGCACAGGTAGGGATTCATCTGAAAGGATAGAGCCAAGTTTGCAGATAGACCACCAGAAAATTAATAAGGAGGTACTTTAGCTAACAACACAGAAATAACTCTTAAAGAAATTTGATTGACTGAGAATTTTATGAGAAGTTGAATGGGAGGTTTTTTTGGAGCCGACTTCTTGTGGCACTTGGTAGTATTGCAGTTTAAGGCACTTCCGCATCAGGCAACTTTTTTTTCGAGCCAAAGCGACGTCCACTTTTATACACACATAACGCACATATGTCTAGCAGGCTGTGTGGCTGCTTTAAACACAACACCACCAGGCTTTCCATGACCGCCATGCACACGCCACGCAGGCTGTGTGTCCCCGGCCGTAATCTTGCTTTGATTTGTTTAGTTACCTTTATACTTTTGCTGTATGACAGATATAACTGTTCATGCTCTATTGTTGCCTGTATGAAGATATTTTGTTTGCGTTTTGGTGAAGTTTTTTTTTTTTTTTTTTTTTTAATCTGTCTGCTTATGTTATGAGCCCACTGGAGATGCTGGGACAAATGGCATTTTTTTTTTTTTTTTATAATAAACAAAGACAAAACCATCCTTCCTGTGGTCTTTTTTTTTTCAGTTACTTTTCTTACGTGTTCCACAGTGTGAAATGCAACCGTGTGCAACTTTTCTCCCTCGGGGGGGTTTTACCAGGAAGTGTGACACATTGATCGCACCTCTGTTTTCTATGAGCGAAGGAAGGAAACTTGCTTCAGCTGGATTTTTTAGTGGAGAACCAAGATGATCTTTACTAATTTGTCTGTTTCAGCTGACAGTTCTACTGAAATTAAAACCGAACTCGCAGGGTTCCCACTTTTAAGTCAAATTCACAGATTTTCTTCTTTTACTGACTAAAAAGCTGAAATTTTAATGAACAGAATAACAAGCTGCTGTTAAGATGAGCAGACAGTACAAAACACTCTACTGCTGAAACCTGTTGCACAATCACGAACACCCCCCCCCCCCCCCACACACACACACACCTTGTAGACACACTGAGCCCGATGCAAAAGAGAAGCGTGAAGAAGACAGCATGCTTCTTAATGCTGGCGTGGCTGTGAAGGGCTCCCTCCACCATGTTTGATAGATTTGTAGAAGTTTTACATTTAGATTTTCTGTCATCTATTTTTTTTTTTTTTTTTTTTAAATCGCCACCACCATGTTTCACTGTTGGGATTGTATTGGGCAGGTGATGAGCAGTGCCTGGTTTTCTCCACACATACCCCTTAGAATTAACGCCAAAAAGTTCAATCTTGGTCTCATCAGACCAGAGAATCTTATTTCTCATAGTCTGGGAGTCCTTCATGTGTTTTTTGGCAAACTCTATGCGGGCTTCCATATGTCTTGCACTGAGGAGAGGCTTCCGTCGGGCCACTCTGCCATAAAGCCCCGACTGGTGGAGGGCTGCAGTGATAGTTGACTTTGTGGAACTTTCTCCCATCTCCCTACTGCATCTCTGGAGCTCAGCCACAGTGATCTTTGGGTTCTTCTTTACCTCTCTCACCAAGGCTCTTCTCCCACGATTGCTCAGTTTGGCTGGACGGCCAGGTCTAGGAAGAGTTCTGGTCGTCCCAAACTTCTTCCATTTAAGGATTATGGAGGCCACTGTGCTTATTAATTATTATAATGTAATATTATAATTATTACAAATTATTTTGTAACCTTGGCCAGATCTGTGCCTTGCCACAATTCTGTCTCTGAGCTCCTTGGACAGTTCCTTCGACCTCATGATTCTCATTTGCTCTGACATGCACTGTGAGCTGTAAGGTCTTATATAGACAGGTGTGTGCCTTTCCTAATCAAGTCCAATCAGTTTAATTAAACACAGCTGGACTCCAATGAAGGAGTAGAACCATCTCAAGGAGGATCAGAAGAAATGGACAGCATGTGAGTTAAATATGAGTGTCACAGCAAAGGGTCTGAATACTTATGACCATGTGATATTTCAGTTTTTCTTTTTTAATAAATTTGCACAAATTTCTACATTTCTGTTTTTTTCTGTCAACATGGGGTGCTTAGTGTACATTAATGAGAAATAAAATGAACTTTTTTGATTTTAGCAAATGGCTGCAATGAAACAAAGAGTGAAAAATGTAAAGGGGTCTGAATACTTTCCGTACCCACTGTATGGCAGTTCAAATTTAAAAATACAAAACAACATTTCCTTATATCCAATGAGTTGGCCCAAAAAGTGATTAAATCCACAGACGTTCCCGGTCTGGAGAAGAGTTTTTAAAAGTCCCTGAAATTCCCCGATTCCCTGATGTACCCTCTGTGAACCTTCGCCAACACAGACGATACCATTCACAGAGCTGTACTGCTGGCTGTGGATGGAGCCATCCAAATTTCTACAGGTAAGAAAAGGTTCAACACAATATGAAAAACATGAGCTCTGCCACAATGGAAAAATTGATTAGGAATTTAAAAGGACCTGCATCTGAGGAACCCTTCAGAGGAGTCCAGGCCTCGAAGGGTCAGAGCTGTTTTAGTATCATGAAGGAGGACTGACATGTCCGGTTGAACAGTATTTTTTTATAAAGTCGCCCACATGTCAGTTTCAGCGGACCATTGTACCTACTTCTAACACAAAAATATCCAATAGAAAAAAACTGTCCAAATTGAAGTTATGTCAGCATATTTTTATTGACGCTCTGCCTTCCTCCACACACTCCAAACCGCAGGCACACTATGGAGGTCCACTGCCTTGCTCAAGAACGCACCAGCAGGACACTCCTCAGCTCTTATAAAGACATGACTGCAGGTTTCGCAGATCCATGGCCTCTCTGCTGCAGGACTTCATATGCTCCCTCTCTGTCATCACAGGATGTGGTCTGACATGAAGGAGCAGCAGAACACTCTGCCATGCTCTGCGGTGAACACAGAGGCCGCCTCTCCACTTTCTGCTCAGACGCTGCATCAGCTTTTGTGTTTAATGACCTTTTTGTTTTTGCTCTGAATGATGGTCGTGGGTTGCCCAATGTGGTGACAAAATTTCTCCGGGTGCAACACAAAAAAAACAGAACTGTGAAGTATGTCACAGCAAGCTCAATATATGACCACCAGCTTGTAAATTCAACTGCAAAAAACCTGAAACCCTTCAGAGAAGTTTGACTGTTGATTTGTATTGGGTTGAATTGTAGAGGTGAATCACTATAGTGGGTACACAAAACAAACCTTATTACACAACTTTCTACTAAGAATGGTGAGTGGAATGATGATTTTGTAATCAAGTAATTGAATCAAGTTTAACATGACACTGGATATGAAACAGTGTTTGTACCTATAAGCATCTGAAATGAAGATTATTTCTCACGGTCACAATTGCAACTTAACTCTTTTTTTTTTTTTACTGGCTTTGGGAAAGAAATTAAACTTTTAAATGAAAAACTAAGATTTTCTTGATGAACATTCATGAATGATCACATGCCCTGATCAGTTTATTTCCTGCTTGGACCTCTGGAATAAAATTTCTTCCTCAGATTTCTACAAATGGATGTACGTAAAAATCTTTAAATAACTGAATTAACATATTTGTTGTATTCAGGAGGTTTAAGGAGAAAAAGCACATGTTCTCAACTGTAATACACATTTTGGTACTAAAGTGGTTGAGGAAGTATAGAGATATACCTTTATCTTAAACCACAAGGCCTCTAAAATTCACAACATAGATCTTTACTGACACCTTGTGGCAAATGTTCAAAATTAAAATTGCCTAATTTTTGGAAAGAGTAGGTTGTGTAGAAAAAATGGACAAGCAGGCATCTCATCACCACCACGTGGATGTGAGGTTGTAGAAGAAGTGGGAGCTCCTGAACAGATAGCTCCTCTCCACGACGTGAAGCTGGATGCTCACCCTGTAGCCCTGACTCCCGATGTCCGTCTTCACAGTCCAGCAGGTCCTTAACTGACGTGGCGACCTTCCAGGGCCCGAACGTCATCACCGACTCCTCGTCTGCCTCCAGGCTATTTACAGCATTGTCGTGGAAACCCAAGTCCTCCTCCGTCCGCAGTACGCAGATCATGATGGTGGAGCAGCGGGCGGCGATAACCTCGTCCCTGACGATTCGACTCAGCACCTGAAAGAAGGACATTACTGCGTTCATCAAGTGTGTGACAGACATGTTGCCGTCAGTGTGGGTTCTTCCGGTCCGGATGAACAACAACAAGCCCAGTACAATTTGTAACTGTGTTTATGCCACGTAAATAATGTTCTCCTTTACTTGTGCTCTCCTGCTGAGCATTAGAGCATACGCCACACGTCCTGTACGCAGCCAGCCTGCTGCTCTGTGTCCTCAGGAGTGTGAACTTGTCTGATGACCTGCTAGTCATTTTATGTGGAGACAGACCAATCAGTGATTGCCTGCAGCTGTGCCAATTAAGCCTCTTCCAGGCACTGTTCCCTGAACCACTCCCCCAATCAGTCCCTCCTGTAGCTGAGCCAAACCACGCCCCGCCACCACAGAGGGCCAAAAAGATGACAGCGCGCAATAAAGTTTGTAAAGAATGTTTCATATTTTTGCAGACATGTGACTTAAAACACGTCATGAAATTAGAGGAAGAGAACCTGATTAAACAAATAAGACATAAGTATTATACTCGGTCATATATTTATTGAGGAAAATTATATTACATATAATAGCAAGAGTATGTGAAGCTCCAGGATTAGCAGCTAATTTGAAGGTAATTTTAGGTGCTTTCAGTCAATCAGATGATAATCAGGTGTGAGTTATTTAAAGAATAAGGATCTATCAAAGTTTGAGCTTCACAAAACATATTTGTGGAAGTGTATCATGGCATGAAAAAAGAGCCCAGAAGAAGAATTGTTGAAGCTTATCGGCCAGTACAAGGTTACAAAACAATCTCTACAGAGTTTGGACTCCACCAACCCAGTCAGACCAACGCAGGATATTCAAGAACCATGGTTACACACACCAGCAGGACTCGACTAACAAAGATCACCCAAACAGCAAGAACTGTAATGGTCCATAAGGTCACAGAAGAATCCAGGGAAACTTCTGAGCAACGAAAGTCCTCTCTCACATTGGATCATGTTAACGCTCACGAGTCCACAATCTGAAAACACACTGACTGGATGAGACAAAAACAGAATGCTGTGGTTGAAATAAGAAACATGGTGGTGGCAGCGTCATGGTTTGAGCCTGTTTTGATGACTTTTGGGCCAGGATGGCTTGCAATATCCCAGAAGCGGATCGACGCTCCGCTACAGACATCGTACATTAAATAGTTACGCAATAAACAGGAGGAATAATGTTTTTTAACGACTAAAACACAGCAGGCTGTATTAACTTTGTCTGTAGGCTGCAGCACAAAGTAGGAAATGACAACAATAAACACATAACGAGCAAAGAAAGAAGCCACTTAACAATTTACCTGGACGGTCTCTGTGGGCAGCCGGTCCGATCTCAGGAACTCCATGACGGCTCCAAAGTGGAAACCATGGCGGTTGATGAAGCAGGGTCCTTGTGCGTCGTGGTGTTTCCTGAGGGTGCTCAGAGAGGTGCTGAACAGATGACCCCTGACATTTAAGTGCGCAACAGAGGTAAACAGGTAAACAAGTGTAGTCTATGTAACACACTAGATTTCCTGTGTTAAGTTTAGGACTGTCTTTAGGTCGCTCTGGGAGTGAATGAAACACGGCAAATGTTTGCAGTTTAAAACATGGAACTGAACTGCAATTTATTATAGTTATTAACGCACGCACAGAAAATCAAGGGAACAGCATGAAAGAAAAATAACAAATTCAAGTAATAACCCCAATACCGGTATTTCTCCCACAGTCAGTCAGTTTCAGTCTATTGTCTTTCAGTCTACTACCCGGGTAGTGTAAGTCTGGAGGCTCTCAGACTAACTCTGATCTGAATCCTTTGCTTGTTGGTGCTCCGGCAGGAGAATCCAAGAAGCCCAAATGCAGCTTCACCCACGGCAAAGATGATCAGGGGTCGCAGGGTCACTCAGCTCCAGCTCTGCAGAGGTTTCTGGGGATCGCTGTCTCCATCACAGAGCCATACAAAAAAAACAATCTGCATACAGCAGAATTGAATATGATGTCAGTACTGTAATTTCTAAACTCTATTGTTGGTGTCACAGTAAATGACCAGTAATATAGTATTACACACTGTGCATATTTACTGTCTGATATTTCACTGTTGTTTGCTAATCTCCGCAGCACACGTCACTGTCCAGATAAGGGCACATGTATCTGTTGTTTGCTAAATCTCCGCAGCACACGACACTGTCTCGGGGACAACTCCAGATAGGGGCACATGTATCACAAACGTACAGGCAGTGACTGTTGATGACATCACGGCGCCAGGTGCACAGCCAAGGCTACCGGCATGCAGACAACACACCGGGCATAGAGCCAATTGAAGGAAGCCACCACCCCAGAGGAACTGCCTATACAATATATTATATAATACAGGAGCCAGGGACAGATAGTCAGTCAGACTTCGCGAACTGACACACTCTGTTGTCGTCAGGGACACATAATCTGGGCTCCTAGCTAGAGATCTGATACTCTGTTGCTTTTATAATAAATGCTTTTGAGACCAGCCAGTTCTCTCCTATTGCCTCATTAAAGAACGCACAGAGCTGAAGCCGTCTAACACGCACACACATATATCGGCAGCTCAACAATTTGGTGACCCCGACGTGATAAGGACGGAGTGAGGAACGGCAATCCAACCAAGACAATAGAGGACAACGGAGCAGTGATCATCTCTGACAACAGTGGCGCGCCAATAAAGAAGGTAAGCAGACACCTGTTAAAACAAAGCTCTGCGATTGGATATTGTCAAATTATATTGTTGTCATGGTGTGTATCTAAACTCCTAGTGAAACAACAGAGTAACAGAGGAGAGTAATAATGGGTTTGGGTAGGGTTTGGAAACCAGAGAGGTTAGAGTCCTCCAAAAATCCCAAGAGTTGGAGTCCCATCTACGTTGGAGTCGTAGTAAAGACCCAGGGTTACAGATCTGCCTCTGTTAGAGTCGGAGCGAAAGATCGTTGTATAAGGCGTAAACTTAAAGAGGCCCGGCGATACGTGTGTGAAGTCATTAATTTTTCTTATGAAGAACTGACCACTGCAGTCTGATGTTGAAGTGAAATTGAAGATTGTTGAAAGCATTTAAATACGGGGAAATGTGGGTGGCTTCCAAGAACTAAGCAAGTTTATAGAGACAGCCAGTCTCTGCAAGTTCTTGTTCTGTGGGGACAAAAGGTGGTGTTGGTGAAGAAGTGAGTGTGAATTAAAAGATTTGTGGTTTCTGGGGCGATCCCTAGAGTGAGACTGGACTGAATTTATTCAGCCTAGAAGCTTGTCTCACTAGATCCACAAATTGACCTAAAGGAGTCATTCACACTCAATCTCCACGTGTGTGTTGAATTACCACTGTGTGGCAGTATTGAATGAAAGTAAAACAAAAAGACGACAACACAGACCAAGACCGACCCAACATCAACAATGACAGTTCCAGCAAAAAGTGACACCCCTAAGACAACGGTGATAGCAAGACTTTACCCCGACTTGACATCGGCCCCTACACCTCCGCCATATGAGCCCCCACCACAAGTGCAGGCGCCTATGTTTGTCATTAAAGAGATGCAGGATAGGAGAAGAATATTTCATAATATGGCATTAGCAGGCGGAGCCACACAGCAAGTATGGGAGAGTAAACGGAAAGAGCAGGTGGGAGGAAAAAAAAGACCAGATGAACAAAATTACTGAGAGAGAAGGATAACATAAACAGAGGCAGGATCTCAGTCAGAAATTAAAAAAAATTGAAGTAAGCGAAAAATAGAATCAGAACAGAATAAAACTAACGCTGAAAGATCGCGGCAAAACAAACAAAAATTTAGAATGGAGACAGACAAATGCCTACATCCAGAATGTAATAATATATAAATAAAAGAACGGGAACAATTAATAATAGTGATAGTTCAAAATAAAATAATAAAAAAGATAGAGAGAAGCAATATGGTGAAGGAAGCCAATTAATAAAAAAGAGAAACAGACAAATATGGGTTAAAGATTGAAGAAAATACATGAATAAACAAGAATAACCGAAGATAAGTGATAGCATAGAGATAAAAGAGGAAAAAGGAATAGGAGGAGGAGCTGTTACAGGCACAGGCTCAGCTTTTAAAACTCCAATGAGATGACGCCAGACGCAAAGCTACTGATAAGTAAAAAGGACACAAAACAATGGGGAGATTAAGGGAGAAAATTAGGTTAGAGACAGCAAAATCTGCATCACAGCCCCGTGAGAGCCCTAAGGTGGGAAAAATCAAACAAACCCACAGTAAAAACGAGAGATATTATAAGATGCAAAGATCACGGACAGATTGAGAGGGTTTGGGTGTGGTAGCCAGAGAGGGAAGCAGGAGGACTCTACCAGTGCAGAGGAAAATTAAACTCTGTGACAGCACACAGTCAAGCCACCCCCTGAGAGCAAAGGAGGCAATACAGCAGACCAGCACCATGCCCGCACCGCAAGAAGCTGACCGAGAGAGTGAGGACAGGGACAAACACTCCTCCTCGGAGCAACCACCAGCAACAGGCATCAAAATAAAAACCAAAAAAGAAAAGACACACTGAAATCATGACAAGAGGCAGTAAAACACCGGGACGGATCCGGTGGGGAAACGTCCTCCCACAAGTACGGGAGGCACAGACAATCTGTGTGTCAGAAACAGTTGGCTGACCTCGACAGGCTCCACCGACTCGAACTCCTTTCATACTTGTCACGTGATCACTGATAGGAGACGCTAACAACAGAATGCTACAGGGGTGATGTGGAAAAATGTGTTAAACAATCAAATAGGAAGTCTGATAAACAAGCAATTCAACTTCTGAAACAGTACCTGTCTCAGAAGAATAGTTGATTGATTGGATAAGATTAAGTAAAATAAACCAACTTAAAATAATATGAGATTAGTTAGAGATGAGTTAATAGAAAAGATAGACTGAAGTTAATAGATCAAAGAAAACAAGAGAATACTAAGATTTAAGACGTAAATGTTCAAGTTTAAAGGGACCCAAAGACAGTGTAGTATAGGAGAGCGGTAGTCACACCAGAAGTAGAAGGGCAGATTAGAATAAGTAGATAAATAATAATAGAACATTAGGACCACAACATAAAATAAATAAAAGAGAAGGTAATGAGCAAAAGACTAGGAGGAACCTCACTGCCGCCTTATTCTGGACCGCGCAGGCGGCAATGGCGTTTATATCACTCAAAAACGCTCTTAGCACTGCTTCTGATCTGGCTGTCCCTGACTACAAAGTTCCATTTTATCTGGATGTTTCTGAAACAGCCCAGACAGCAAATGGGGTGCTGTTTCAGAAAAAGGGGGAGATAGGAATGTCCTGATGTATGTGAGCGTCACATTGGATGCCACAGAAGCCAGACATCCCCCATGCACACGACATGCAGCAGGAGTGGCTAAAATTTTACATCAACTGATAGTACTCACCACACACACAGTCGTGGCATAGGTGAATTCTACAGCATTCACCATGTCATCACTAAGACAGATCAGGCTGGACAAAACACTGACAGCACCACACATCACATACACACATGAAGGCATAAACATGACAACATGGGAGGACACAGGTACCTCCTGGTAGCCATGTATGCATACACTGGCTGGCCAGAGGCAATACATGCAAAAAAAGAGGATGCGAAAACAGTGATAAAATTGACTGAAAAATCATTCTTATATTAGGACTCGATAGACTATAAACTGCTCTGTATTTGCATTGTTTTTACAAACAACAGACTAAACAAATTCAAATTTTGAACCAGTTTTATCATGACATCGCACACAATTTACATAACTGATAAAACACCCATTGAAAATACATCAAAGTCTATGGCAATAAAAATCTCCACCACAATCAAAATCAACATCCTGCCTAGTCAGGTACAAAACTATGATGAATGTCTTTGGAGAAGAAGAAAATAAATGTATCATCACGATCAATAGTATAAACTGATAAGTGGTATCCAAGATCAAGCAAAGGCTACTATAGAAAAAGCCTTAACTAGATTCCACATCCAGAGTTGCATGCAACTTCTCCGTTAGTTCAGACTTGGTGCCCACTTCTTGTTCATGTGGATTTAAACAGCCTCAGGTTTTCATGATTGGGAAAATTGTGCCCCTCGTACCTTAAGAAGAGATTCGTACCCCTGGAACCACGAGAGGAGCTTTGTTTCACTGGCACTCTAACAGGAACTTTGTTCCCCTGGTACTTCAACAATGACCAAGGTATTTTTTTGTACGTTGTAAAAATAGGAGAGCAAAAGCCTACAGCACCTGGGATTCCCAGGCAGTCTCCCATCCAAGTACTAACTAGGCCTAAACCTTTTTGGCTTCTGAGAGCTGATGGGATCAGGTCCTTTCAGGTTGGTATGACCGTAGGCTACACCCATGAGAAGAAAAAGGCCTTAACTAGGTTCCATGTCCAGAGATACACGACACTTTTCCCTGAGTTCAGACTTGGCGCCCACTTCTTGTTCCTGTGGATTTAAACAGCCTCAGGTTTTCATGATTGGAAACCCTGTGCCCCACACTGACCTTAACAAGAGATTTGCATACCTAGAACCATGAGAGGAGCTTGTTTTCACTGGTACCCTAACAGGAACTTCATGCCCCTGGTACTTCAACAATGACCAAGGTATTTTTTTGTACTTTGTAAAAGTAGGAGAGCAAAAGCCTGTAATACCTGGGATTCCCAGGCAGCCTCCCATACAAATACTAACCAGGCCCAAACCTGTTTGGCTTCTTAGAGCTGATGGGATTGGGTCCTTTCAGGTTGGTGTGACCATAGGCTACAGCTGGGAGAAGAAAAAGGCCTTAACTAATTCCATGTGCAGAGTTGCATGCAACTTTTCCCTGAGTTCAGACTTGGCTCCCACTTCTTGTTCATGTGGATTTAAACAGCCCCAGGTTTTCATGATTGGAAACCCTGTGCCCCACATACCTTCAGAAGAGATTCGTACCCCTGGAACCAAAAGAGGAGCTTGGTTTCACTGGTACCCTAAAAGGAACTTCGTGCCCCTAGTACTTCAACAATCACCAAGGTATTTTTTTGTACGTTGTAAAAATAGGAGCACAAAAGCCTACAGCACCTGGGATTCCCAGGCAGTCTCCCATCCAAGTACTAACCAGGCCCAAACCTGTTTGGTTTCTGAGAGCTGACGGGATCAGGTCCTTTCAGGTTGGTATGACCGTAGGCTACAGCAGTGAGAAGAAAAAGGCCTTAACTAGATTCCATGTCTCTCTCTCTCTCGTTTCTCCAGCTTCCTCACTGGAGGTGATGAGCCCAGCTGCTGGAGGCACTGACAGAGCCTGCAACCTCCACCGCTCCACTTAGCCCCACCACCACCACCTGCAGCCATCGAGAAGTTGGCTGGAGCAGCTTCCCTCCCTCACCCACCACCTGCTGACTGTACGAAGCTGAACACACTTTACTGTTGCCTGTACAAAGCTGTACACTCTTTACTATTGCCTGTACAAAGCTTTACACAAATCCAATCTATGTGCTGCCTGAAAGGCAGTCCAAAAGGCTGCCATCACTGTAGAAATGTTTAGTTTTTTTCTATTACTGAATTAAAGAAAACTTTGTTTGCAAATTTATTCTTTTTATTTTTTTATTTCCATCATGACAACACAATACTTAACTATGATAGCACTTTATTGAAAGCCTTCCAAAGTCACAGCCTGGGGGAAATATTAATACCCAAGTACGTGATGTGACCTGTGCATAGAGGGATAGGTGGTTTATAGGCTGCCACATCCCAGCTGTTTCTGTGTAGATGATTTGACTTCATTATTCCCACAGTGGGGAAATTCGGTAATGGAGTAATAGTGCCCCCTCACTAAGTGGATTGTTCAATTATTTTCTCTGCTCAGCATTACTCATTATGGGTGAAGCAAGTGTTATGCCCCGTCTAGGGGTGGCCGAGACATAACATGGGTGTAAATTTTTAGTCCAGTTTTTTCCCCCAGGTCCCAAGCAGCCACAGGATTACGTGAAGCGTTTTCCAGCACTTTAACAATTTATGTATCCACTTTATAACAAGGGATAATCTGAACTAAAAATGCCTTTTGGGTGAGCCAAGGCCAAAACAACAAACAAAACAAAACTATCCGAGGAACGTAGGTAATCATCTAACCTATCCAAACCAAAATCACAAAATCTTACCTTCCTAATCTAACCAAACACACAAGAAAATGGTCAACAGAAATGGCAGCTCAACCCTACCAGCTTCACCACTAGAGATATGCTGAGTCATGAAATCGTAGTGTGCGTGTGGCCGGTTGGATTCTGGGGGGGAATTCCTCCTGCCTCGAGCAATGTCAGGGTTGGCTTGAATTACTGGACGTCATCTGCTGGGGCCCAATCATCCTCAACGCCCGGACACCGTCCACCAGTCCGGATAGTGCACCTGCACACTCATTTGCATACACATTGGCTGCAACTCTCAATCATACAAAAACAAAAGGAAATACACTGGCGCAAAAACACCACTACAACCACAGTCGTAACACAAGTACTGGGGTAAACACGTAAACAAAATTGGAGCCCTATCCTAATCTAGTCTTTGCCTTTCATTTCAAATAAATCACCTATTAGCCAGTCTTGAGTTGCATGACAGATGTATCATTTTTAAACACTAACCATATGTACCTGATACCTCACCCATCATGGGCTCTTTAAATTCAGGTGATTCTAAAGTTACTGGGGATCAACTTCAAGCAAGTTTTGACAGTCAAGGGTGAGCCAGTCATCTACGAACAACTGCAAACTGTTAGACAACACCAGAGTAGGATTTAAAACAAGAACAAACCAACAACTACTGTTGGACCAAGAAAGATCTACTGCTTCATTTATCACCAGTATTTTTTGTTTTTTGGCACCGTGGCCCAACCTGTGAATCATTTTCTTTTTGCTCAGCAAAGTGTGGCCGACGACAGTCTGCGAATGGCCTGCGAAGCTTCCGCTTAAGAGAGGAAGCAGAGAAATGGAACAAGGAAATCAGAGATCTTCTGAAACACAGGGAAGAGTGGAAGAAGAAAATTAGCAACCTGGAGAAACTTGTGGACACCTTCAAGTAGGAGTGCACCAAGCTGGCAAAACAGCTAGAGACAAAGAAAGAGAACAATGCCCAGCTCAGAAGGAGGTGAACAACCTGAACGATCAGCTCGCCCGCAGGGAGAAAAAAAAAACATCAAACGCCAGAAAGAGAATGAGCAACTCGTTGTGCTGGCTGTCCAACAAGGGGTCCTGTGTTGGGACCCTTTCTCTGTTTTAGAGGGTAGACCACCTGAGGAAGACCCATGGACGTGTTGTATTTTTCTAAGTTTTTGTTAGAATATTCAGAAAGCACAGTACTTAACTTTCAGGTGATTATTATTAAACAGACTATATAGGCCCTGTTTCGTTGTGAGTCTGTGAGCAATCAGCACAATGAAGTACGCAGCCGTATCCAGTTGAAGGAACTTTTTGAAGATGTTTGGGATGGTGAAAACATCACAAAAAACCTGGCCCAGACAGAGAGAGATCCTCTTTAGGCTTGATATTTTATCAAGATTCATTTGATGTTGTAAATCCACTGGGGTCAGGACTGGCCATGTATCTCACACTCGCAGACTTGTTGCCACATAATTGTTCAAGTATTGACCAGACGCAATTTGTTCTGCTTTTGTGGAGAACAAGAATTCTAATATTTTGGTCAGATCATGGGATGCCTGTTGAAAGACCTTAAAGACCTTGAGACCAATGGTATAGTTTTACCTGATGGACAGGTCTGCAAAGGAATCTTGCGAGCCATTGCTGGAGATAACCAAGACTCACACAACTTTGGAAGTTTTCTTGAAGATTTCAGTTGCAGCAAGTTCTTCTGTCGATACTGTGACATTGACAAAGATTCCTTTCAAGCAGATCAAGCAAGTTTTTGATCCTCATTTTTTCCTCGTCTTTTTTTTTTTTTCCTGTCTCAGCAACCTGTCAGCGTGCCTGCAGTCTGCCTGACCTGTCCTCTCGTCTTGCCTCGGACTTACCTGATATCCTGTGGAGATCCACAGAGATCACTGTCGACGTCGAGCCTGCTGCTCCGAGTGTCCTGCCTCTGGTTCCTCTTTATCCGCCTCATTGCTGCTCCACCAGTGTGTTTTGGACTCAGCCCCAGCAGGAGATCTCTGCCCTGTCTCTGCCCCTGGTGGTGAACTCTCTCTCTCACACGCTCTCTCACTCTCTCTCTCTCTCTCTGGATCCCTGGACTCCGCATGCCTGTTAAACCCTCCTAGACTCAGACTCACCTTCAGCCTGGAAGACGTCCAGTCTTCCCCCGCATACAAAGTCTCACCTCAGAAGAAACTGCGGATTATACATTCACGCTTCAGCTAAAACTCCTGTTTTCAATTAAACATTCCATTTTATTCTCACCATCTGCCTCTGTGTCTGCTCTTGGATCCACAACCAGCTACCACATAACACTTTCAAGCTTTTCTTTAAGTTCCATCTGAATTTTTTTTTATTGGGTTGGACTGTAGAGGCTCATAATACTCATGATTATCCAGTTGTCGGATGGCCTCTTTGATGTATTGATCTCTACCCCACACTGCTCCCCCTTCATCAGCTCTTTTAATTTTGATGTTTTCATTAGTTGACATAGATTTTAAAGCCTCTGTCTCCTCTTTAGTCAAGTTGTTATCTCCTTTTCTCTTGGATGTAAAGAGTTTGTCCACTTCACATGTCACTTTTTTTTTTTATAGAAAGTATTCAGAGTCTGATTGAATATATTTGGTGTAAATGTGGACTTGGGCTTGAATGCAGTTCTCGTGTCCTGTGGCACATAGCAGCGGGAGGCTGCTGGACTGGAGTTGGTATAATACCAAACTTTCAGCTTCAGGTAATGATGGAACTTGCTTGAAACTCTCTTGTAGTGTTTGTGGTGGTGACAGTGAGATAGAACAGAGACACAGCTGAGGGAAAGTGGAATACCAGAGATGTTAATGACTTGTCCTCTTGGTTTTGCTCCTTGTATATCGACCATAGCTTGGAGCTTTTTCTTGTCCTGCCTCGTCTGCTCTTCTGCTTTGCTGTAGTCGTGTTCTGTCATCTCTCTTGGGTCTGGTCACTAAAAAATCTGTTGAGATTGAGTCTTCCATCCCAGAATGATGCTCATCACTACTCAGTAGTTGAAAGGAAACAATTATTCTCCTTTGTTGCAGGGCTTTGTGGGTATGTCTTTGGTTCTACATGTAGACTTTATTTTCTTTGTAATAAGCTTGATCGCTCTGGAATTCATTCAGTTTTCCGTGTTTTAGCTCTCTGTAGTTTATCCAATCCTTCCTTCAACTCTTTTTCAAAGGGGAGTTGTTGATCTGTGAATCGTGTAGAGATCTCCTCTTTAATTGTGGCTATTTCTCTCTGTTTCACAGTTCTGTTTCTTCAATGAGAAGTAGCATGAGGTCTAGGAAGCATTTGTTCAAGATGGCTTCCCATTTATTTTTAAATTCAGGGTCTCCATTGCCGATAGATGGAAATGTCTTTATTCTTAGTCCTCTTGGTATTATTCTCTTGCTGCAGTTGTCCGATGATGTTGTCATGGGCAGCTGTAGTTTCTCTGAAAACTTTTTAAGCTCTGTGAACAGCTTCTTGGCATCTATATAGCCATGACTGATTTAGTTTTTGATGACTTTTTAATTAATCACCCTTATGAGTGCTTCAGATTTCTTAAGGCTTTCAACTCAGCATGTTATTTTCTTGCTGGGAAATAAATCTCAAATTGAATCGCCAGATCTTTATGATGCAGCTGATAAGGAGTAATGATGTCTGTAAATGTTTGATCTTTATTCCAAAGGTCGGAAGGATCAGATTTCCATGGGGAAGAGCTGAGAGACATGCTATGTTCAGCCATGTTTCTTCTTTCTCTGCTCGGTTTCCTGCTCCAAGCTGCTGATTAACTGCTTCACTCATCGGCTTCACGCGGATTATTCCCTCCATCAGAAGGTAACAATAGTGTCCGTCTTCTTTGTGTCAGCGGCTGTTAAACCGATCTGAGAGCAGCACACAGCTGTAAATTAAAAACTCAAATTCAGCCTGTTGGTCAGTGACCAGAAAAATAGGAACACCTGTGTGGTGTAAATGTAAATATTGTTTAGTTGATTCAACTTCAAATGTTTGACTGTCGACTAAAGTCTGTGTTTCATTTGAAGACTTTATTTTATCGTTGCCTCTGACGTGTCTGTACTCTGATATATATTTAAATTAACCGAAATAATAAATGTGCAATAAAATTCAGTTCAGTACATCAACACCCTGAAAGTGATCACTGATCACAGATTCAGGTTTCTGCTGTAGATCCCGTACAGCGACCGGGTGTTAAAGTGTTTCGGTATAACGACACCAAGATAAATAAAAAGATCAAAATATGCTGATTAGTTCTTTCAAGTGTTGAACATTAAAAGTAAAATATGTCATTGTACTAGATGATTTACAAGTCAGTTAATCTATTTATCACAAACAAGTCAAAATTTGCTTCAGTTAACCCTGAAATACTGTTTACAGTCAGACCCTTCACTGCATGGACCGGGTCATCTTGGACTAGGTCCAAGTGTCCCCTCATCATCAGTCCCCGGACCAGATTTGAAACTAAAAATCAAATTTACATTGTAGATTCATAAAGACCCGATCAGTAATTGATAAATGGTTAATTGATGTTTTAGATGTCAGGGAGACTTTTGGGGATCTTTGGTTGGATTGTGAACTTTAAAACATCAATCAAAACCGCCCAGAGTGATCACTCTATGGGTGAACTTATTAGTTTCAAAGATGGACACCACTCTCTTAAACAAAGGTAATAATGTTTAAAATTTGTAATTTGGTTTCAAACCCTCCTGATGTCAAAACGTCCTTGTGTTGAAGTTATTATTCACCTTGACAGAAAATTGGTGACGTCTGGAGAGACAGTTGGAAGCTTGGACAGATGACATCAGAATAGGAAGGTTTAGTAGATGAATCTGTATCTTCATTGAAAGGAACCCAAACTGTCTTCACACAGAGAGTCAGAAGGACATTCAGAAAGCTCGAGAGGAGGAAGAGTTGTCTGTAACAAGTTTGTCTGCATGACTTGGTCCTACAGTCAGAAACCTCAGAGCAGGCGATCGTGTTTGAGCTGACAATGAAGATTAAATTAAAGAGGCCCACAAGAAGAAAGCGGTCAAAGATCACAAGGGTGGGATCACCTCAGCTCAGCTGATCAAAGGACGTCAGCTTTAGATTCTTTAGTCTCTTTAGTTCAGCAATTCCAGTTTGTTGGAACTGCAGGTTTATGGAAACACACTCGATGTATTCATGTTTCTGTTAGCATTCAACAAAACATACGATCTGCAGTGTTAAAACTGAAAGCTACACATCAGCGTGACGCAGAAAAACTCATTCATGCGTTTGTTACTTCTAGGCTAGATTACTGTAATTCCTTGCTGTTAGGATGTCCAAATTACTCATTAAAAACCCTGCAGCTGATCCAAAATGCTGCAGCAAGAGTACTGACGGGATATAGCAAGAGAGATCATATTTCTCCAGTTCTAGCTTGTCTTCACTGGCTTCCTGTGAAATCAAGAATAGAATTTAAAATTCTCTTGATGACTTACAAAGCACTACATGACCAGGCTCCATCATATCTTAGAGATCTTATAGAACCATATAATCCTAGCAGAGCACTTTGCTCTCAGCATGCTGGTCTACTTGTGGTTCCTAGAGTTTACAGAAGTAGAATGGGAGGCAGAGCTTTCAGTTTTCAGGCTCCTCTCCTGTGGAACTCGCTCCCAGTTTGTGTTCGAGAGGTAGAAACCCTCTCTAGCTTTAAGACTAGACTCAAAACGTTCCTTTTTGATAAACTTGAACCAATGCAGTTATAGGCTGAGGCTGCTGGGGGACCTCGTTACATGCTGAGCTTCTTTTCTTTCCTCCTCCTCTTTAACTGACTCATACCCCACCATCCTTTTCTCTCCCATAGCTTGTGACATACCAGCGAGATGGAATAAATGAGGCTGACAGAGCAGAAGTAATGCAACTTTCTGCCTGCAGCGTCTGTTGTCTCCATTGAGTTCCCCCGCTCGCGTAGTTTCTCTTCTTTCTTTTGCAGATGTCCCGTCATGGAGCTGCATGTCTCTGCCCTGCGCTTGTCATCTCCACCAACAGTACTTCTCTTCTATCTCTATGCTGATCTTTTCTCTCTACACTCTCCTCTCACCCCAACCGGTCGAGGCAGATGGCCGCCCACCTCTGAGCCTGGTTCTGTCTGAGGTTTCTTCCTGTTAAGAGGGAGTTTTTCCTTCCCTCTGTTGGAGGTTTTTCTCCCTTAAAGAGGAGTTTTTTCCCTCCTAGCTTATGTGGGAATTTTTGAATTGTTGGGTTTCTCTGTATAATATTGTAAAGTCTTGCTGTAAGGACTTTAATGTGTTAAGTGCCATGAAATAACCTATGCTGTGATTTGGTGCTATATAAATAAAGTTGAATTTAATTGAATTGTTTCCATCAGGATCCTTCAGCAGAAACCAGATTCTCCTGCACCCAGCTGTGTGTCCATGAAGAGTGATTGGTCCATGGAGAAACCCATTAATTTCAAAGATGGACACCACTCTGTCAAACAAAGGTAATAATGTGAAATATTTGTCATTTAGTATCAAACCCTCCTGATATCATAATGTCTGAACTCATTGATCACTTCACATCGGTCATCAACAGCAGCAAGTAACTGCATGAGATGGTTCTTCAGTTTGAAACATCATGTTCAAGCTGAAGGTGCTCTCCATCCATCTGGTGCATGGTGAAAGTCTGATGAAGCCAAAAGAACCATATTATCTGCAAATAGCAGTAAAGCTGGGATGGTTAGTGATGACCCGGATAGGGACCGAATGGCTGGTAGTTACAGCACTGGAACTCCATATTCCCCCTGTTCCCCTCCCAGAGCAACCATGATGAAGGTGTTCTGTAAGTTCCCACTATTCTGCTGAAGTGATCTTCTCCCACCTCTGCCCATACCTCCTCCTGGATAAGCCGTCGCCTCCCCTTTCCTCTGACTTTATTGTAGCGAGGTCTAGGTTTGCTCCTAAGTTGGCCTGACCAGTTGCCACAGTGCCGATCAGGATGTTGTGCCGCAACCTTAACTCCACCCGTTCAACACCCTCCTGCCCATTTCCAACCTTTTCTGTCCTCGATGCTGGCTAAGGAGAGTTTGATGTCGGCAGAATCTCCATAAAGCAGGACTTCTCTGGCGCGGGTGGCCTTGGACTCCTCTGCCAGACTGCTGAAAGGAAGCTGCAGCTTGTTGTTGTATCCATAAAGGGTGATGCTTCTTTGTCTCCTTGGAAGGCCTAGTCACCTACGCAGGAACTGACTGATCTTCCTTTTGAAGCCCTCCACGGTGGTGATTAGAACCTCATAGATTATGTTCCGACTATGGTCGTAGTGTTATTTTTGTGTATGTGTATTTTTTTGTTTCTGTATGAATGAGAGTTGCGGCAGGTGTGTGTTTATGCAAATGGCTGTGCGGATGCGCAATCCCGATTGATGGAAGGCGTTCTGGCGAAGGTGATCGGGCTCCGGGCAGATGACGTAGAGTATTTCAAACCAAAGAGGACGTTGCTCGGGGCAGGAGGAATTTCCCAAGATCCAACCGGCCACACACACTGCGCAGTTCATGTAATTGTCTATTGTTCGTTGTGGAGCTTGTAGGGGTGAGCTGCCATTTATGTTAACCATTTTCTCCTGTGTTTTGGTTAGGTTAGGGAGATAAGATTTTCTGTTTCTGTTTCATTGATTTTTGGGGAGGTTAGAAAGTATTACGTTCCTAAGATAGTATTGTTTTGTTTGTTGTTTTGGCCTTGGCTCACCCCAAAGGCATTTTAAGTTCAGATTCTCAGTTTGTAAATAGCGTAAATCAATTGTTAATTACCTAAACTGAATTCACGTGATCCTGTGGCTGCTTGGGACCTGGGGAAGACGAAGGCAAAAACTTATATTTATGTTATGTCTCGGCCACCCCTAGACGGGGCATAACAATTAGTAGTGGCCAGAGGAGGTTAGGCAGGATACCATGTTGATATATCCAGGCCTTGAATTTTAGGGGAAGCCCTGTCTTGTCCACTGCGGAGAGCCAAGCATTGAGATCGTCACTCATTGCTTGGCGCGCTGCTGTGTCCTTCAGGTCGCTGGTAAAGCGCTTCCCCAGGCTCTTGACTGGGCCCTGTTACTGATGGAATTTGGGTGTCTCAGAGGGAGAAGTGGAACTTATCAGTTACTCTCCCTTCCCTGAGGACCAGAGATGTGGATTTTGAAGGCTGAGCAGCTCTAGCCCTTGGAGGAGCCACCTGCATCCTGGCACTGATGTTGTCATTTCTGTAAGGTCGTCCATGAATGGAGGTTGCCAGATTTGGACAAGGGACCTCTGCACTCCACTTCTGTCGACTTCCTGAGCAGTTAGTCATGGCCAGTGCAAACAGGGATACTGAAATTGTGCAGCCAGTGATAATCCTCTTTTGTAGGCGATGCCAATGTAGATGTCAAAATTCCCAGAGGACACTCTTAGACTAAAGGTGTTGTAGTAGTAGTAGGAGGAGGAGGTACATATATATATATGGGGTAATCCCACCAGGCCAGGTGTCAGCCATCACTCCTACTGAGCCACTCCCAAGATCAGGCAATTCATGACCACATGTCACAAGTCACATTGTCACATTGTGGCAATGTGCAGCACATTGTATTAACTCCTATAGAAAACAGAGTAAAATAAGTAACAAGTAAAATACCACTGATGTCCTGTGCACCTTCAAATTAAGTGTTACATTTTTACTCGACCTGTATTCGGCCAGCTGATTGTTAAGGTTATTGTGATGCTGATTGCACTGGCTCTCTACATTTCAGAATGGATTTAAAGATTGTATTACTCATTTTTAAAGCACATTGACACTTGACATTTCATCCTGGTTTGTAACTATTGCGCATCTGATCCAAACCGCTATTTGTTAGAGTCTGGAGAGTTGATGATGTTCCAATAACTAAACTCACCATTATTCACAGGGCGAGTTTTGTGTGAATTTTTTTTATTTTTTTTATCAAAAAGCAGCAACAGAGAATCTCCTGCACATCACCTGCAGTGTTTAATCCAAAGGTTGATAAAAGTCTGATGATCAAAGGTGAAAATATGAAATACTGGCATCTAACTGGATTAGTAATTTGAAATGGATATTTTGTCTTCCTGTTCAACTTCTTTCAGAAGCCGTTGGGTGTCTTGGTAACTAAAAACATGAAATCTCTTTACTTTATGTTTCTGGATTAATCCTGACCAAACATCTTCTGTTTTTATGTTTACTTTATAGAGTTTATCAGCAGAACTCAGACGTTCCCGGATCAAACCTGGACTCCATATTTCTGGTGTGTAAAAATACAAACTAAATACTGAATTACCAAAACATTCTCCCGGCTGCACTCTATAGACCAGCAGGATTTTAAGTCCATATTTAAAATGATCTGATACCTTCTATGCATTAAAGTTGATATATTTCTCTGTTTCAGCTGCTGGAGGAAAACATTATCAGTTTTGTAAAGAATGAGCTGAAGAAGATGCAGAAAATTCTGAGACCAGATTACCCAGAATACTTGGAGAGTCGGCGTAAGGATGAGGAGGTGTTGGAGGGTGAGGATGAAGAGCAGAGGAGGAGCAGACAGTCATTTCTGAAGATCACACAGCACTTCCTGAGGAGACTGAAGCAGGAGGAGCTGGCTGACCGTCTGCAGAGCAGTAAGAGGATTTTAACAGCTGGAACATGATGGAAAGAGGAAACATGGGAGAAACTTAGATTTCCAAACTCTGCTGTTAATACGATGTAAACATCTTCATCAGATCTGTGAATTCTTCTGAACTGAAAACAGTCATAAACGGTTTGTCCACAACTGATGTGCAGAATTGATTTCATGGAGAAAGAAATATTTAAAATGTTAAAAAGTTTATCGTAGCATGTCTGTGCTACCGTGGGGGTTCCTCGGAGACACAACACGACCTGCTGAGCCACAAAGTTCGGTTTATGGTTTCGTTTAATGTTAAACCCACACTTGCTGAACGCACACTGGCTGCACACGATGCCGGCGCTCTCCTGCCCTGCCTCCGAGCGTCCGTTCCTTCGCTGCTTCTCCTTCCTCCTCCTCACCATATAAAAGGAGAGAAACTAATCCCCCGATTCAGTTCAGCTGCGGCAATTATCCTCCTTCCGGCACTGTTCCCTGAACCACTCCATCACTGTCTCCCCCCTGCAGCTGAGCTAACCACGGCCCGCCACCACATAACCCCACCGCCCGACTTAGGCCAGGGAGCCATCTGGCCTAACCTACTCCCTCCCCTTAAGAACGGGAGAGGAAGTCAGCCACGGCCATCTGCGCCCCCAGCCTATGGACCACCTTGAAGTTAAAAAGCTGTAATGCCAGATACCACCGAGTGATCCGGGCGTTGGTATCCTTCATGCGGTGGAGCCACTGCAGCGGAGCGTGGTCCGAACAGAGGGTGAATGGGCGTCCCCAGGAGGTAGTAACGCAGGGAGTCGACCGCCCACCGGCCTCCCTCTCCGACAGTTTTCGGCTGATGTAAAGAACAGGGCAGTCAACCCCCCACACTTCCTGGGACAAAACAGCCCCCAGCCCTCTGTCCGACGCATTAGTCTGCAAAGTAAAGGGGAGAGAGAAGTTAGGTGTGTGAAGGAGCGGTTCCCCACAGAGAGCCTGTTTTACCCTCTCAACCGCCCACTGGCACTGCTCCGTCCACGGGACCGGATCCGAGGCACCTTTCCGGGTCAGGTCAAGGGGCTGGTCAACCGTCTGTAATACCCCGCCAGTCCCAAACAGCAGTTCAAAGGGAGAAAATCCCGTAGAGGCCTGGGGGACCTCCCGCACTGCAAACAACAGAGGATCAAGCCATTTATCCCAATTATGTTCATCGTCGTGTATAAATTTACGAATCATGGACTTTAAAGTCTTATTCAGACGCTCCACAAGCCCGTCAGTCTGTGGGTGATAAACACTGGTCCGAATAGACTTAATGCCCAGTAATCCATAAAGTTCTCTCAGTGTTCGCGACATGAACTGGGTGCCCTGGTCAGTCAGAATCTCTTTTGGGATTCTGACTCGGGAGATGACCTGAAACAGAGCCTGCGCAATGGCACTGCCTCGGGATATCGTGTTGCAGTGTCGGCCAACCTCGCGTTGCCGCTGGGCACAGCACACATCCCGCATGTCCCTGCTGGTCGTGAATGCACCCCCGCACTCTGCCCCATTAACTTATGAAACCCAGGCCAATCTGTTCCCATGATTAGGGGGTGCATAAGGCAGGAGCTAACCGCTACCTTCACTTTATGTTTTTTCCCCCCGTATCTAATTTCTACGGCCACCACCGGATAATCGTGAATATCCCCATGTACACACTTAATTCTCACCCACGATGCATTAACCGATGCCCCGGACCGAACCAGGCTCTGGTGGATCAGCGACTGCATGCAGCCCGAATCCACCATCGCCTGGTGTGTACCCCCCTGGATCCTTACCAGAACGCGATACGTCGTTCCTGGGCCGGGGAGGATGTGGAGGCCCGGCAACCCAAACCGTCTGTCCCACCTCCATCAATGGACACTCCCTCCAGTAGTGTCCGGGCTGCCCACACCTCCAACATTCCTGCCCTGGTGGTTGAGGACACCCCCTGTAGGTTGGGAAGTGTGCTGGCCGAGGAATCAGTGAACCGCCTGATCGCGCTGCATTGCCGCGATCCCGCCCAGCATCTGTACCAGCACAACGATCGGCTGCATCGTCGTCTCACTCTGCTGTCCGCCTGTCTCCATGCCCCACATTGGGCACTAAGTGTAGCACGTCTGAGCTACCGTGGGGGTTCCTCGGAGACACAACACGACCCGCTGAGCCACAAAGTTCAGTTTATGGTTTTGTTTATTGTTAAACCCACACTTGCTGAACACACACTGGCTGAATACGATGCCGGCGCTCTCCTGCCCTGCCTCCGAGCGTCCGTTCCTTCGCTGCTTCTCCTTCCTCCTCCTCACCAGGTCCTGCTCACTTATAAAAGGAGAGAAACCAATCCCCTGATTCAGTTCAGCTGCGCCAATTATCCTCCTCCCGCCACCGTTCCCTGAACCACTCCATCACTCTCTCCCCCCTGCAGCTGAGCTAACCACGCCCCGCCACCACATTTATCTTCTGGTTTACTGAGATATTCACTTCATTCGTTTGTTTGTTTGTTTGTTTAGGAACTGATGTGTCAGAGTGTCGACAACATCTTCAAACCAACCTGAGGAAGAAGTTCCAGAGTGTGTTTGAGGGGATTTCTAAAGCAGGAAACCGAACCCTTCTGAATGAGATCTACACAGAGCTGTACATCACAGAGGGAGGGACTGCAGAGGTCAATGATGAACATGAGGTCAGACAGATTGAAACAACATATAGGAAACCAGACAGACCAGAAACAACCATCAGACAAGAAGACATCTTTAAAGGCTCACCTGGAAGAGATGAACCAATCAGAACAGTGCTGACAAAGGGAGTGGCTGGCATCGGGAAGACAGTGTTAACACAGAAGTTCACTCTGGACTGGGCTGAAGACAAAACCAACCAGGACATCCAGTTCATGTTTCCATTCACTTTCAGAGAGCTGAATGTGCTGAAAGAGAAAAAGTTCAGTTTGGTTGAACTCGTTCATCTCTTCTTCACTGAAACCAAAGCAGCAGGAATCTGCAGCTTTGAACACTTCCAGGTTGTGTTTATCTTTGATGGTCTGGATGAGTGTCGACTTCCTTTGGACTTCCACAACAATGAAATCCTGACTGATGTGACAGAGTCCACCTCAGTGGATGTGCTGCTGACAAACCTCATCAGGGGGAAACTGCTTCCCTCCGCTCGCCTCTGGATAACCACACGACCTGCAGCAGCCAATCAGATCCCTGCTCAGTGTGTTGACATGGTGACAGAAGTCAGAGGGTTCACTGACCCACAGAAGGAGGAGTATTTCAGGAGGAGATTCAGAGATGAGGAGCAGGCCAGCAGCATCATCTTCCACATCAAGACATCCAGAAGCCTCCACATCATGTGCCACATCCCAGTCTTCTGCTGGATCGCTGCTACAGTTCTGGAGGATGTGTTGAAAAGCAGAGACAGACGAAAGCTGCCCAAGACCCTGACTGAGATGTTTATCCACTTCCTTGTGGTTCAAGCCAAAGTGAAGCAGGTCAAGTATGATGGAGGAGCTGAGACAGATCCACACTGGAATAAAAGGAGCAAGAAGATGATTGAGTGTCTGGGAAAACTGGCTTTTGAGCAGCTGCAGAAAGGAAACCTGATCTTCTATGAATCCGACCTGATAGATTGTGGCATCGATATTAGAGCGGCCTCAGTGTACTCGGGAGTGTTCACCCAGATCTTTAAAGAGGAGAGCGGGCTGTACCAGGACAAGGTGTTCTGCTTCATCCATCTGAGCGTTCAGGAGTTTCTGGCTGCTCTTCATGTCCATCTGATCTTCATCAAATCTGCTCTCAACCTGCTGGAAGAACAAATAAGATTCAGGTGGTCTATAATGTTTAGAGAGAAACCTGATCCAACATTTTTCTACCAGAGTGCTGTGGACGAGGCCTTAAGAAGTCCAAATGGACACCTGGACTTGTTCCTTCGCTTTCTCCTGGGTCTTTCACTGCACACCAATCAGACTCTTCTACGAGGCCTGCTGACACAGACAGGAAGTAGCTCACAGACCAATCAGGAAACAGTCCTGTACATCAAGGAGAAGATTAGTGAGAATCTGTCTGCAGAGAGAAGCATCAATTTGTTCTCACTGTCTGAATGAACTGAATGATGGTTCTCTAGCGGAAGAGATCCAACAGTCCCTGAGATCAGGACGTCTCTCCACAGATGTACTGTCTCCTGCCCAGTGATCAGCTCTGGTCTTCATCTTACTGTCATCAGAAGAAGATCTGGATGTGTTTGATCTGAAGAAACACTGTGCTTCAGAGGAGGCTCTTCTGAGGCTGCTGCCAGTGGTCAAATCCTCCAACGAAGCTCTGTACGAGGATTTATGAACCATTTCACATGTTTCATTTTGAATTTACAAATAAAACAGTTTGTGTTCATTGTTCATTCTTCTCTAGGCTGACTGGCTGTAACTTGTCAGAGAGAAGCTGTGAAGCTCTGTCCTCAGTTCTCAGCTCCCAGTCATCCTATCTGAGAGAGCTGGATCTGAGTAACAAACAAGTTGCAGGATGCAGGAGTGAAGCTGCTGTCTGCTGGTTTGGAAAGTCCATACTGTAAACTGGAGACTCTCAGGTCAGGATTCAACTAATCCATCAAACTGTGACATTTACTTATAATTTAATAAATTGTCTGTTTCTTTCAAGTCAGAAATCTTTATTAAAATCTACCTGCATTATTGCTGGTTTATTGTTATTAAAACAGTGTACAATTGAATACATATAGAGTAACAACCTAACTAAATTTTTCATACCAGTAGTTTCAGTGATGTCAGGTTGACTGGCAAACACAAACACTGAGAGACAAATGTGGGGTAGCTAGTTGTTAGCCAAAGAAAAAGAAAAGTTATAATTCAAGAAGTGTTCTTAAATCATATCAAGATTAAGATGAATTGGGTCAAATGTGTCATTTTTCTTTTCAGGCTGACTGGCTGTAACCTGTCAGAGAGAAGCTGTAAAGTTCTATCCTCAGTTCTCAGCTCCCAGTCCTCCAGTCTGACAGAGCTGGACCTGAGTAACAACAACCTGCAGGATTCAGGACTGAAGCTGCTGTCTGCTGGTGTGGAGAGTCCACACTGTAAACTGGAGACTCTCAGGTCAGGATTCAACTAATCCATCCAACTGAAGTTGCAGAGTCATTTACCTCTGATTAAACAAATGTTCTGTTTCTTTCAAAACAGAAATCTTTTTAAAAATAAACCTGCATTGTTGTAGTTTTATTGTCATTAAATCAGTTTTTTCAATTAAATACATGTACAGTAACAACCTACCTAAATGTTTCATCCCCGTAATGTCGGTGATTTCAGGTTGACTGAAAAACAAAAACATGGAGGGACAAATGTGGGGTAGCTGGTTATTAGCCAAAAACTACATTTTTCTTTTTTTTTATAATTCAAGAAATGTTCTTCAATCGTATCAAGATGAAGATAAATTCGGTCAAATGTGTAAATTTTCTTTTCAGGCTGACTGGCTGTAACCTGACAAAAAGGAGCTATAAAGCTCTGTCATCAGTTCTCAGCACCCAGTCCTCCAGTCTGAGAGAGCTGGACCTGAGTAACAACAACCTGCAGGATTCAGGAATGAAGCTGCTGCCAGCAGGAATGGCGAGTCCACACTGTAAACTGGAGATGCTCAGGTCAGGATTCAACTAATCCATCCAACTGAAGTTGCAGAGTCATTTACCTCTGATTTAACAAATTTTCAGTTTCTTTTTAAACAGAAATCTTAGTTTTTAAATCAACCTGCATTGTTGTTGTTTTATTGTCATTAAATCAGTGTTCAATAAAATACATGTACAGTAACAACCTAACTAAACATTTTATACCAGTAGCGTTAGTGATGTCAGTTTGACTGAAAAACACAAACATGCAGCGACAAATATGGGGTAGCTAGTTATTAGCCAAAGAAAATATAATTTATTTTATAATTGAAGACATGTTCTTAAATCATATCAAGATTAAGATAAATAGGGTCAAATGTGTACATTTTCTTTTCAGGCTGACTGGCTGTAACTTGTCAAAGAGAAGCTATGAAGTTCTGTCCTCAGTTCTCAGCTCCCAGTCCTCCAGTCTGAGAGAGCTGGACCTGAGCAACAACGAGCTGCAGGATTCAGGAGTGAAGCTACTGTCTGCTGGTTTGGAGAGTCCACACTGTAAACTGGAGACCCTCAGGTCAGGAAACAGCTGGTTGTTGAACAGTTGCTGCAGATGTTTGACATCTGTAGGATTTTCCTTCCTGTTTCTGGTGTTCATGATATTTTTCTGACTCCAGTCTGTCAGGTTGTTTGATCTCAGAGAAAGGCTGTGCTTCTCTGGCTCCAGCTCTGAGCTCCAACCCCTCCTATCTGAGAGAGCTGGACCTGAGTTACAATCATCCAGGAGACTCAGGAGTGAAGCTACTGTCTGCTGGCCTGGAGGATCCTCACTGGAGACTGGACACTCTCGGGTATGGAGAGACAACCAGAGCTCACACATTGTCTCATTGATTTGACTTCATGTGTTGTTGCTCAGGTCCATCATTATGACGGATGACTTGTTTCTCGTGTCTGTTCAGAGGGGTGAGGAGGTCTGAGTTAGGAAACATGTGGATCCTCAGAAGTCTTTAATCAAATGGAAACACCTGTTCATTCGAAACATTGTGAAGTTGGTGTTAAATCCTTCTCATCTTTAACCATGTTAGCAGCCTGGCTGTAGGGACGACAGTGTTCATCATTCGATCCACGACTATGGTCCAAACTGATTCATCTCAACAACTACTAAACATAATGAGATTAATTTATGTTCAGACATTTATGATCCCCAGAGGATGAACCCACTAGATTTACACTTTTAGTATTTATTGAAGTATCTCAACAACTATTGATAGTATGATTACCATAAAAACATGCAGCAGATATCCACACTGCAGATAGAATCAACCTCAGTTGTTCTTTTATGAAGTTCTAAAATCGAGTCCATTTTATTTTTCAGTCCAAAGTTACAACTTTTCCTCCCAGAGTCTCTACAGCTGACTCCCTCCATCATTAGACACTCAACTGTGAACATGTAAATTACACAAACCAACCAAGTGGGGTGGTTGGACTGATCTGTGAACAGTCTGAAAATAGTTCAGCTGTTCAGGTGAATGTTGGTCAAACTGTTCATTTTAAGGGACAACATGCAGAGACCAATATTTTACATGTGGGAGGACATCAATAAAAACAGGGCAGATCAGTGGAGACTGTGCTCTCTGATTATTTCTACATCACTTCTTCAGGTGTTTTCCTCAGACAGCAGTGAAACCATCAGAGACAGTTGACACTGATGAGTTTCAGCCTGTTTCCGTGTCTCACTGACAAACTGCTTCAAGTTGAACAGCAGTTAGGACTCCTGTTGGATAGAAAATCATTCTGATTGTTTCTTCCTCCAGAGTGGACCATGGTGGAGAGGAGAGGTTAAAACCTGGTGTGAGGAAGTGTAAGTTTGACTGATACACAAGAGACTCCTAACAATAAGTATCATCATTAAATGTTATATGAATGAACAACATAACAGTAAATAATGAAAGAATAAAGCCATCAGATGTGTCAGATGATAAACTGCAGCTGTGCCGTGTCTTTTTCTCTCCATCAGATTTCTGTAAACTTGAACTGGACACAAACTCAGAAAACAGAAACCTCAAACTGTCTGACAACAACAGGAAGGTGACACTGGTGGAAGAGTATCAGCCATATCCTGATCATCCAGACAGATTTGACTGCTGGCGTCAGCTGCTGTGTAGAACTGGTTTGACTAGTCGCTGTTACTGGGATGTTGAGTGGAGAGGAGAGGTTCATATAGCAGTGAGTTACAGAGGAATCAGAAGGAGAGGAGACTGCGATGAGTGCTGGTTTGGAGGGAACGATCAGTCCTGGAGTCTGATCTGCTCTGATGGTGTCATTTACAAAGTCTGTCACAATAACAAAAAAACACGAATCTCCTCCTCCTCCTGCTCCTCCTCCTCCTCCTCTGTCTCTAACAGAGTAGCAGTGTATGTGGACTGTCCTGCTGGCACTCTGTCCTTCTATAGAGTCTCCTCTGACACTCTGATCCACCTCCACACCTTCAACACCACATTCACTGAACCTCTGTATCCTGGATTTGGATTCTGGTTTGATGGTTCCTCAGTGTCTCTGTGTTCTCTGTAGGAGGAAGAGTCTGTAGAAGTGAAAGCAGCTTCAGCTCTGAGCTTCAAAATGGTGGAAGTTTCTCTTTGGTTCACAGTTGGATCACTGATTGTGATGTCAGAATATGTTTTGTGTCAGAAGTATTGAAATTATCTCCTCACCTCTGAACTTTGACCTTCATTTCCATCTGGGCAAATGAAGGTCAAACTGAGCTCTTTGGCTGCTAAACATCAGCAGATTCTGGAAACATGCTGAAAGACAGCCAGAAAATAACTTTTAAATATGTCATAAATCCTGTTGAAATGTTTTCTGTGTTTTAGTTGATGAGAAAAAACGTAAACGTGCTCCGATATTTGAAGAAAAGTTCATTTAATGTCCGTTTGCTGCAGGGGTTGTGTTTAATATGTTGTTTGAACAAACTCAGTCCACCCCTGTGTGATGTCCCTGAAAGGTTCTGGTTCTGTTCTGCTTCTTAATGTCAGAAAACATCACCCACCAGTTTGTGAACTGACGTTTTAAAACCTCCATTATGACATTCAGCCATTGCCATCTCGGCCAGAAGTGACCATATTTGGACAAGCTGAGGAGAAGTGAGGCGTCTAACGGAGACAGACAACACAATGCCCCGCCCACCAATACATGACTTCCTCCCAGGCCCGTCAATCAAACAGACACGCCTCCAGGCATAGAAATATTCAAGGAATTAACTACTGTCCGTTCTGTCATTATCACCTACAACCTGATGTCATCACTTGCGTGTCAACCTACGTCTTGTCGACTAAAACTACTCTAGTACGGTAACTAGCTAGTTCAACCTTTCAGGAGAAATGTCTGGGACAGCTACACAACACGTAGCATGCAGCACCTCGCAGAAGTCACAATATATTTAGAGCGACTAAATCCTCATCAAGTCATTCTTGTTTGTATCTTTCTCTTCTTTCCATATAAAGTTGTTTTTAAATAATTAAACTTAGCAACAGAGTTCACTTTATTCTGTCTGTCCGTCCGTCCATTTATTTATTTATTGAGGTCGTAAAACTGACATCAGACCTAAGAACATTTTCCCGGCTTGTTCCAGTGATGAGCTCTCAGCAGTTTCTCCACAGTTCTCAGAAACGTTTGCTAAACAGTTGTTGAAGCTAAACGAAGCGACATTAAAACAGATTTTACTACATATTGGAGTTATTTCATGGTCCTGTCTTCCGTTTGTTGTAGGAAACGGTAAATACCGGGATGTCCGCTTTCTTCCACTCACGTAAGGTAACTGAAGCCCATGCACACACATGCGCACAGAGTTGGCGGTCATCCCACGGTGACCTCTGACCCTGCCCACATCAGGCAGATGTTAGAGGACGCCGCCGGTGCGCCATTTAAGCAGGAGTCGGCATGGGCGAATTTTCTATGTTGGATGGTCAAAACTGCACAACAAAGCAATAGGAGGAACCTGACAGATGATCCTGTCACAAAGGCATGTCTGTCAGATCAAAAGAGGAGTGCGAACGGGATGAAAGAAATAGGGCGGTTTAAAGTAATGAGCACTAATCCATGTTGTCCGGGGCATCAGCACCTGGTAGGGTCTCCCAATGCAAACTCGTCTCAGGTTACAGCCCAGACTAAGAGTGGTTTCAAGACACTTTGTGTGGACAATTTCACTGAAAACAGTCTCAAGTCTCACTTTCTCAGCCTAATGTAAAACTGCATCACAGCAACACGGCTAAAACTAAGTGTTTATGAACAAGTATCTTACTCAGAACTTTGGCAAATGGGATACACTACATGGCCAAAGTGGTTTCAAGTCAGTTTCTGTCTGCAAATTTCACTGAAAACAGCATTTCAAGTCTCACTTTCTCAGCCTAATGTAAAACTGCATCACAAGCGCCACGGCTTAAACTAAGTGTTTATGAACAAGTATCTTGCTCAGAACTTTGGCAAATGGGATACACTACATGGCCAAAGTGGTTTCAAGTCAGTTTGTGTCTGCAATTTCACTGAAAACAGCATTTCAAGTCTCACTTTCTCAGCCTAATGTAAAACTGCATCACAGCAACACGGCTTAAACTAAGTGTTTATGAACAAGTTTCCGACTCAGAACTATGGCAAATACAAGGCCAAAGTGGTTTCAAGTCAATTTGTGTCTGCAATTTTACAGAAAACAGCATTTCATGTCTCACTTTCTCAGCCTAATGTAAAACTGCATCACAAGCGCCACGGCTTAAACTAAGTGTTTACAAACAAGTTTCAGACTCAGAACTATGGCAAATGGGATAAACTACATGACCAAAGTGGTTTCAAGTCACTTTGTGTGGATAATTTCACAGCAAACACAACGTTTAAAAAACAGCCTTATCTCAGCGAGAGAAGCTCAAACACAGCATTAAACTCCATTACAGTGCCACGGCTTAAAATAAGTGTTTACGAACAAGTTTCTTCATCATACTATGGCAAATGAGATAAACTACACGACCAAAGTGGTTTCAAGTCACTTTGTGTCTGCAATTTTACAGAAAACAGCATTTCATGTCTCACTTTCTCAGCCTAATGTAAAACTGCATCACAAGCGCCACGGCTTAAACTAAGTGTTTATGAACAAGTATCTTACTCAGAACTTTGGCAAATGGGATACACTACATGGCCAAAGTGGTTTCAAGTCAGTTTCTGTCTGCAAATTTCACTGAAAACAGCATTTCAAGTCTCACTTTCTCAGCCTAATGTAAAACTGCATCACAGCAACATGGCTTAAACTAAGTGTTTATGAACAAGTATCTTACTCAGAACTTTGGCAAATGGGATACACTACAAGGCCAAAGTGGTTTCAAGTCATTTTGTGTGGACAATTTCACAGGATGTGTACTTTGAAATTGTCCACGCAAAGTGACTGCAATTGTCTGCAATTTCACTGAAAACAGCATTTCATGTCTCACTTTCTCAGCCTAATGTAAAACTGCATCACGAGCGCCACGGCTAAAACTAAGTGTTTACAAACAAGTTTCCGACTCAGAACTTTGGCAAATGGGATACACTACATGGCCAAAGTGGTTTCAAGTCACTTTGTGTCTGCAATTTCACTGAAAACAGCATTTCATGTCTCACTTTCTCAGCCTAATGTAAAACTGCATCACGAGCGCCACGGCTAAAACTAAGTGTTTACAAACAAGTTTCCGACTCAGAACTATGGCAAATGGGAAAAACTACATGACCAAAGTGGTTTCAAGTCAGTTTGTGTCTGCAATTTCACTGAAAACAGCATTTCAAGTCTCACTTTCTCAGCCTAATGTAAAACTGCATCACAGCAACATGGCTTAAACTAAGTGTTTATGAACAAGTATCTTACTCAGAACTTTGGCAAATGGGATACACTACATGGCCAAAGTGGTTTCAAGTCAGTTTGTGTCTGCAATTTTACAGAAAACAGCATTTCATGTCTCACTTTCTCAGCCTAATGTAAAACTGCATCACAAGCGCCACGGTTTAAACTAAGTGTTTACAAACAAGTTTCAGACTCAGAACTATGGCAAATGGGATAAACTACATGACCAAAGTGGTTTCAAGTCACTTTGTGTGGATAATTTCACAGCAAACACAACGTTTAAAAAACAGCCTTATCTCAGCGAGAGAAGCTCAAACACAGCATTAAACTCCATTACAGTGCCACGGCTTAAAATAAGTGTTTACGAACAAGTTTCTTCATCATGCTATGTCAAATGGGATAAACTAAATGACCAAAGTGGTTTCAAGTCAGTTTGTGTCTGCAATTTCACTGAAAACAGCATTTCAAGTCTCACTTTCTCAGCCTAATGTAAAACTGCATCACAGCAACACGGCTTAAACTAAGTGTTTATGAACAAGTATCTTACTCAGAACTTTGGCAAATGGGATACACTGCATGGACAAAGTGGTTTCAAGTCAGTTTCTGTCTGCAAATTTCACTGAAAACAGCATTTCAAGTCTCACTTTCTCAGCCTAATGTAAAACTTCATCACAAGCGCCACGGCTTAAACTAAGTGTTTACAAACAAGTTTCAGACTCAGAACTTTGGCAAATGGGATACACTACATGACCAAAGTGGTTTCAAGTCAGTTTGTGTCTGCAATTTCACAGAAAACAGCATTTCAAGTCTCACTTTCTCAGCCTGATGTAAAACTGCATCACAGCAACACGGCTTAAACTAAGTGTTTACAAACAAGTTTCAGACTCAGTACTATGGCAAATGGGATACACGACATGGCCAAAGTGGTTTCAAGTCACTTTGTGTGGATAATTTCACAGCAAACACAACGTTTAAAAAACAGCCTTATCTCAGCGAGAGAAGCTCAAATACAGCATAAAACTACATTACAGTGCCACGGCTTAAACTAAGTGTTTACAAACAAGTTTCAGACTCAGAACTATGGCAAATGGGAAAAACTACATGACCAAAGTGGTTTCAAGTCACTTTGTGTGGATAATTTCACAGGAAACACAACATTTAAAAAACAGCCTTATCTCAGCGAGAGAAGCTCAAACACAGCATTAAACTCCATTACAGTGCCACGGCTTAAAATAAGTGTTTACGAACAAGTTTCTTCATCATACTATGGGAAATGAGATAAACTACATGACCAAAGTGGTTTCAAGTCACTTTGTGTCTGCAATTTTACAGAAAACAGCATTTCATGTCTCACTTTCTCAGCCTAATGTAAAACTGCATCACAAGCGCCACGGCTTAAACTAAGTGTTTATGAACAAGTATCTTACTCAGAACTTTGGCAAATGGGATACACTACATGGCCAAAGTGGTTTCAAGTCAGTTTCTGTCTGCAAATTTCACTGAAAACAGCATTTCAAGTCTCACTTTCTCAGCCTAATGTAAAACTGCATCACAGCAACACGGCTTAAACTAAGTGTTTATGAACAAGTATCTTACTCAGAACTTTGGCAAATGGGATACACTACAAGGCCAAAGTGGTTTCAAGTCATTTTGTGTGGACAATTTCACAGGATGTGTACTTTGAAATTGTCCACGCAAAGTGACTGCAATTGTCTGCAATTTCACTGAAAACAGCATTTCATGTCTCACTTTCTCAGCCTAATGTAAAACTGCATCACGAGCGCCACGGCTAAAACTAAGTGTTTACAAACAAGTTTCCGACTCAGAACTTTGGCAAATGGGATACACTACATGGCCAAAGTGGTTTCAAGTCACTTTGTGTCTGCAATTTCACTGAAAACAGCATTTCATGTCTCACTTTCTCAGCCTAATGTAAAACTGCATCACGAGCGCCACGGCTAAAACTAAGTGTTTACAAACAAGTTTCCGACTCAGAACTATGGCAAATGGGAAAAACTACATGACCAAAGTGGTTTCAAGTCAGTTTGTGTCTGCAATTTCACTGAAAACAGCATTTCAAGTCTCACTTTCTCAGCCTAATGTAAAACTGCATCACAGCAACACGGCTTAAACTAAGTGTTTATGAACAAGTATCTTACTCAGAACTTTGGCAAATGGGATACACTACATGACCAAAGTGGTTTCAAGTCACTTTGTGTGGATAATTTCACAGCAAACACAACGTTTAAAAAACAGCCTTATCTCAGCGAGAGAAGCTCAAACACAGCATTAAACTCCATTACAGTGCCACGGCTTAAAATAAGTGTTTACGAACAAGTTTCTTCATCATGCTATGTCAAATGGGATAAACTAAATGACCAAAGTGGTTTCAAGTCAGTTTGTGTCTGCAATTTCACTGAAAACAGCATTTCAAGTCTCACTTTCTCAGCCTAATGTAAAACTGCATCACAGCAACACGGCTTAAACTAAGTGTTTATGAACAAGTATCTTACTCAGAACTTTGGCAAATGGGATACACTGCATGGACAAAGTGGTTTCAAGTCAGTTTCTGTCTGCAAATTTCACTGAAAACAGCATTTCAAGTCTCACTTTCTCAGCCTAATGTAAAACTTCATCACAAGCGCCACGGCTTAAACTAAGTGTTTACAAACAAGTTTCAGACTCAGAACTTTGGCAAATGGGATACACTACATGACCAAAGTGGTTTCAAGTCAGTTTGTGTCTGCAATTTCACTGAAAACAGCATTTCAAGTCTCACTTTCTCATCCTAATGTAAAACTGCATCACAGCAACAGGGCTTAAACTAAGTGTTTATGAACAACTATCTTACTCAGAACTTTGGCAAATGGGATACACTGCATGGACAAAGTGGTTTCAAGTCAGTTTCTGTCTGCAAATTTCACTGAAAACAGCATTTCAAGTCTCACTTTCTCAGCCTAATGTAAAACTTCATCACAAGCGCCACGGCTTAAACTAAGTGTTTACAAACAAGTTTCAGACTCAGAACTTTGGCAAATGGGATACACTACATGACCAAAGTGGTTTCAAGTCAGTTTGTGTCTGCAATTTCACAGAAAACAGCATTTCAAGTCTCACTTTCTCAGCCTGATGTAAAACTGCATCACAGCAACACGGCTTAAACTAAGTGTTTACAAACAAGTTTCAGACTCAGTACTATGGCAAATGGGATACACGACATGGCCAAAGTGGTTTCAAGTCACTTTGTGTGGATAATTTCACAGCAAACACAACGTTTAAAAAACAGCCTTATCTCAGCGAGAGAAGCTCAAATACAGCATAAAACTACATTACAGTGCCACGGCTTAAACTAAGTGTTTACAAACAAGTTTCAGACTCAGAACTATGGCAAATGGGAAAAACTACATGACCAAAGTGGTTTCAAGTCACTTTGTGTGGATAATTTCACAGGAAACACAACATTTAAAAAACAGCCTTATCTCAGCGAGAGAAGCTCAAACACAGCATTAAACTCCATTACAGTGCCACGGCTTAAAATAAGTGTTTACGAACAAGTTTCTTCATCATACTATGGGAAATGATATAAACTACATGACCAAAGTGGTTTCAAGTCACTTTGTGTCTGCAATTTTACAGAAAACAGCATTTCATGTCTCACTTTCTCAGCCTAATGTAAAACTGCATCACAAGCGCCACGGCTTAAACTAAGTGTTTATGAACAAGTATCTTACTCAGAACTTTGGCAAATGGGATACACTACATGGCCAAAGTGGTTTCAAGTCAGTTTCTGTCTGCAAATTTCACTGAAAACAGCATTTCAAGTCTCACTTTCTCAGCCTAATGTAAAACTGCATCACAGCAACACGGCTTAAACTAAGTGTTTATGAACAAGTATCTTACTCAGAACTTTGGCAAATGGGATACACTACAAGGCCAAAGTGGTTTCAAGTCATTTTGTGTGGACAATTTCACAGGATGTGTACTTTGAAATTGTCCACGCAAAGTGACTGCAATTGTCTGCAATTTCACTGAAAACAGCATTTCATGTCTCACTTTCTCAGCCTAATGTAAAACTGCATCACGAGCGCCACGGCTAAAACTAAGTGTTTACAAACAAGTTTCCGACTCAGAACTATGGCAAATGGGAAAAACTACATGACCAAAGTGGTTTCAAGTCAGTTTGTGTCTGCAATTTCACTGAAAACAGCATTTCAAGTCTCACTTTCTCAGCCTAATGTAAAACTGCATCACAGCAACACGGCTTAAACTAAGTGTTTATGAACAAGTATCTTACTCAGAACTTTGGCAAATGGGATACACTACATGACCAAAGTGGTTTCAAGTCACTTTGTGTGGATAATTTCACAGCAAACACAACGTTTAAAAAACAGCCTTATCTCAGCGAGAGAAGCTCAAACACAGCATTAAACTCCATTACAGTGCCACGGCTTAAAATAAGTGTTTACGAACAAGTTTCTTCATCATGCTATGTCAAATGGGATAAACTAAATGACCAAAGTGGTTTCAAGTCAGTTTGTGTCTGCAATTTCACTGAAAACAGCATTTCAAGTCTCACTTTCTCAGCCTAATGTAAAACTGCATCACAGCAACACGGCTTAAACTAAGTGTTTATGAACAAGTATCTTACTCAGAACTTTGGCAAATGGGATACACTGCATGGACAAAGTGGTTTCAAGTCAGTTTCTGTCTGCAAATTTCACTGAAAACAGCATTTCAAGTCTCACTTTCTCAGCCTAATGTAAAACTTCATCACAAGCGCCACGGCTTAAACTAAGTGTTTACAAACAAGTTTCAGACTCAGAACTTTGGCAAATGGGATACACTACATGACCAAAGTGGTTTCAAGTCAGTTTGTGTCTGCAATTTCACAGAAAACAGCATTTCAAGTCTCACTTTCTCAGCCTGATGTAAAACTGCATCACAGCAACACGGCTTAAACTAAGTGTTTACAAACAAGTTTCAGACTCAGTACTATGGCAAATGGGATACACGACATGGCCAAAGTGGTTTCAAGTCACTTTGTGTGGATAATTTCACAGCAAACACAACGTTTAAAAAACAGCCTTATCTCAGCGAGAGAAGCTCAAATACAGCATAAAACTACATTACAGTGCCACGGCTTAAACTAAGTGTTTACAAACAAGTTTCAGACTCAGAACTATGGCAAATGGGAAAAACTACATGACCAAAGTGGTTTCAAGTCACTTTGTGTGGATAATTTCACAGCAAACACAACGTTTAAAAAACAGCCTTATCTCAGCGAGAGAAGCTCAAACACAGCATTAAACTCCATTACAGCGCCACGGCTTAAAATAAGTGTTTACGAACAAGTTTCTTCATCATACTATGGCAAATGAGATAAACTACATGACCAAAGTGGTTTCAAGTCACTTTGTGTCTGCAATTTTACAGAAAACAGCATTTCATGTCTCACTTTCTCAGCCTAATGTAAAACTGCATCACAAGCGCCACGGCTTAAACTAAGTGTTTATGAACAAGTATCTTACTCAGAACTTTGGCAAATGGGATACACTACATGGCCAAAGTGGTTTCAAGTCAGTTTCTGTCTGCAAATTTCACTGAAAACAGCATTTCAAGTCTCACTTTCTCAGCCTAATGTAAAACTGCATCACAGCAACACGGCTTAAACTAAGCGTTTATGAACAAGTATCTTACTCAGAACTTTGGCAAATGGGATACACTACAAGGCCAAAGTGGTTTCAAGTCATTTTGTGTGGACAATTTCACAGGATGTGTACTTTGAAATTGTCCACGCAAAGTGACTGCAATTGTCTGCAATTTCACTGAAAACAGCATTTCATGTCTCACTTTCTCAGCCTAATGTAAAACTGCATCACGAGCGCCACGGCTAAAACTAAGTGTTTACAAACAAGTTTCCGACTCAGAACTTTGGCAAATGGGATACACTACATGGCCAAAGTGGTTTCAAGTCACTTTGTGTCTGCAATTTCACTGAAAACAGCATTTCATGTCTCACTTTCTCAGCCTAATGTAAAACTGCATCACGAGCGCCACAGCTAAAACTAAGTGTTTACAAACAAGTTTCCGACTCAGAACTATGGCAAATGGTAAAAACTACATGACCAAAGTGGTTTCAAGTCAGTTTGTGTCTGCAATTTCACTGAAAACAGCATTTCAAGTCTCACTTTCTCAGCCTAATGTAAAACTGCATCACAGCAACACGGCTTAAACTAAGTGTTTATGAACAAGTATCTTACTCAGAACTTTGGCAAATGGGATACACTACATGGCCAAAGTGGTTTCAAGTCAGTTTGTGTCTGCAATTTTACAGAAAACAGCATTTCATGTCTCACTTTCTCAGCCTAATGTAAAACTGCATCACAAGCGCCACGGTTTAAACTAAGTGTTTACAAACAAGTTTCAGACTCAGAACTATGGCAAATGGGATAAACTACATGACCAAAGTGGTTTCAAGTCACTTTGTGTGGATAATTTCACAGCAAACACAACGTTTAAAAAACAGCCTTATCTCAGCGAGAGAAGCTCAAACACGGCATTAAACTCCATTACAGTGCCACGGCTTAAAATAAGTGTTTACGAACAAGTTTCTTCATCATGCTATGTCAAATGGGATAAACTAAATGACCAAAGTGGTTTCAAGTCAGTTTGTGTCTGCAATTTCACTGAAAACAGCATTTCAAGTCTCACTTTCTCAGCCTAATGTAAAACTGCATCACAGCAACACGGCTTAAACTAAGTGTTTATGAACAAGTATCTTACTCAGAACTTTGGCAAATGGGATACACTGCATGGACAAAGTGGTTTCAAGTCAGTTTCTGTCTGCAAATTTCACTGAAAACAGCATTTCAAGTCTCACTTTCTCAGCCTAATGTAAAACTTCATCACAAGCACCACGGCTTAAACTAAGTGTTTATAAACAAGTTTCAGACTCAGAACTTTGGCAAATGGGATACACTACATGACCAAAGTGGTTTCAAGTCAGTTTGTGTCTGCAATTTCACAGAAAACAGCATTTCAAGTCTCACTTTCTCAGCCTGATGTAAAACTGCATCACAGCAACACGGCTTAAACTAAGTGTTTACAAACAAGTTTCAGACTCAGTACTATGGCAAATGGGATACACGACATGGCCAAAGTGGTTTCAAGTCACTTTGTGTGGATAATTTCACAGCAAACACAACGTTTAAAAAACAGCCTTATCTCAGCGAGAGAAGCTCAAATACAGCATAAAACTACATTACAGTGCCACGGCTTAAACTAAGTGTTTACAAACAAGTTTCAGACTCAGAACTATGGCAAATGGGAAAAACTACATGACCAAAGTGGTTTCAAGTCACTTTGTGTGGATAATTTCACAGGAAACACAACATTTAAAAAACAGCCTTATCTCAGCGAGAGAAGCTCAAACACAGCATTAAACTCCATTACAGTGCCACGGCTTAAAATAAGTGTTTACGAACAAGTTTCTTCATCATACTATGGCAAATGGGATAAACTAAATGACCAAAGTGGTTTCAAGTCACTTTGTGTCTGCAATTTTACAGAAAACAGCATTTCATGTCTCACTTTGTCAGCCTAATGTAAAACTGCATCACAAGCGCCACGGCTTAAACTAAGTGTTTACAAACAAGTTTCAGACTCAGAACTTTGGCAAATGGGATACACGACATGGCCAAAGTGGTTTCAAGTCACTTTGTGTGGATAATTTCACAGCAAACACAACGTTTAAAAAACAGCCTTATCTCAGCAAGAGAAGCTCAAATACAGCATAAAACTACGTTACAGTGCCACGGCTAAAACTAAGTGTTTACAAACAAGTTTCCGACTCAGAACTATGGCAAATGGGATACACTACATGGCCAAAGTGGTTTCAAGTCACTTTGTGTCTGCAATTTTACAGAAAACAGCATTTCATGTCTCACTTTCTCAGCCTAATGTAAAACTGCATCACAAGTGCCACGGCTTAAAATAAGTTTTTACAAACAAGTTTCTTCATCATACTTTGGCAAATGGGATACACTACATGACCAAAGTGGTTTCAAGTCAGTTTGTGTCTGCAATTTCACAGAAAACAGCATTTAAGTCTCACTTTCTCAGCCTAATGTAAAACTGCATCACAAGCGCCACGGCTTAAACTAAGTGTTTACAAACAAGTTTCAGACTCAGAACTTTGGCAAATGGGATACACGACATGGCCAAAGTGGTTTCAAGTCACTTTGTGTGGATAATTTCACAGCAAACACAACGTTTAAAAAACAGCCTTATCTCAGCGAGAGAAGCTCAAATACAGCATAAAACTACATTACAGTGCAACGGCTAAAACTAAGTGTTTACAAACAAGTTTCAGACTCAGAACTTTGGCAAATGGGATAAACTACATGACCAAAGTGGTTTCAAGTCACTTTGTGTGGATAATTTCACAGGAAACACAACGTTTAAAAAACAGCCTTATCTCAGCGAGAGAAGCTCAAACACAGCATAAAACTCCATTACAGTGCCACGGCTTAAAATAAGTGTTTACGAACAAGTTTCTTCATCATGCTATGTCAAATGGGATAAACTAAATGACCAAAGTGGTTTCAAGTCAGTTTGTGTCTGCAATTTCACTGAAAACAGCATTTCAAGTCTCACTTTCTCAGCCTAATGTAAAACTGCATCACAGCAACACGGCTTAAACTAAGTGTTTATGAACAAGTATCTTACTCAGAACTTTGGCAAATGGGATACACTGCATGGACAAAGTGGTTTCAAGTCAGTTTCTGTCTGCAAATTTCACTGAAAACAGCATTTCAAGTCTCACTTTCTCAGCCTAATGTAAAACTTCATCACAAGCGCCACGGCTTAAACTAAGTGTTTACAAACAAGTTTCAGACTCAGAACTTTGGCAAATGGGATACACTACATGACCAAAGTGGATTCAAGTCAGTTTGTGTCTGCAATTTCACAGAAAACAGCATTTCAAGTCTCACTTTCTCATCCTGATGTAAAACTGCATCACAGCAACACGGCTTAAACTAAGTGTTTACAAACAAGTTTCAGACTCAGTACTATGGCAAATGGGATACACGACATGGCCAAAGTGGTTTCAAGTCACTTTGTGTGGATAATTTCACAGCAAACACAACGTTTAAAAAACAGCCTTATCTCAGCGAGAGAAGCTCAAATACAGCATAAAACTACATTACAGTGCCACGGCTTAAACTAAGTGTTTACAAAGAAGTTTCAGACTCAGAACTATGGCAAATGGGAAAAACTACATGACCAAAGTGGTTTCAAGTCACTTTGTGTGGATAATTTCACAGGAAACACAACATTTAAAAAACAGCCTTATCTTAGCGAGAGAAGCTCAAACACAGCATTAAACTCCATTACAGTGCCACGGCTTAAAATAAGTGTTTACGAACAAGTTTCTTCATCATACTATGGCAAATGGGATAAACTAAATGACCAAAGTGGTTTCAAGTCACTTTGTGTCTGCAATTTTACAGAAAACAGCATTTCATGTCTCACTTTGTCAGCCTAATGTAAAACTGCATCACAAGCGCCACGGCTTAAACTAAGTGTTTACAAACAAGTTTCAGACTCAGAACTTTGGCAAATGGGATACACGACATGGCCAAAGTGGTTTCAAGTCACTTTGTGTGGATAATTTCACAGCAAACACAACGTTTAAAAAACAGCCTTATCTCAGCGAGAGAAGCTCAAATACAGCATAAAACTACGTTACAGTGCCACGGCTAAAACTAAGTGTTTACAAACAAGTTTCCGACTCAGAACTATGGCAAATGGGATACACTACATGGCCAAAGTGGTTTCAAGTCACTTTGTGTCTGCAATTTTACAGAAAACAGCATTTCATGTCTCACTTTCTCAGCCTAATGTAAAACTGCATCACAAGTGCCACGGCTTAAAATAAGTGTTTACAAACAAGTTTCTTCATCATACTTTGGCAAATGGGATACACTACATGACCAAAGTGGTTTCAAGTCAGTTTGTGTCTGCAATTTCACAGAAAACAGCATTTAAGTCTCACTTTCTCAGCCTAATGTAAAACTGCATCACAAGCGCCACGGCTTAAACTAAGTGTTTACAAACAAGTTTCAGACTCAGAACTTTGGCAAATGGGATACACGACATGGCCAAAGTGGTTTCAAGTCACTTTGTGTGGATAATTTCACAGCAAACACAACGTTTAAAAAACAGCCTTATCTCAGCGAGAGAAGCTCAAATACAGCATAAAACTACATTACAGTGCAACGGCTAAAACTAAGTGTTTACAAACAAGTTTCAGACTCAGAACTTTGGCAAATGGGATAAACTACATGACCAAAGTGGTTTCAAGTCACTTTGTGTGGATAATTTCACAGGAAACACAACGTTTAAAAAACAGCCTTATCTCAGCGAGAGAAGCTCAAACACAGCATAAAACTCCATTACAGTGCCACGGCTTAAAATAAGTGTTTACGAACAAGTTTCTTCATCATGCTATGTCAAATGGGATAAACTAAATGACCAAAGTGGTTTCAAGTCAGTTTGTGTCTGCAATTTCACTGAAAACAGCATTTCAAGTCTCACTTTCTCAGCCTAATGTAAAACTGCATCACAGCAACACGGCTTAAACTAAGTGTTTATGAACAAGTATCTTACTCAGAACTTTGGCAAATGGGATACACTGCATGGACAAAGTGGTTTCAAGTCAGTTTCTGTCTGCAAATTTCACTGAAAACAGCATTTCAAGTCTCACTTTCTCAGCCTAATGTAAAACTTCATCACAAGCGCCACGGCTTAAACTAAGTGTTTACAAACAAGTTTCAGACTCAGAACTTTGGCAAATGGGATACACTACATGACCAAAGTGGATTCAAGTCAGTTTGTGTCTGCAATTTCACAGAAAACAGCATTTCAAGTCTCACTTTCTCATCCTGATGTAAAACTGCATCACAGCAACACGGCTTAAACTAAGTGTTTACAAACAAGTTTCAGACTCAGTACTATGGCAAATGGGATACACGACATGGCCAAAGTGGTTTCAAGTCACTTTGTGTGGATAATTTCACAGCAAACACAACGTTTAAAAAACAGCCTTATCTCAGCGAGAGAAGCTCAAATACAGCATAAAACTACATTACAGTGCCACGGCTTAAACTAAGTGTTTACAAAGAAGTTTCAGACTCAGAACTATGGCAAATGGGAAAAACTACATGACCAAAGTGGTTTCAAGTCACTTTGTGTGGATAATTTCACAGGAAACACAACATTTAAAAAACAGCCTTATCTTAGCGAGAGAAGCTCAAACACAGCATTAAACTCCATTACAGTGCCACGGCTTAAAATAAGTGTTTACGAACAAGTTTCTTCATCATACTATGGCAAATGGGATAAACTAAATGACCAAAGTGGTTTCAAGTCACTTTGTGTCTGCAATTTTACAGAAAACAGCATTTCATGTCTCACTTTGTCAGCCTAATGTAAAACTGCATCACAAGCGCCACGGCTTAAACTAAGTGTTTACAAACAAGTTTCAGACTCAGAACTTTGGCAAATGGGATACACGACATGGCCAAAGTGGTTTCAAGTCACTTTGTGTGGATAATTTCACAGCAAACACAACGTTTAAAAAACAGCCTTATCTCAGCGAGAGAAGCTCAAATACAGCATAAAACTACGTTACAGTGCCACGGCTAAAACTAAGTGTTTACAAACAAGTTTCCGACTCAGAACTATGGCAAATGGGATACACTACATGGCCAAAGTGGTTTCAAGTCACTTTGTGTCTGCAATTTTACAGAAAACAGCATTTCATGTCTCACTTTCTCAGCCTAATGTAAAACTGCATCACAAGTGCCACGGCTTAAAATAAGTGTTTACAAACAAGTTTCTTCATCATACTTTGGCAAATGGGATACACTACATGACCAAAGTGGTTTCAAGTCAGTTTGTGTCTGCAATTTCACAGAAAACAGCATTTAAGTCTCACTTTCTCAGCCTAATGTAAAACTGCATCACAAGCGCCACGGCTTAAACTAAGTGTTTACAAACAAGTTTCAGACTCAGAACTTTGGCAAATGGGATACACGACATGGCCAAAGTGGTTTCAAGTCACTTTGTGTGGATAATTTCACAGCAAACACAACGTTTAAAAAACAGCCTTATCTCAGCGAGAGAAGCTCAAATACAGCATAAAACTACATTACAGTGCAACGGCTAAAACTAAGTGTTTACAAACAAGTTTCAGACTCAGAACTTTGGCAAATGGGATAAACTACATGACCAAAGTGGTTTCAAGTCACTTTGTGTGGATAATTTCACAGGAAACACAACGTTTAAAAAACAGCCTTATCTCAGCGAGAGAAGCTCAAACACAGCATAAAACTCCATTACAGTGCCACGGCTTAAAATAAGTGTTTACGAACAAGTTTCTTCATCATGCTATGTCAAATGGGATAAACTAAATGACCAAAGTGGTTTCAAGTCAGTTTGTGTCTGCAATTTCACTGAAAACAGCATTTCAAGTCTCACTTTCTCAGCCTAATGTAAAACTGCATCACAGCAACACGGCTTAAACTAAGTGTTTATGAACAAGTATCTTACTCAGAACTTTGGCAAATGGGATACACTGCATGGACAAAGTGGTTTCAAGTCAGTTTCTGTCTGCAAATTTCACTGAAAACAGCATTTCAAGTCTCACTTTCTCAGCCTAATGTAAAACTTCATCACAAGCGCCACGGCTTAAACTAAGTGTTTACAAACAAGTTTCAGACTCAGAACTTTGGCAAATGGGATACACTACATGACCAAAGTGGATTCAAGTCAGTTTGTGTCTGCAATTTCACAGAAAACAGCATTTCAAGTCTCACTTTCTCAGCCTGATGTAAAACTGCATCACAGCAACACGGCTTAAACTAAGTGTTTACAAACAAGTTTCAGACTCAGTACTATGGCAAATGGGATACACGACATGGCCAAAGTGGTTTCAAGTCACTTTGTGTGGATAATTTCACAGCAAACACAACGTTTAAAAAACAGCCTTATCTCAGCGAGAGAAGCTCAAATACAGCATAAAACTACATTACAGTGCCACGGCTTAAACTAAGTGTTTACAAAGAAGTTTCAGACTCAGAACTATGGCAAATGGGAAAAACTACATGACCAAAGTGGTTTCAAGTCACTTTGTGTGGATAATTTCACAGGAAACACAACATTTAAAAAACAGCCTTATCTCAGCGAGAGAAGCTCAAACACAGCATTAAACTCCATTACAGTGCCACGGCTTAAAATAAGTGTTTACGAACAAGTTTCTTCATCATACTATGGCAAATGGGATAAACTAAATGACCAAAGTGGTTTCAAGTCACTTTGTGTCTGCAATTTTACAGAAAACAGCATTTCATGTCTCACTTTGTCAGCCTAATGTAAAACTGCATCACAAGCGCCACGGCTTAAACTAAGTGTTTACAAACAAGTTTCAGACTCAGAACTTTGGCAAATGGGATACACGACATGGCCAAAGTGGTTTCAAGTCACTTTGTGTGGATAATTTCACAGCAAACACAACGTTTAAAAAACAGCCTTATCTCAGCGAGAGAAGCTCAAATACAGCATAAAACTACGTTACAGTGCCACGGCTAAAACTAAGTGTTTACAAACAAGTTTACGACTCAGAACTATGGCAAATGGGATACACTACATGGCCAAAGTGGTTTCAAGTCACTTTGTGTCTGCAATTTTACAGAAAACAGCATTTCATGTCTCACTTTCTCAGCCTAATGTAAAACTGCATCACAAGTGCCACGGCTTAAAATAAGTGTTTACAAACAAGTTTCTTCATCATACTTTGGCAAATGGGATACACTACATGACCAAAGTGGTTTCAAGTCAGTTTGTGTCTGCAATTTCACAGAAAACAGCATTTAAGTCTCACTTTCTCAGCCTAATGTAAAACTGCATCACAAGCGCCACGGCTTAAACTAAGTGTTTACAAACAAGTTTCAGACTCAGAACTTTGGCAAATGGGATACACGACATGGCCAAAGTGGTTTCAAGTCACTTTGTGTGGATAATTTCACAGCAAACACAACGTTTAAAAAACAGGCTTATCTCAGCGAGAGAAGCTCAAATACAGCATAAAACTACATTACAGTGCAACGGCTAAAACTAAGTGTTTACAAACAAGTTTCAGACTCAGAACTTTGGCAAATGGGATAAACTACATGACCAAAGTGGTTTCAAGTCACTTTGTGTGGATAATTTCACAGGAAACACAACGTTTAAAAAACAGCCTTATCTCAGCGAGAGAAGCTCAAACACAGCATAAAACTCCATTACAGTGCCACGGCTTAAAATAAGTGTTTACGAACAAGTTTCTTCATCATGCTATGTCAAATGGGATAAACTAAATGACCAAAGTGGTTTCAAGTCAGTTTGTGTCTGCAATTTCACTGAAAACAGCATTTCAAGTCTCACTTTCTCAGCCTAATGTAAAACTGCATCACAGCAACAAGGCTTAAACTAAGTGTTTATGAACAAGTATCTTACTCAGAACTTTGGCAAATGGGATACACTACATGGCCAAAGTGGTTTCAAGTCAGTTTGTGTCTGCAATTTTACAGAAAACATCATTTCATGTCTCACTTTCTCAGCCTAATGTAAAACTGCATCACAAGCGCCATGGTTTAAACTAAGTGTTTACAAACAAGTTTCAGACTCAGAACTATGGCAAATGGGATAAACTACATGACCAAAGTGGTTTCAAGTCACTTTGTGTGGATAATTTCACAGCAAACACAACGTTTAAAAAACAGCCTTATCTCAGCGAGAGAAGCTCAAACACGGCATTAAACTCCATTACAGTGCCACGGCTTAAAATAAGTGTTTACGAACAAGTTTCTTCATCATGCTATGTCAAATGGGATAAACTAAATGACCAAAGTGGTTTCAAGTCAGTTTGTGTCTGCAATTTCACTGAAAACAGCATTTCAAGTCTCACTTTCTCAGCCTAATGTAAAACTGCATCACAGCAACACGGCTTAAACTAAGTGTTTATGAACAAGTATCTTACTCAGAACTTTGGCAAATGGGATACACTGCATGGACAAAGTGGTTTCAAGTCAGTTTCTGTCTGCAAATTTCACTGAAAACAGCATTTCAAGTCTCACTTTCTCAGCCTGATGTAAAACTGCATCACAGCAACACGGCTTAAACTAAGTGTTTACAAACAAGTTTCAGACTCAGTACTATGGCAAATGGGATACACGACATGGCCAAAGTGGTTTCAAGTCACTTTGTGTGGATAATTTCACAGCAAACACAACGTTTAAAAAACAGCCTTATCTCAGCGAGAGAAGCTCAAATACAGCATAAAACTACATTACAGTGCCACGGCTTAAACTAAGTGTTTACAAACAAGTTTCAGACTCAGAACTATGGCAAATGGGAAAAACTACATGACCAAAGTGGTTTCAAGTCACTTTGTGTGGATAATTTCACAGGAAACACAACATTTAAAAAACAGCCTTATCTCAGCGAGAGAAGCTCAAACACAGCATTAAACTCCATTACAGTGCCACGGCTTAAAATAAGTGTTTACGAACAAGTTTCTTCATCATACTATGGCAAATGGGATAAACTAAATGACCAAAGTGGTTTCAAGTCACTTTGTGTCTGCAATTTTACAGAAAACAGCATTTCATGTCTCACTTTGTCAGCCTAATGTAAAACTGCATCACAAGCGCCACGGCTTAAACTAAGTGTTTACAAACAAGTTTCAGACTCAGAACTTTGGCAAATGGGATACACGACATGGCCAAAGTGGTTTCAAGTCACTTTGTGTGGATAATTTCACAGCAAACACAACGTTTAAAAAACAGCCTTATCTCAGCGAGAGAAGCTCAAATACAGCATAAAACTACGTTACAGTGCCACGGCTAAAACTAAGTGTTTACAAACAAGTTTCCGACTCAGAACTATGGCAAATGGGATACACTACATGGCCAAAGTGGTTTCAAGTCACTTTGTGTCTGCAATTTTACAGAAAACAGCATTTCATGTCTCACTTTCTCAGCCTAATGTAAAACTGCATCACAAGTGCCACGGCTTAAAATAAGTGTTTACAAACAAGTTTCTTCATCATACTTTGGCAAATGGGATACACTACATGACCAAAGTGGTTTCAAGTCAGTTTGTGTCTGCAATTTCACAGAAAACAGCATTTAAGTCTCACTTTCTCAGCCTAATGTAAAACTGCATCACAAGCGCCACGGCTTAAACTAAGTGTTTACAAACAAGTTTCAGACTCAGAACTTTGGCAAATGGGATACACGACATGGCCAAAGTGGTTTCAAGTCACTTTGTGTGGATAATTTCACAGCAAACACAACGTTTAAAAAACAGCCTTATCTCAGCGAGAGAAGCTCAAATACAGCATAAAACTACATTACAGTGCAACGGCTAAAACTAAGTGTTTACAAACAAGTTTCAGACTCAGAACTTTGGCAAATGGGATAAACTACATGACCAAAGTGGTTTCAAGTCACTTTGTGTGGATAATTTCACAGGAAACACAACGTTTAAAAAACAGCCTTATCTCAGCGAGAGAAGCTCATACACAGCATAAAACTCCATTACAGTGCCACGGCTTAAAATAAGTGTTTACGAACAAGTTTCTTCATCATGCTATGTCAAATGGGATAAACTAAATGACCAAAGTGGTTTCAAGTCAGTTTGTGTCTGCAATTTCACTGAAAACAGCATTTCAAGTCTCACTTTCTCAGCCTAATGTAAAACTGCATCACAGCAACACGGCTTAAACTAAGTGTTTATGAACAAGTATCTTACTCAGAACTTTGGCAAATGGGATACACTGCATGGACAAAGTGGTTTCAAGTCAGTTTCTGTCTGCAAATTTCACTGAAAACAGCATTTCAAGTCTCACTTTCTCAGCCTAATGTAAAATTCATCACAAGCGCCACGGCTTAAACTAAGTGTTTACAAACAAGTTTCAGACTCAGTACTATGGCAAATGGGATACACGACATGGCCAAAGTGGTTTCAAGTCACTTTGTGTGGATAATTTCACAGCAAACACAACGTTTAAAAAACAGCCTTATCTCAGCGAGAGAAGCTCAAATACAGCATAAAACTACATTACAGTGCCACGGCTTAAACTAAGTGTTTACAAACAAGTTTCAGACTCAGAACTATGGCAAATGGGAAAAACTACATGACCAAAGTGGTTTCAAGTCACTTTGAGTGGATAATTTCACAGGAAACACAACATTTAAAAAACAGCCTTATCTCAGCGAGAGAAGCTCAAACACAGCATTAAACTCCATTACAGTGCCACGGCTTAAAATAAGTGTTTACGAACAAGTTTCTTCATCATACTATGGCAAATGGGATAAACTAAATGACCAAAGTGGTTTCAAGTCACTTTGTGTCTGCAATTTTACAGAAAACAGCATTTCATGTCTCACTTTGTCAGCCTAATGTAAAACTGCATCACAAGCGCCACGGCTTAAACTAAGTGTTTACAAACAAGTTTCAGACTCAGAACTTTGGCAAATGGGATACACGACATGGCCAAAGTGGTTTCAAGTCACTTTGTGTGGATAATTTCACAGCAAACACAACGTTTAAAAAACAGCCTTATCTCAGCGAGAGAAGCTCAAATACAGCATAAAACTACGTTACAGTGCCACGGCTAAAACTAAGTGTTTACAAACAAGTTTCCGACTCAGAACTATGGCAAATGGGATACACTACATGGCCAAAGTGGTTTCAAGTCACTTTGTGTCTGCAATTTTACAGAAAACAGCATTTCATGTCTCACTTTCTCAGCCTAATGTAAAACTGCATCACAAGTGCCACGGCTTAAAATAAGTGTTTACAAACAAGTTTCTTCATCATACTTTGGCAAATGGGATACACTACATGACCAAAGTGGTTTCAAGTCAGTTTGTGTCTGCAATTTCACAGAAAACAGCATTTAAGTCTCACTTTCTCAGCCTAATGTAAAACTGCATCACAAGCGCCACGGCTTAAACTAAGTGTTTACAAACAAGTTTCAGACTCAGAACTTTGGCAAATGGGATACACGACATGGCCAAAGTGGTTTCAAGTCACTTTGTGTGGATAATTTCACAGCAAACACAACGTTTAAAAAACAGCCTTATCTCAGCGAGAGAAGCTCAAATACAGCATAAAACTACATTACAGTGCAACGGCTAAAACTAAGTGTTTACAAACAAGTTTCAGACTCAGAACTTTGGCAAATGGGATAAACTACATGACCAAAGTGGTTTCAAGTCACTTTGTGTGGATAATTTCACAGGAAACACAACATTTAAAAAACAGCCTTATCTCAGCGAGAGAAGCTCAAACACAGCATTAAACTCCATTACAGTGCCACGGCTTAAAATAAGTGTTTACGAACAAGTTTCTTCATCATACTATGGCAAATGGGATAAACTAAATGACCAAAGTGGTTTCAAGTCACTTTGTGTCTGCAATTTTACAGAAAACAGCATTTCATGTCTCACTTTGTCAGCCTAATGTAAAACTGCATCACAAGCGCCACGGCTTAAACTAAGTGTTTACAAACAAGTTTCAGACTCAGAACTTTGGCAAATGGGATACACGACATGGCCAAAGTGGTTTCAAGTCACTTTGTGTGGATAATTTCACAGCAAACACAACGTTTAAAAAACAGCCTTATCTCAGCGAGAGAAGCTCAAATACAGCATAAAACTACGTTACAGTGCCACGGCTAAAACTAAGTGTTTACAAACAAGTTTCCGACTCAGAACTATGGCAAATGGGATACACTACATGGCCAAAGTGGTTTCAAGTCACTTTGTGTCTGCAATTTTACAGAAAACAGCATTTCATGTCTCACTTTCTCAGCCTAATGTAAAACTGCATCACAAGTGCCACGGCTTAAAATAAGTGTTTACAAACAAGTTTCTTCATCATACTTTGGCAAATGGGATACACTACATGACCAAAGTGGTTTCAAGTCAGTTTGTGTCTGCAATTTCACAGAAAACAGCATTTAAGTCTCACTTTCTCAGCCTAATGTAAAACTGCATCACAAGCGCCACGGCTTAAACTAAGTGTTTACAAACAAGTTTCAGACTCAGAACTTTGGCAAATGGGATACACGACATGGCCAAAGTGGTTTCAAGTCACTTTGTGTGGATAATTTCACAGCAAACACAACGTTTAAAAAACAGCCTTATCTCAGCGAGAGAAGCTCAAATACAGCATAAAACTACATTACAGTGCAACGGCTAAAACTAAGTGTTTACAAACAAGTTTCAGACTCAGAACTTTGGCAAATGGGATAAACTACATGACCAAAGTGGTTTCAAGTCACTTTGTGTGGATAATTTCACAGGAAACACAACGTTTAAAAAACAGCCTTATCTCAGCGAGAGAAGCTCAAACACAGCATAAAACTCCATTACAGTGCCACGGCTTAAAATAAGTGTTTACGAACAAGTTTCTTCATCATGCTATGTCAAATGGGATAAACTAAATGACCAAAGTGGTTTCAAGTCAGTTTGTGTCTGCAATTTCACTGAAAACAGCATTTCAAGTCTCACTTTCTCAGCCTAATGTAAAACTGCATCACAGCAACACGGCTTAAACTAAGTGTTTATGAACAAGTATCTTACTCAGAACTTTGGCAAATGGGATACACTACATGGCCAAAGTGGTTTCAAGTCAGTTTGTGTCTGCAATTTTACAGAAAACAGCATTTCATGTCTCACTTTCTCAGCCTAATGTAAAACTGCATCACAAGCGCCACGGTTTAAACTAAGTGTTTACAAACAAGTTTCAGACTCAGAACTATGGCAAATGGGATAAACTACATGACCAAAGTGGTTTCAAGTCACTTTGTGTGGATAATTTCACAGCAAACACAACGTTTAAAAAACAGCCTTATCTCAGCGAGAGAAGCTCAAACACAGCATTAAACTCCATTACAGTGCCACGGCTTAAAATAAGTGTTTACGAACAAGTTTCTTCATCATGCTATGTCAAATGGGATAAACTAAATGACCAAAGTGGTTTCAAGTCAGTTTGTGTCTGCAATTTCACTGAAAACAGCATTTCAAGTCTCACTTTCTCAGCCTAATGTAAAACTGCATCACAGCAACACGGCTTAAACTAAGTGTTTATGAACAAGTATCTTACTCAGAACTTTGGCAAATGGGATACACTGCATGGACAAAGTGGTTTCAAGTCAGTTTCTGTCTGCAAATTTCACTGAAAACAGCATTTCAAGTCTCACTTTCTCAGCCTAATGTAAAACTTCATCACAAGCGCCACGGCTTAAACTAAGTGTTTACAAACAAGTTTCAGACTCAGAACTTTGGCAAATGGGATACACGACATGGCCAAAGTGGTTTCAAGTCACTTTGTGTGGATAATTTCACAGCAAACACAACGTTTAAAAAACAGCCTTATCTCAGCGAGAGAAGCTCAAATACAGCATAAAACTACATTACAGTGCCACGGCTTAAACTAAGTGTTTACAAACAAGTTTCAGACTCAGAACTATGGCAAATGAGATAAACTACATGACCAAAGTGGTTTCAAGTGACTTTGTGTGGACAATTTCACAGGAAACACAATGTTTCAAAAACAGCCTTATCTCAGCGAGAGAAGCTCAAAAACAGCATAAAACTGCTTTACAGCTTAAACTAAGTGTTTACGAACAAATTTCTTCATCACTACTATGGCAAATGGGATAAACAACATGGACAAAGTGGTTTCAAGTCACTTTGTGTGGACAATTTCACAGGAAACACAATGTTTCAAAAACAGCCTTATCTCAGCGAGAGAAGCTCAAAAACAGCATAAAACTGCTTTACAGCTTAAACTAAGTGTTTACGAACAAATTTCTTCATCACTACTATGGTAAATGGGATAAACAACATGGACAAAGTGGTTTCAAGTCACTTTGTGTGGACAATTTCACAGGAAACACAATGTTTCAAAAACAGCCTTATCTTAGCGAGAGAAGCTCAAAAACAGCATAAAACTACGTTACAGTGCCACGGCTAAAACTAAGTGTTTACAAACAAGTTTCAGACTCAGAACTTTGGCAAATGGGATACACGACATGGCCAAAGTGGTTTCAAGTCACTTTGTGTGGATAATTTCACAGCAAACACAACGTTTAAAAAACAGCCTTATCTCAGCGAGAGAAGCTCAAATACAGCATAAAACTACGTTACAGTGCCACGGCTAAAACTAAGTGTTTACAAACAAGTTTCCGACTCAGAACTATGGCAAATGGGATACACTACATGGCCAAAGTGGTTTCAAGTCACTTTGTGTCTGCAATTTTACAGAAAACAGCATTTCATGTCTCACTTTCTCAGCCTAATGTAAAACTGCATCACAAGTGCCACGGCTTAAAATAAGTGTTTACAAACAAGTTTCTTCATCATACTTTGGCAAATGGGATACACTACATGACCAAAGTGGTTTCAAGTCAGTTTGTGTCTGCAATTTCACAGAAAACAGCATTTAAGTCTCACTTTCTCAGCCTAATGTAAAACTGCATCACAAGCGCCACGGCTTAAACTAAGTGTTTACAAACAAGTTTCAGACTCAGAACTTTGGCAAATGGGATACACGACATGGCCAAAGTGGTTTCAAGTCACTTTGTGTGGATAATTTCACAGCAAACACAACGTTTAAAAAACAGCCTTATCTCAGCGAGAGAAGCTCAAATACAGCATAAAACTACATTACAGTGCAACGGCTAAAACTAAGTGTTTACAAACAAGTTTCAGACTCAGAACTTTGGCAAATGGGATAAACTACATGACCAAAGTGGTTTCAAGTCACTTTGTGTGGATAATTTCACAGGAAACACAACGTTTAAAAAACAGCCTTATCTCAGCGAGAGAAGCTCATACACAGCATAAAACTCCATTACAGTGCCACGGCTTAAAATAAGTGTTTACGAACAAGTTTCTTCATCATGCTATGTCAAATGGGATAAACTAAATGACCAAAGTGGTTTCAAGTCAGTTTGTGTCTGCAATTTCACTGAAAACAGCATTTCAAGTCTCACTTTCTCAGCCTAATGTAAAACTGCATCACAGCAACACGGCTTAAACTAAGTGTTTATGAACAAGTATCTTACTCAGAACTTTGGCAAATGGGATACACTGCATGGACAAAGTGGTTTCAAGTCAGTTTCTGTCTGCAAATTTCACTGAAAACAGCATTTCAAGTCTCACTTTCTCAGCCTAATGTAAAATTCATCACAAGCGCCACGGCTTAAACTAAGTGTTTACAAACAAGTTTCAGACTCAGTACTATGGCAAATGGGATACACGACATGGCCAAAGTGGTTTCAAGTCACTTTGTGTGGATAATTTCACAGCAAACACAACGTTTAAAAAACAGCCTTATCTCAGCGAGAGAAGCTCAAATACAGCATAAAACTACATTACAGTGCCACGGCTTAAACTAAGTGTTTACAAACAAGTTTCAGACTCAGAACTATGGCAAATGGGAAAAACTACATGACCAAAGTGGTTTCAAGTCACTTTGAGTGGATAATTTCACAGGAAACACAACATTTAAAAAACAGCCTTATCTCAGCGAGAGAAGCTCAAACACAGCATTAAACTCCATTACAGTGCCACGGCTTAAAATAAGTGTTTACGAACAAGTTTCTTCATCATACTATGGCAAATGGGATAAACTAAATGACCAAAGTGGTTTCAAGTCACTTTGTGTCTGCAATTTTACAGAAAACAGCATTTCATGTCTCACTTTGTCAGCCTAATGTAAAACTGCATCACAAGCGCCACGGCTTAAACTAAGTGTTTACAAACAAGTTTCAGACTCAGAACTTTGGCAAATGGGATACACGACATGGCCAAAGTGGTTTCAAGTCACTTTGTGTGGATAATTTCACAGCAAACACAACGTTTAAAAAACAGCCTTATCTCAGCGAGAGAAGCTCAAATACAGCATAAAACTACGTTACAGTGCCACGGCTAAAACTAAGTGTTTACAAACAAGTTTCCGACTCAGAACTATGGCAAATGGGATACACTACATGGCCAAAGTGGTTTCAAGTCACTTTGTGTCTGCAATTTTACAGAAAACAGCATTTCATGTCTCACTTTCTCAGCCTAATGTAAAACTGCATCACAAGTGCCACGGCTTAAAATAAGTGTTTACAAACAAGTTTCTTCATCATACTTTGGCAAATGGGATACACTACATGACCAAAGTGGTTTCAAGTCAGTTTGTGTCTGCAATTTCACAGAAAACAGCATTTAAGTCTCACTTTCTCAGCCTAATGTAAAACTGCATCACAAGCGCCACGGCTTAAACTAAGTGTTTACAAACAAGTTTCAGACTCAGAACTTTGGCAAATGGGATACACGACATGGCCAAAGTGGTTTCAAGTCACTTTGTGTGGATAATTTCACAGCAAACACAACGTTTAAAAAACAGCCTTATCTCAGCGAGAGAAGCTCAAATACAGCATAAAACTACATTACAGTGCAACGGCTAAAACTAAGTGTTTACAAACAAGTTTCAGACTCAGAACTTTGGCAAATGGGATAAACTACATGACCAAAGTGGTTTCAAGTCACTTTGTGTGGATAATTTCACAGGAAACACAACGTTTAAAAAACAGCCTTATCTCAGCGAGAGAAGCTCAAACACAGCATAAAACTCCATTACAGTGCCACGGCTTAAAATAAGTGTTTACGAACAAGTTTCTTCATCATGCTATGTCAAATGGGATAAACTAAATGACCAAAGTGGTTTCAAGTCAGTTTGTGTCTGCAATTTCACTGAAAACAGCATTTCAAGTCTCACTTTCTCAGCCTAATGTAAAACTGCATCACAGCAACACGGCTTAAACTAAGTGTTTATGAACAAGTATCTTACTCAGAACTTTGGCAAATGGGATACACTACATGGCCAAAGTGGTTTCAAGTCAGTTTGTGTCTGCAATTTTACAGAAAACAGCATTTCATGTCTCACTTTCTCAGCCTAATGTAAAACTGCATCACAAGCGCCACGGTTTAAACTAAGTGTTTACAAACAAGTTTCAGACTCAGAACTATGGCAAATGGGATAAACTACATGACCAAAGTGGTTTCAAGTCACTTTGTGTGGATAATTTCACAGCAAACACAACGTTTAAAAAACAGCCTTATCTCAGCGAGAGAAGCTCAAACACAGCATTAAACTCCATTACAGTGCCACGGCTTAAAATAAGTGTTTACGAACAAGTTTCTTCATCATGCTATGTCAAATGGGATAAACTAAATGACCAAAGTGGTTTCAAGTCAGTTTGTGTCTGCAATTTCACTGAAAACAGCATTTCAAGTCTCACTTTCTCAGCCTAATGTAAAACTGCATCACAGCAACACGGCTTAAACTAAGTGTTTATGAACAAGTATCTTACTCAGAACTTTGGCAAATGGGATACACTGCATGGACAAAGTGGTTTCAAGTCAGTTTCTGTCTGCAAATTTCACTGAAAACAGCATTTCAAGTCTCACTTTCTCAGCCTAATGTAAAACTTCATCACAAGCGCCACGGCTTAAACTAAGTGTTTACAAACAAGTTTCAGACTCAGAACTTTGGCAAATGGGATACACGACATGGCCAAAGTGGTTTCAAGTCACTTTGTGTGGATAATTTCACAGCAAACACAACGTTTAAAAAACAGCCTTATCTCAGCGAGAGAAGCTCAAATACAGCATAAAACTACATTACAGTGCCACGGCTTAAACTAAGTGTTTACAAACAAGTTTCAGACTCAGAACTATGGCAAATGAGATAAACTACATGACCAAAGTGGTTTCAAGTGACTTTGTGTGGACAATTTCACAGGAAACACAATGTTTCAAAAACAGCCTTATCTCAGCGAGAGAAGCTCAAAAACAGCATAAAACTGCTTTACAGCTTAAACTAAGTGTTTACGAACAAATTTCTTCATCACTACTATGGCAAATGGGATAAACAACATGGACAAAGTGGTTTCAAGTCACTTTGTGTGGACAATTTCACAGGAAACACAATGTTTCAAAAACAGCCTTATCTCAGCGAGAGAAGCTCAAAAACAGCATAAAACTGCTTTACAGCTTAAACTAAGTGTTTACGAACAAATTTCTTCATCACTACTATGGCAAATGGGATAAACAACATGGACAAAGTGGTTTCAAGTCACTTTGTGTGGACAATTTCACAGGAAACACAATGTTTCAAAAACAGCCTTATCTTAGCGAGAGAAGCTCAAAAACAGCATAAAACTGCTTTACAGCTTAAACTAAGTGTTTACGAACAAATTTCTTCATCACTACTATGGCAAATGGGATAAACAACATGGACAAAGTGGTTTCAAGTCACTTTGTGTGGACAATTTCACAGGAAACACAATGTTTCAAAAACAGCCTTATCTCAGCGAGAGAAGCTCAAAAACAGCATAAAACTGCTTTACAGTGCCACGGCTTAAACTAAGTGTTTACGAACAAATTTCTTCATCAGCAAATGGGATACACTACATGGCCAATGTGGCTTCACTTTGTGTCTGCAATTACACAGAAAACAGGATTTCAAGACTCACTTTCTCATCCTAATGTAAAACTGCATCACAGCGCCGCGGCTTAAACTAAGTGTTTACAAACAAGTTTCATACTCAGAACTTTGGCAAATGGGATACACTACATGGGCAAAGTGGTTTCAAGTCACTTTGTGTGGACAATTTCACAGGAAACACAATGTTTCAAAAACAGCCTTATCTCAGCGAGAGAAGCTCAAAAACAGCATAAAACTGCTTTACAGCTTAAACTAAGTGTTTACGAACAAATTTCTTCATCACTACTATGGCAAATGGGATAAACAACATGGACAAAGTGGTTTCAAGTCACTTTGTGTGGACAATTTCACAGGAAACACAATGTTTCAAAAACAGCCTTATCTCAGCGAGAGAAGCTCAAAAACAGCATAAAACTGCTTTACAGCTTAAACTAAGTGTTTACGAACAAATTTCTTCATCACTACTATGGCAAATGGGATAAACAACATGGACAAAGTGGTTTCAAGTCACTTTGTGTGGACAATTTGACAGGAAACACAATGTTTCAAAAACAGCCTTATCTCAGCGAGAGAAGCTCAAAAACAGCATAAAACTGCTTTACAGTGCCACGGCTTAAACTAAGTGTTTACGAACAAATTTCTTCATCAGCAAATGGGATACACTACATGGCCAATGTGGCTTCACTTTGTGTCTGCAATTACACAGAAAACAGCATTTCAAGACTCACTTTCTCATCCTAATGTAAAACTGCATCACAGCGCCGCGGCTTAAACTAAGTGTTTACAAACAAGTTTCATACTCAGAACTTTGGCAAATGGGATACACTACATGGGCAAAGTGGTTTCAAGTCACTTTGTGTGGACAATTTCACAGGAAACACAATGTTTCAAAAACAGCCTTATCTCAGCGAGAGAAGCTCAAAAACAGCATAAAACTGCTTTACAGCTTAAACTAAGTGTTTACGAACAAATTTCTTCATCACTACTATGGCAAATGGGATAAACAACATGGACAAAGTGGTTTCAAGTCACTTTGTGTGGACAATTTGTGTGGACAATTTCACAGGAAACACAATGTTTCAAAAACAGCCTTATCTCAGCGAGAGAAGCTCAAAAACAGCATAAAACTGCTTTACAGCTTAAACTAAGTGTTTACGAACAAATTTCTTCATCACTACTATGGCAAATGGGATAAACAACATGGACAAAGTGGTTTCAAGTACACTTTGTGTGGACAATTTCACAGGAAACACAATGTTTCAAAAACAGCCTTATCTCAGCGAGAGAAGCTCAAAAACAGCATAAAACTGCTTTACAGTGCCACGGCTTAAACTAAGTGTATTACGAACAAATTTCTTCATCAGCAAATGGGATACACTACATGGCCAATGTGGCTTCACTTTGTGTCTGCAATTACACAGAAAACAGCATTTCAAGACTCACTTTCTCATCCTAATGTAAAACTGCATCACAGCGCCGCGGCTTAAACTAAGTGTTTACAAACAAGTTTCATACTCAGAACGTTGGCAAATGGGATATCACTACATGGGCAAAGTGGTTTCAAGTGACTTTGTGTGGACAATTTCACAGGAAACACAATGTTTCAAAAACAGCCTATCTCAGCGAGAGAAGCTCAAAAACAGCATAAAACTGCTTTACCAGCTTAAACTAAGTGTTTACGAACAAATTTCTTCATCACTACTATGGCAAATGGGATAAACAACATGGACAAAGTGGTTTCAAGTCACTTTGTGTGGACAATTTCACAGGAAACACAATGTTTCAAAAACAGCCTTATCTCAGCGAGAGAAGCTCAAAAACAGCATAAAACTGCTTTACAGTGCCACGGCTTAAACTAAGTGTTTACGAACAAATTTCTTCATCAGCAAATGGGATACACTACATGGCCAATGTGGCTTCACTTTGTGTCTGCAATTACACAGAAAACAGCATTTCAAGACTCACTTTCTCATCCTAATGTAAAACTGCATCACAGCGCCGCGGCTTAAACTAAGTGTTTACAAACAAGTTTCATACTCAGAACATTGGCAAATGGGATACACTACATGGGCAAAGTGGTT